>NC_057731.1:49329598-49350220 GCF_004010195.1 Chiloscyllium plagiosum | reverse complement strand
TGAACAGATCAAGTGCAGATAAAAGGCCAGGGGGAAGAGTCCAGGTGGAGGGCGAGTGTTGGGTGAAGGGGTTTATGGGACAGGGAGATGACTCCTGTTCAGAGAAATGGGCACAAAGGTGAAGGCAAAGGACGAAGAGTTCAACGTCATGTCATGCCCGAAATTCCTTGAGTTGGGGGCTGCAGATGGATAAAACAGACCGTTGCTGAGTACAGAACATTCAGCATCAGACAGTGGAAGATCAGGAGGTGGGTTTGGGAGGCGGGATGAAATCAGAGGGAAGGGGAAGGGAGCAGGGCGGTGGGTATCTCTGAGTCATCACATCATGACTTCCTTCATGACCGAATGGAAGAGAAAAGGTTTCTTGTTAGCATGTCGAATGAGCTGGAGGATGAAGTGGAAGTGGGACCACTGCAGCTCTGAGCCAGCGTGAGGCGCTGTAATGCAGTGAGAGGTTGAGAGTGTGAATATGGCAACGTTTGACATTGAGTGTGGATTTCAGGATGCAGAGAGAACAGCTATCTCAGGAACGTCGAACATCACCTGTGGACCCTGTGTGGATTCAAAATGCAAAGGATGAAATCTCAGTCAGAATCCATGAGAGTTGGGTCTGAGCCAGAGGCAGTGACTGAGGAATGAGATGTGGCTGTGGAAATTGGCTTTGGCAAATACTTTGTCAAATACAAGGAGAGAAAATGCAAGTAACGAAGGAGAACGAGAAGGAAGATTACAACAGAAATCCTTTCAGCGAGAGGAGCAGAACTTCTTCAAAGTGGGCATACCCAGAAGAGATGCAGCAGCGAGTTAAACGCTAAAATAAAACAAAGAACTGTGGACACTGGAGAAACTCAGCAGGTCTGGCAGTATCTGTGGGCAGAAAACAGAGTTAATGCTTCAGGTCCAGTGACCCTCCTTCAGAACTGTCAGCACTATTGATATTGATAGTAGGCCAGGACAGAAGAGAAGGTGAATAGGTGATAATGAGAGTAGGAGGGAATGGGTGACTGTGCTGTAAGTAACTCATGTCATGACAGGACCTGGTGTGGAGTGGGTAGAAAACACAGGAAAAAAGAACATGTCTGGTCTGCATTGAGTTTGCAAAACTCACCTGGAGTACAATGTGCCTGTGGGGTAAGGGAGCAGCTATGAGATCAGTCTTACCCACCCGGTCACTATCCACTGACTCCAGGTGGAACATTGGGCAACAAAAGGATTGTGATGCTTCATGCAGTCAAATAGTCAGCCACGTCTTCCTATTCCAGATGTCAGTTAGCTCAGTTATCAGCTCAGCACAGTTATCCTTCAGTACAATCCTGAATGATGCCAATATCACAGGTTGAATCCCTGCAGTGGCTGTGGTGGTTCACAGACACGGGCCTCCATGCCTGTGTCCCTGACAACACTGTGTTTGCATTCACACACCAGGCATGGCGGTGTGTAATTCCTCAGGGAATTTGTCAGCGATTAACTGAGGGACACAACGTTTGTCTTCATGGTTAAAGATGACAATGACATGAGCACAAATTCAGTAAGTTTCGGATTTGAGTATGTCCTGTTTGGAGATGAATATATCAGTTCAACCTGAGCACAAAAAGACCAGCTGAACGTTGGACACACATGTACTGGTGCTGCAGAAGACAGGCTCATGACTCTTCCTTTTAATTCATTCACAGAACGCTGGTGCCACTGGCTAGGCCAGTATTTATTGTCCGTCTTAAATGCCTGTTAAATGGCAGTTAAGAGTCAACCACCTTGCTGTGGGTCAAACCAGGTAGGAATGGCAGTTTCCTTTCCTAAAGGACATTAGTGAACCAGATGGCTTTTTCCTGACAATTGATTCATGGTCAACATTAGACCCTTAATTCCAGCTTCTTTATTAAATTCAAATTCCACCATCTGCCATGGCAGAATTAAAACCTGGGACCCTGGAGCATGAGCTAGGCCTCTGGACTAACAGTCCAACGATAATACCACTTGGCCATTGCCTCCCCTAACATGGTCTTTTGTATCAGGGTGTGCAAGTACAAATTCTAACTGAATTCAGATTTCACCATCGGAACATTAACCTGGAGGTTTCTGGATTATTAGTCTAGACACCACAGACACCACAGCCTTCCCAAAATGACTCGGAAGGCTGACAGTTCCTGGTGAACAATACATCACCCTGATGGTCATTGAAGGTAACACCTCTGCACCAGAGTGACCGCTGACCAGTGTCCACCCATGTTTCAGGAGCAACACTCAAACTCTGAAGGTTGTCCTTAAAGCATTATTCTGACTCTCTATGTGAAAGTTTTCTTTCAAATAGTTAAACGCAGAAGGGCATTTTATCAGGTGCCAGGCAATGTGTCCTGTCCATCTTCCCTTAGCTGTATTCAGGAATCCTGATGAAAGGTTTGTGCCCAAAACATCGACTCTCCTGATCCTCGGATGCTGCCTGACCTGCTGTGCTCTTCCAGCACTACACTCTCGACTCTGATCTCCAGCATCTGCAGTCCTCATTTTCTCCATTTCAAAAGGCAGATGAGATTTGACCACCTTGCTGTGGATCTGGAGTCACATATAGTCCAACCATGGTTAGCAGTGTTCTGAAGAAAGGTCACTGGACCTGAAATCTTAACTCTGCTTTGGTCTCCACATATGCTGCCAGACCTGCTGAGTTTCTCCAGTAATTTCTGTTGTTGTTGCAGACCAGGTGGCCAATGTAGCATTGCAATATCAGTCAGTTAGCCATCAGAGCCTTCACATCAGATTGCTTCATTCCTCTCTTTCAATATTCAACAATGTAACAGTGAGGTAAAGAAAAGGCCCTCAAACCAGCTCTCCATGCTTCCCAAACACTTCTTGGTGAGTTGTTGTTGTCTTCATAAGAGGATAGTTCCAGATCGCTGTCCCACCTGCATTTCAGTTCACTATTCTCAGGGCATTGACTACTCTCATTGGCGGTAGTGGCCTGGGCAAAAGGATAGGGTTATTAGTCTTGCTTGGGCGCATTCTGGACTTTACATCACATGATGTGTCATCTCTAACCACCCTGCCCTCCACACACAGAGAAGCAACGGCCTAGTGGTATTATCACTGGCCTGTTAATCCAGAGACATATTCTGGGAACCTGGGTTCAAATTCCACCACAGTACGTAGTGGAATTTGAATTCAATAACAAATCTGGACTAAAAATCTAACAATGACCTTGAATCATTGTTGGGGAAATCCCATAGAATCCCTACAGTGAGGAAACAGGCCATTTGGCCCAACAAGTGACCCACACTGACCCTCTGAAAATTATCCCACCCAGACCCATTCCCCTACCCTATTACTCTACATTTCCCATGACTAATGCACCAAACCTACACATCCCTGAGCACTATGGGCAATTTAGCATGGCCAGTTCACCTAAACTGCACATCTTTGGACTGTGGGAGGAAACCGGAGCATTCGGAGGAAACCCGCACAGATACGGGGAGAGTGCGCTAACTCCACAAAGTCACTCAAGGCTGGAATCGAACCCAGGTCCCTGGTACTGTGAGGCAGCAGTGCTAACCACTGAGCCACCGTGCTGCCTGTAAAATGCCCACCTCCCTGGTGGGCAATTGAATCCCAGTCTCCCATGTGACAGGTGCGAATACTAACCACTATTCTACTGAGGACAAAATATCTAAAACTAAGTCTAATGATGACCATTGTTGTTTGTTGGGAAAAAAACCCATCAGGTTCACTAATACCCTTTAGGGAAGGAAACTGCCATCCTTATCTAGTCTGGTCTACAAGCCACCCCAGACCCTCAATAATGTGATTGACTCTTAACTGTCCTCTGGGTAATTAGGGATGGGCAATAAGTGCTGGCCTAGCTAGTGACGCCCTTATCCCATGAATGAATTAAAAAAACAAACCCTTCCATTGGTCCATCCTCAAGGTCACCTGCCCTCCTGCAACAAACAGACACCCATTTTGGATGGTTTTTTTGACTCTAACTGTATTTATTTTTAACTCTAATAGTTTCATTCCCAATAACTCAAATTTTTCCATCATTATTTCCTTTAGATACTTTTTTTCTGTCTGTTACTCACATTGATGTCCTGGGAGGACTCCAGGGGTAATCGTGATGGGCTGGTAACACCCCTACTGTGGGTGGTTAGGCTAAGCACAATTCCTTGGATCATTGTTCTGGAATCTAATGCGTGGGAGGATTGGATTGTAGTGACTCATCATGGCTCACTATGAAGAATGACTTACTTAAGTGAGGAGTCAAAGGTCAAATATATTGCATTGCCCTGAACAGAAGGGGCCTCAGAATCCTCCATGGGCCAGCCCTTGAAGATATCCATCTTCAAATCTCTGACTCAGAAGATTTCTCATGACTGGAGACACAAGAGGTAGGCAAATCACATGATTGCAACTGTTTTTGTAGCTTATTTTCCCAGGAACAGGATTTTGTTTAATTCGCTCATGGAATGTGGTCATCGCTGCCTGAGACACATTAATTCCCCCGTCTAGTTGCCTCTTGAGAAGGTGGGTGTGAGCTGCCTTCTTGAACTGCTGCACTCCATGTTCTGTGGATTGACCCACAATGTCATTAGGGAGGGAATTCCAGGATTCCTTCAGCAACACTGAAGGAACGGCGATATATTTCCAAGTCAGGATGGTGAGGGATTTGGAGGGGAACTTGCAGGTGGTGGTGTTCCCATGTGTCCGCTTTGTCCTTCTAAATGGGAGGAGTTGTGGGTTTGGAAGGGCTCTCTGAAGATCTTTGGTGAATTTCTGCAGTGTATCTTGTGGTTAGTAGACACTGCTGTTATCATGCATCAGTAATAAAGGAAATGAATGTGGTGCCAGTCAAGTGGGCTGGTTTGTCCTGGATGGTGTTAAGCTTCTTAGTGTTGTTGGGGCTGCACACATCCAGGCAAGTGGGGAGGATTCCATCACATTCCTGACTTGTGCCTTGCAGATGGTGGGTAGGCTTTTGGGGAGTTACTCGCTGTAGTATTCCCTAGCATCTGACCTACTCTTGTATCCACTGTATTTATACGGTGAGTCCAGTACAGTTTCTGGTTATTGGTAACCCCAAGGATGTTGATAGTGGGGGATTCAGTGACAGGAATGTCATTAAATGTCAAAGGGTAGCAGTTAGGTTCTGTCTCGTTGGAGGTGGTTGCTGGTCTAAAACCTTAGCCTGAGTAGTACCACACTACTGGCAAATAATCTCTTCTACACTTACCATTGGCACGTGTTAGAGGTAATATACAAGTTGACATCGGCCATATTAAAACCTATTCTTTTCTTCCGTGTCAAATCCTGGAGCGGGATTTGAACCCAGGACATCTTGATTCTGAGGCAGGGATGCTACATGTTGTGTCACTGGACCACTTCCTTTGCCACTGTGAATTCATTTGAGTATTAGAAGTGGGACTAAGGTGGCTAAAAATGAACTATCACTTGGTGGGAGGCACTGGAGGAGAGGATGCGTCTAATTAGAATAGACAAAACAACATCGGAAAGATCCGAGGTTTCCATCTGAGGGAGGATGGAAAACTGAATAGAAAAGAGTACCTTTAATATTCAGTTAAGGTGGCACTGTGGCTCAGTGGTCAGCCCTGCTGCCTCACAACACCAGCGACCCAGGTTTGATTCCCCCTCGGGTGACTGTCTGTGTGGAGTTTGCACATTCTCCCCATTTCTGTGTGGGTTTCCTCCGGGTGCTCAGATTTCCTCCCACAATTCAAAGGTGTGCAGGTCAGATGGATTGACCATGGGAAATGCAGGGTGGTGGGTCTAGGTGGGCTGCTGTTTGGTGTGGACTCGATGGGCTGAATGGTCTGCTTCCACACTGTAGGGATTCTATGATTCTGACCTTTCGGTGACCAGTACAGTTGTGTGCTGGAGTAAATCACTGCTCAGTAAAGCAGGAACTGGGCACGTTTTGGTGAACTTGTGTCCATTTATATCTTGTTCAGCGCTTGCTGCTTCTTGTCCAGACCTTGGTCAAAAGAAATGTGTGCAATAATTTGACATCGTGCTTTGGTAGTCCCAAGGCCATGGGAGCCAGCTGGAAGCATTGTGGGAAGTCAAAAACATATCTCAAAAACCCTTAAAAGCAGGGTCCCCTGTGCAGCTCTCCCTGTGCTAGAGAGTACGGCCGAGAGAGTAGTATCCTTTCCTGGTAAATGGAGATTAATTGAGTTCTGTCTTCATCACCAGCAAAAGGTTACAATTAAAATCAGCAACAGTGACCTTCAAGAAACATTAAGAAAATTCCAAGAACTACTAGAAATGCATTTGTTGTGGTTCATCAATTCACTTCCAAATGTCCCCAGTCAAAATCCCGGGCTGCCTCCCTAGCATCACTGCGGGTGTCTCTATACGCCTGAGTACTGCAACAGTTCAAGAAAACAGCTCAGCACCACCTTCTCTGAATACTGGCCCAGCCAGTGACACCCACGTCAATTGGAATAAATTAAAAATGTTTCGTTTTGAAGTGGAGCAGCTGACATATGTAGGAAGATGAGGGGGCCATTCTGGGGAATGCAAAGGTGGAGAGAGCCTGACTTTCTGCGATGTCTTTTGCAGTTTCCCTCAGGACATTTCAAACTGGCCAATGACATTCTTCTGAAGTGTTGTAATGTTAGACATATGCACAGGG
The DNA here is from genome assembly GCF_004010195.1 of Chiloscyllium plagiosum. Lineage (NCBI taxonomy): Eukaryota > Metazoa > Chordata > Chondrichthyes > Orectolobiformes > Hemiscylliidae > Chiloscyllium > Chiloscyllium plagiosum. Next base: position 49,343,583 of record NC_057731.1, on the reverse strand, counting down.
AGGTTTACACAACATGCTCCCACATTAACCCAGAACTCAAGGCAGAAGCAAGATGGTCATATAATCCAGCAGAGCTATGTACTGGTCTAAGAAACATGAGATCAAATCCCACTGTAATAGCTGAAGATGGTGGTGTCATGGTAATATCACTCGAATAGTTATCTGGAACACTTGAGAACCTGTTCTGGGGCCAAAGTTTCAACTTGCAACATGGAAGTTGGTGAAATTTGAATTCAGTAACATCTAGAATAACTTGCTGTCAACCATGTAACCACTGCCAATTGTAACCTATCAGGGTCATTAATGTCCTTTAGGGAAGGAAACTGCCATCCTTATCTGGTCTGCACTACACGTGACTCCAAAATCCCAGTGGTGTCTATGTCTCTTAACTGTCCCTTAAAGTATTGACCTAATAAGATATTCCAGTGATAAATAGAGTTAGGAAATTGCCAGTGATGCCCACACCATATCAATAATAAAGTGATGCACAAACATAGTGGAGGTGATGGTATTATTGCTGGACTATTAATCCAGAGACCCAGGTAATGTTCTGGAGTTCAGATCCAGCCATGGCAGATGGTGGAATTAAGAGACTCGTGATGACCAATTGTTGGGAAAAGCAAGCCCATCTGTTTCACTAATGTCCTGAAGGGAAGGAAACTATCATCCTTACCTAGTCTAGCCTACATGTGACTCTGGACTCACAGCACTGTGGTTGACTCTTAACCACCCCTCTGGTCAATTAGGGGTGGGTAATAAATGCCCTCATCCTGTCAATAAATGAAAACAAACCAAAGTTGTGTGGGAGAAATCTTTTTCACACTGTGAGTAGTTAGGGTATGGAATACACTGTCTGTAAATGTGGTGGAGGCATGTTTAATTGAGCCATTCATTGGATGATTATTTGGATGGAAATAATGTGCAGAGATATGGAGAGAAGGCAGGAGATTTCACTAGGGGATAGAACACATCCTAGCACCATGGGCCAAGTGGCCTCCTCCTGCTCTACAACAATTCTGTAACTATAACATGGATTTTATAAATGTGGAAATGTGACCCATCCTGATGCCAAGCCCCTGTTTTACCACAGTGTCTGAGGCGAAGCGATGGGTTCTTATGACTCTCAGAGAGAACTTGGCATCGGTCGAAGATATAAATTCCACCCGAATCCTGTCGTGGAGTCTGGCAGCTGAATGACGTTCATGATCTTTCTGAGAAAGTGCTAATTCCTGGAACCAGAAAGCCTCCTGCAAACAGAAACCAGAACAGCGCTAACCTCTCCAGGGAGCAATTTCAATCTTTCCAATAAATCAGTTACTCTTGACTCAAATTACTCAAGCTCTTCTGATGATTGTGCCAGTGACTGGTGGCAGGAGATAAAGTATTTTGCTGATGATCTTCAAAGTTGTTTTGTAATAAAGTCTGAAACTGAACTTGGACAGTTTTTTTTGATGAGGGTAATGAATGAACTGTTCAGTAAAACTCTCACTACTATCCAGCTGGGAGCAGATCTGGGATCCATACAGAGGATAAATGACTGAAGTGTAGATATTTTCTAACCAGCCTGTTCCACAATGTTATGACACTCCTCTGGAGCAGATGGGACTTGAACTTAGAACACCTGGATCAGCGATAGCAACACTACCATTGCATCATAAAAATCCTTTGGTTTTAATGTAACCTTATAATTCTGACAATTTTACCTGGATTCTGTGGAGCTGCAAGTTCAGGAATAAAAAGATTTCCATAGATATAAAGCTTTTCTCAACGACAGGACATCTCTAAGTGTTTTATAACCAATGGAGTACTTTGTGAAGTGCACTCATCTTTACACTGTAATGTAGGAAACATGGCAGTAAATTTACGATAGTACGTTCCCACAAACTGCAATGTGATGATGACCAGATTATTTGTTTCATGATCTTGTTTGTAACTAGAGTGTGATGGAATACTCCCCACTTGCCTGGATGGGTGCAGCTCCAACAACACTCAAGAAGCTTGACACCATCCAGGACAAAGCAGCCCCTTTGATTGGTATCACATCCACAAACATCCATTCCCTCCACCACCAACTCCCAGTAGCAGCCGTGTGTACTATTGACAAGATGCACTTTCCAAACCCACAACCACTTCCATCTAAAAGGACAAGGGCAGCAGATACATGGGTACACTACCCCCTGCAAGTTCCCCTCCAAGCCGCTCACCATTCTGACTTGGAAATATATCACTGGCACTGTGTAAAAATGCTGGATTTCCCTCTCTAAGAGCATTGTGGGTATCCCTACACTCCAAGAACCGCAGTAGTTCAAGATGATAGTTCTCCACCACCTTCTGCAGCAGAAAGTGGGGATAAGCTTTCCCTACAGCTCATCCAATTTATTTTCTGCCCATTCTGCAGTCCAAATTGATAAAATTGACGAAAATAGATTTTCAGAGTAATTCTCAAACTCCACTCTTTTCTCCTCCCTCTGTCCCATTTGCATGTGTTTGGTCCATATCCCTCTGAACCTAAGGAAGTCAAGGCTCATGCCCTATCACTCTCGCCATTCTCTGCAACATCTTCGCTCGCTCCTTCTCACCCACCCCAGCCCCTGACACCCTGCATACCCTTGACACTGCTTACTCACTCCCTCGGGGCTCCTCCCCACCCACACCAACACTAACATCCGTGTCACCCACTTTCATCTCCTGTAATACCTACCCCTCCCTCACTCCAGGACAAAAACAGCCCACAATAGGACAGAAGAGGTCAAGATGTGCCTATTATTCCCTGGCATGACAACTATAGTTACTGGTGCACTCTGAGGTGCAGTGTTGGAGTGCAGAGTGTTCTATATAATGGGTCGGAGATTTGCTATGAGGGCTCTTAGATGTTGGCACATGTCAGATGCTGATATCCATGGGCATGGTGTGGATGTGGTCAGTGCCCGTAGACCATGCCCTGAGATGTTGGTGCCCAGTGTCCAACATGGATGCCCTGTGAAGCAGGTGGTGAGTTAAGTCACAAGTATACACTCTGACTTCTATGTCAGGACTTCTCCATGTCTAGCTCGTTTGGTAAGGTAGAAAGCTGAATATTGATGGATTGAATTGTGTCATTGATAAGGCATTTAATAAGCAATGAAGTGAAAGGTAAGTTCATCATATTCCAGTAGACCATGCTGTCTCATTGGAGAGAAAGACGACTGATGGTGGTTTAACCTGAGGGTCACCACCCCTCAGGTGAGGGGAGAGTTTGAGAAGGAGAGTCCTTCATGGTAACCTTAACCAGTGTCTTGATGTTCCTCTGTATTGCAAACCAGCCAACTGAGCTAACCAAGCCCCAACAAGCAATAAGCCCCCTTAAATGGTAATTCGCTATAGCCCAGAGAGAAACTCACCCTGATGTCCTGTAGACATATAAAAGATGGAGGGGTTTGCTCCCAAGTTGAAATAGGCTTTGTTGGACTTCTCATGTATTTCTCCATCAAAGACCACATCGTTCATGACTCTTTAGGATTCCACACACTCACTCTGTTTCTCTGTCTCCACAGATGCTGTTTGACCTCTTGAATGTATCCAACATTTTCTGATTTTATCCCTTTAATACATCTTAATGAAAGCTGTTTACTGCTTGTTGACACCACAGTTAGGATGGGCCAGCTTATGACATCATGTTCCAGGCATGCACAGACACCAGTCTAACAAAAACAACATGGTTGGCTCTCAAATTCCCTTGGAATGGTCCAGTGAACTATTCAGTTCCAGGAACATTAGAGAGGAAAGCTATTGCTGGCCTTGCCGACAATACCCACGTCTCCTGCGAGAATTTCAGAAATGGTTGCTGATTCAAGTACGGGACCCTGATTCTCAGATTCTAAAGATTGATGCTTGGAAAATGCCTATCAAATACTCTCACAAACACAAAGGCACTTGAGAGAGCGTAGAGAAGATTACAAGCTTGATCCCAGAAATCTATGGGTGTGCCTTTATAGAGTCATTCAGCATGGAAACAGACCCTTCAGTGCCACCTGTCCATGTTGATCAGCTTTCCCAAACGGAACTCGTCCCATTTGCCTGCATTTGGTCCATATCTCTGTAAACCTTTCCTACCCGTGTACTTGTCCAAATGTCTTTTAAGTATAATTGTACCTACCTCCACCACTTCCTCTGGTAGTTCACTCCATATGGGCGGCACGGTGGCACAGTGCTTAGCACTGCTGCCTTACAGCACCAGGGACCCGCGTTCAATTCCTGCCTCAGGCGACTGACTGTGTGGAGTTTGCACATTCTCCCTGTGTCTGCATGGGTTTCCTCCGAGTGCTCCGGTTTCCTCCCACAGTCCAAAAATGTGCAGGTTAGGTGAATTGGCCATGCTGAATTGCCCGTAGTATTAGGAGATTGGGTCTGGGTAGGTTGCGGGTCGGTGTGGACTTGGTGGGCTGAAGGGCCTGTTTCCACACTGTAAGTAATCTAATATATGCAAACCACCCTCTGTGTGAAAAGGTTCCCGATAGGTCTCTTTTGAATCTTTCCCCTCTTACCTTAAACCTGTGTCCTCTAGTTTTTGGACTCCCCTATCCTGAGGAAAAGACCTTGACTTTTAACCTTATCCATTCCCCTCATGATCTTATAAACCTCAACAAGGTCACCCATTGCCTCCGAAGCTCTAGGGGAAAAGAGGTCTCAGCCTATCCAGCCCCTCATTATAATTAAAACCTTCCAGCCTTCATAACATCCTTGTAAATCTTTTCTGCATGTTTTCCAGTTTAATAACAACTGTCTTATAGCAGAGCGAACAGAATTGTATGCAGTACTCCAAATGTGGCCTTACCAGTGTGTCTTGCACAGGTTTAACATGATGTCTCAACGTCTGCACTCAATGTTTTCCCTGATGAAGGCAAATGGGTCAAATGCCTTCTTCACGACCCTGACTACCTGTGACAACAATTTCAAGGAACTATGTACTTACACCCCTGGGTCTCTCTATTTGACAACACTCCCCATGGCACCACCACTAACTTAGCAAGTCCTGCCTTGGCTTGTCTTACCAAAATGCAGCACCTCATTTTTAAATTATGAAAGGTTTAGCTGGTGGATCCAGACAGAACATTTCCTCTTCTGAGGAAGGGAATGATTAGAGGCCATTAATGTAAATAATGACCAAGCAACCCAAGAAAGAATTCAGGTAACACGTCTTTATCTGGTGAAACAACAGAACTCCCATACCACAGGGTGTGTTTGAAGTAAATAGTGTTGAGGTGTTTAAGGGGGAGTTGGACAAACAGATGAAGGAGAAGGCGATTAGAGGATGACTACAGATTGAAACGAGGAAAGATTGGAGGAGGCTCGAGTTCAGCACAAACACTGGCATCAACCGGTTGGGCCGAAAGTCCTGTTTCTCTGCTGTCTTTCATCATCGGCATTTGCTCCTTGATGAGTACAATTGTCCACCCAGGAAATTTGGTGTCACCTGTCAGGGGTTTGGTGGCTCCTTGAGCGGCTGATGAGCCCATTTCCAACCACACATTCTTGGAGGTGGAATTGGTTCCTGTTTCGAGATCGTTGTATGGGGTATCTCCTACCGTGCCCACCAGCGGATACGTGGTCCCTGACAGGAGATAGGTCTGGTTCCAATGAAAACTTGAGCACTGGCGATCTCCCGATTGCAAATCTTCCACCTGGATGGCCATTGTGGACAGGTCTGGGATTGTGCTCGCTCTGGTTCCTGCCCTCTGAACTTACCGTCATGAGTGGTCCTTCTCGGCGCTGAGAACTCCTGATGACATCACACGCAGCATCGACAGAACATTCCAACATCTCCATGGCAACACGATAGCAATCCACACATAAGGCTGTCTACACCACGAGTAAAGGCAATATAGTGTCAGGTACACATGGAACTCAGAGCTCTGTGGTGTCTGTGTTTAGTTTTAATTTATGATGTGGAGGTGCTAGTGTTGACTGGGTAGGATAGGATCAAAAATCACACGACACCAGGTGATAGTCCAACAGGTTTATTTGAAAACACAAGCTTTCGGAGCGATGCTTTCAAATAAACCTGTTGGACTACAACCTGGTGTTGTGTGATTTTTGACTCATTCACAGGAAGTGGGTGTCACTGGCCAGGCTAGAATTTATTGCTCTTCCCTAACTGCATAGGGGGCAGTTGAGAGTCAATCACGTTGCTGTGGGTTTGGAGTCACATAGAGGCCAGATCAGGTCAAGATGACAGATTTCCTTTGCTGATGAACAGCATTGTGGGTTGAATCCAATAATAGTTACATAATCATTAGCACTTTATCCAAGATTTCTTTATTATCGAATTCAAGTTCCCCCAACAGCCACGGCAGGATTTGAACCCAGGTATCCAGAACCTGACCTGGGCCTCTGGATTCATTAGGCTGGTGATAATTCCAACAGGCCATTGCCAGCCCCTTTCCAGAGCCGTAGAGTCATACAGCACGGAAACCGATCCCTCGGTCCAACTCATCCACACCGACAAAGTTTCCCAAACTAAACTAACCCCATTTGCCAGCATTTGGCCCATATCCCTCTAAACTTTTCCCATTCATATATCCATCCAGATGCTTTTTAAATGTTGTAACTGTACCAGCCTTCACCACTTTCTCTGGCAGCTCATACACGCACCACCCTCTGAGTGAAAAATTAAAAATTTTTCTCCTTTCCCCTTAAACTTTTGCCCTCTAGTTCTGGACTCCCCCAACCTTGTTAGGCCCTGAAAGTCTGCAAGGGAGGGTTGCAATATCTTCTCCGAAGGTTCTTTACTCCCCAGTGTTAGTGCCTTAGCAGTGGCATTGAGGGATCAGTGGCTCCAATGAACAATGGTCAAGTTCAATCAGTAGAAAGGTGAGAGTAGAGGAGGAAATGCATGATTGCAGTCCCGTCTCAATGCGCCATACTTTCCATTACACCCCTGTGGTCATCACTAATAAAAGGGTTTCATCAATTGAGTAAAACCTAATAATTTAACAAATGTTTGTCAGCTGCAGGAAAACTTCCCTCTTGCTAATTTTAGCCATTCGTTCTGAGGAGTTCTGTGGCCTTGTAATTAATTAATTTATTTCTGAAGATATTTGTGGAAATCACAGTTATAACTATTACATTTATTTCTGTCGTGCCCTTTAGGGTAGAAGGTCATTGCTAGAACCACAGAAATGATATAGTACAGAAGGATGCCATTCGGCCCATCTTGATTGTGGTGCTGGAAAAGCACAGCCGGTCAGGCAGCTTCCGAGGAACAGGAGAATCGATGTTTCAGGCGTAAGCCCTTCATCAGAACTATTCCTGCTCCTCAGATGCTGCCTGACCGGCTGTGCTTTTCCAGCACCACACTTACAGCTCTGATCTCTAGTACCTGCAGTTCTCACTTCTTCCCATTTGGCCTATCTTGTCCATGCTGGCCCAAAGACACCCAGACGCCCTTTCTAATCCTGTCTTCCTGCACAGGCCTTAAACCCTGCAGCTTACAGTACTTGAAGTGCAAGGTTTTAAAAGAGTTTAGGGTCTCTGCTTCCACCACCCTCTGCATAAAAACATTTTGCCTCACATCTCCTCTAAGTCTTCTGCCACTTCACTTGAATCCACGACCCCTGGTCTTTGAACTCTCTGCCAAAAAAAACAGATTCCTCTGTCTGCTCTACCTCTCCCCCTCACAATTTTGTAAACCTCAATCAGGTCACCCTGCAGCCTTCTCTTCAAACCCAACCTTTCCAATCTCTTCTTGTAGCTACAATTCTCCAGCCCTGGCAACCTTATAGTAAATCTTCTCTCTCCAGCGCAACTACGTCCTTCCTGTAGTGTGGTGACCAGAACTGCACACAATACTCCAGCTGTGGACTCACCGAAGTTTTATACCTTTCTAACCTCATGAAAGAGTTAATGTTGAAGCTGCATTGGTTCCATCAATCTGAATTGAGTTGAATTTATTGTCGTGTGTACCGAGGCACAGTGAAAAGCTTTGTCTTGCGAGCAATACTGGCAGATCACAGAGTTAAGTAGCATAGATAAGTAAATAATAGGGAAACAGTGGCAAAAACAAAAACACAGGTACAGGTGAATGCTAAGAGTTTGTGAGTCCATTCAGTATTCTAACAAAAGTAGGGTAGAAACTGTTTTGAAACTGGCTGGTGCATGTGTTCAGGCTTCTGTACCTTCTCCCCAATGGTGGACATTGTAGAAAAACATTGCCAGGGTGGGATGGATCTTTAAGAATGCTGGTGGCCTTTCCTTGACAGTGGGCCTGCTGGATGGATTCTACAGATGGGAGGTTGGCCTTTATGATTGTCTGGGCCAAGTTCACCACTCTCTGTAACCGTCTCCAATCTTGAATGGTACAGTTGCCATACCAGGTAGTGATACATCCAGACAGAATGCTCTCGATGATGTCCCACAGTCTTTAGGTGAAGAATCGGGCAGTCTAGTGCAAAGTCCTGATGAAGACAGATGAGCCAGTCCTGGCTCTTGATGTTTGTAATTATGCTTAACCACTTCATGTTAGGTGTGCCTATTGCAATCTTTTAAACAAATTACTTGTACGTTGTCAGCATTGTAGATCAGGGTAGCATTTATTACCCATCACTAACTTCCCTTGAAAAAGCAGTGGTGAGCCAATTCCTCGAGCTGCTGTAGTCCATGTTGGCACAGAGACTTCTACAGCGCTGCTAGGTTGGAAGCTCCAGGATTTGGACTCAGTTACAGATTAGCGATATAGTTCGAAGTAATGATGGTTTGTAGCTTTGAGGGAGACTTGCAATAACTTAGGGAAGAGGGGTGGTCGTAGCGTCCTGTTAATATCACTGGACCAGCATTCCAGGACTGCAGGCTGAAGTTCTGGGGACATGGGTTCGAATCCCATCACAACAAATGGTGAAATCTGACTTGGCTAACAATCTGGGTTTGAGAGCTGCTGTCATGGCAACTGCTGTAAAAACAGGCAAAAGTGAGGATGGCAGAGCAGGAGATTAGAGTCAAGAGTGTGGTGCTGGAAAAGCACAGCAGGTCAGGCAGCATCTGAGGAGCAGAAGCATCAACATTTTGGGCAAAGGCCCTTCATCAGGAAAACTTTGAGTCTCCTGCTCCTTGGATGCTGCCTGACCTGCTGTGCTTTTCCAGCACCACACTCTTGGCCGTAAAAACACAACCAGCCCATTAATGGGTGCATGGTGGCTCAGTGAATAGCACTGCTGCCTCAAAGTGCCATGGACCCAGGTTCGATTCCATCCTTAGGTGAATGTCAGTGTGAGGGTTGCATGTTCTGCCCAGGTCTGTGTGGGTTTCCTCCAGGTGTTCCGGTTCCCTCCCGCAGGCCATGGGATGTGCAGGGTGACAGGGATAGAGTGGGGGGATAGGTCTGGGTGGGATGCTCTTTGGTTGGCATAGGTATAGACTTGATGGCCTGCTTCCACACTTTAATGATTCTATGATTAATGTCCTATGTAAGGAAATCTGCTGTCCTTACGTGGTCTGTCTTACATGTGACTCCAGACCCACAACAATGCAATTTCCTCATAACTGCCCTCTGGGCAATAATGGGCAAGCAATAAATGTTGGCCTGGCCAGTGATACCCACTTCCAGTGAATGAATTAAAAAAAGAAAGCTACATTTGATTGATTGAATTATTTATTGTCACCCATACTGAAGTACAGTGAAAAGTTTTGTTTACCAGCAGTACAGGCAGATCATAGCAAGCAAGGATGTACAGATCAAAAAGACTTAGGCAGAGGCATACAGGTTGCATTGCACAGGGCAGCACTAGGCTTGATCAGCATTACTTGAGGCAGAGAGTCTATTCATCAGTCGAATAACAGCCAGGAAGAAGCAATTCCTGAACCTGCTGCTGCATGTGTTCAGGCTTCTGTATCTTCTGTCCGATGGATGAGGTTGTAGGAGAGCATTACTGGGGTGTGATGGGTCTTTAGTGATGATGGCAGCCTTTCCACAGTAGTGGAAAGTGGAGTCCATGGATGGGAGGTTGGCTTCTGTGATGGTCTGGGCTGTGCACACCACCTTCTGCAGTTCCTTACAGTCCTTGGCAGAGCAGTTGCAGTACCAGGCCATTATGCACCTGGATAGTATGCTCTCAATGATGCATGTATAGATGTTGGTGAGGGTCCTTATGGATATGCCAAACTTCCTGAGCCACCTGAGGAAAAAGCGACATTGTTGTGCCTTCTTACCCGTTGCATCTACATGGGAAGTCCAGTGCAGGTTCTTGGTCATCATCACTCTGAGGAACTTGATGCTCTCCTCTCTCAAACTCAGCTCCATTGATGGAGATGAGGCGGGGGGGGGGGGGGGGGGGGTATCCTCGTCCTTCCTTTCTGAAGTCAATGATCAGTTCTTTATGTTATGAAGATGTGGGTGTATCTTTAAGAGAGTGAAGGACTTGGTAGGTACACCGAGTGCTGGAGAATTTACAAAGTAACACTTGATTCAGAACAAACAGCACTTGCTGAGTTGCTATGAGACAAAAAACACTCAAATTTGAATTTGACCAATCAGTTTAAATTATACCCCGAAAAATATAAAACTCTAATCCAATTGGAATTGAGTGTATTGACAACCTTAAAAGCCAGTGACACAATCTTTGGGGGTGTAAGAAAATTGAACAGTTGAGAGGAGAACTGCCAAGCCCAGCATGTAAACAGACCGCTTGAAAAATAGCTCTCTTAAATGTACCTTTTTGATCCGTAACCTGTGACTCAGAAATTCCTAAGAAGAAGAAAATAAGACACAGGAAGATTCGAATAGAAAGCTGCCAGGTTTTGAGATTAGAAGCGTGGTTTTGTAAATCTTAATTGGGTGTTTTATCAGACTAGTATTATAGAAGGGAAGGTAATAGATAGGTTAGAGGAAGAAATTGTAAGTAATGGTTTGTTAATTATTCTCTGTTATATTTTAAGAAATGAAGTTGTTAATTTTTACATTAAATAGTTCACTTGGACTTTACAGATTATAGCATTGGATAAACCTTTTCTGTGTTGCTGCTTTTAAATTAAGCTGGAGGGTTTTCCCCATGTCATAACATTTAGTTCTGTTGACCTTTTTGGATCGGATGGCTTGATTGGCTGGATTACTAGCCAGTGATAGTTTAATTCCTATACACCTGAAGTCACTATGAAACTGAACCTCGCCTGAGGTCTGGCAACCCTCAGGTTAAACACACAACCAGCTGTCTCTCGATCAAGACAGTGACCTAGGATTCCACCCTGAGGAACTCCTGCAGAGATGTCCTGGGGCTGAGATGACTGACCTCCAGCAATCATGAGCATTTTCCATTGACTCCAACCAGCAGAGTGTTTCCCATCGATTCCCAATCCAGTCTCCTTCGAGAGAAGAAGCTAAGAAGGAGCTCTGATACAAATTTTCAAAATCCTGAGGGGGAACTGGATAGAGTAAGTCAGGAGAAACTGGTCCCACTCATCAAAGGATCAAGAACGAGATAGCACAGATTTAAAGTGACTTACAAAGAGAGTGAGCATGATGTGTGAAAAAACCTTTTCAATGAGTGTTTTAGGTCTTGGATACACTGTCTGGAAATATGGTGGAGGCAGGTTCAATTGAGACATTCAAAAGGTGCAATATTTAAAAGGTGCAGGGTTACTGGGAGAAAGACAGAAATATAGCACTAAGTCATGATGCTCATTTGGATGCAGACACAATGGGCTGAATGGACTCTTTCTATCCTGTGATTCTGTAAACCATGACCCTGTAATAATAAAATAGTTTTGAGGGGTTGAATGGCCTCCTGCTGTTTCGCTGATTGTGAAAGGCTGTGTCCAGGTAAAAACTGAGATCATCATTGAACTGGAACAGATGCCTCTCTGTATCTTCCAACTGGCGTGCGCCGTCTGTTTAACTCATTCATCAGACCGAAGAGCTTCAAATGTTATTAAAACAAAGAAAGGCTGAGCAAATCCATCTGCTGGTGTTCCCTGGCCAACATCTCTGTCTCAGGCTTGCTGCAGAGCTCCAGTGAAGCTCAGTGCAAGCTGGAAGAACAGCATCTCATTTTCTGCCTGGATTGGAGTCCCTGCAGCTTTCAAGACTCAATATTGGGTTCAACAACTTTAGGGCCTGAACACCCTCCTCAGGCTTTCCCACACCCCCAAATGGGCTGCTACTGCACGCAACCCATTGTCAGTCACTAATGGTCCCAATAAGCAGCTATTTGTTCCTCCAGAATCTTTAACCATTCCTTTGCTGTTCAACTGGTCTTCTTTCTCTTTTGGATCTCTGCCTCCACCTATCGTGTACTTCTCCCACCCTATCCTCTGTATAAAAACCATCCGAGCTACGGACAGTTCTGAGGAAGGGTCACTGGAACTCTAACATTGACTCTGATTTCTCTCCACAGATGCTGCCAGACCTGCTGAGATTTTCCAGCAATTTCCATTTTTGTCTGTTAGTTTCCTTGTTGCATTCTCTAATTACTGTTCAAACTATATTTTAAGCCACATTCCCAGTCTAGGGCTCATCTCACTTCCACACCGACTGGGGACTGATGGGTAGACCATACCATTACAACAACTTGCATTTGCATACCGGCTTTGGGATCAGATATTTTATGCTAAACACTGCCGACATAAAAGGGGCGGCTGTGCACCTCTTAATGATGTGGAGGTGCTGGTGTTGGACTGGGGTTGATAAAGTCAGAAATTACACGCCACCAGGTTACATTCCAACAGGCTGATCCTTTGTCTGGGGAAGTATGGAATTTCCTTACTCAAGGGAATGAAATTCTCGAGATTTCCAGATAACAATGACATGAGGGAGTAGAGCAGGAAAGTGGGAGTCAAGGTCAATTATAGAAATCCCATGTTTCTATTCCTACCTCCCTTTCAGTTTTGCGAATGACACTTGCTTTTTTCTCTATCACACACAGTACATTAATTTCTCATAGAGTCATACAGCCATTCAGCCCATCTAGTCTATGCGATATCTATTCTAACCCCACTTTCCAGCACTGGCCCATCACCCATCATTGTTGTTTTTCCCTGTGCACTTTAATACATTTATCAGCTCCCTGTTTTGGTGCTTTATCTCTCATACACATATCCTTTGGCCCCTCCTGTTACTCTGCTTTTGCTCAGAATTGTTTTTTTTTACTCTTGGGTGTCTGACGGAATTTATGAATCTGGCTCCAACACCTTCATTGGCTTCACATGTCAATTTTCAAATGGACAGATACCGCAGGGTGAAATAAATGGTTATGCGTTCCAGATAACACTTGTGAAGGCTGAGTTGATTTACATGCAGAGTAGGTAGTCACCAAGTCACATCACAAAGCAGACAAGGCCTCTAATCAGTATGGTGTCGACATTCACATAGCTTCCCAGTCATGTAGAAACCCCAAGATCAACAAGAATAACTTCCCATCTGAAGACTTCGTTTTACAGATGCTTCTGGTGTATAAGAGAAATTAACCACCTTACACTTCCTCACGTACTAACAAGTGAATTATAAACAGGAGGAGGCCTTTACAGCATGCTCTGTCATTCTACATCATCATGACCTCAGCTTCACTTTCCTGCCTACCCTTTTTCACCCTTCGACTTATATTTATGCAAGAAACTGTTTAACTCGGCATTACAATTACTCAATGATCTTGCCACCACTGTTTTCTGACCCTTTAAAACAATCTTTCCTCACCAACAGCTTACATCACTGTATCCTTATCCAAATACCAGACTGGAGGCTGTCATTGGGAGGCCAGTCTGAGACGAGAGACCACCGCGGAGAGGTGAATCCTGGAAGTACGTCCTGGTGGAGGCTGGTGTGGGAGAGGTGAGTCCTGGGGTGGAGGCTGCTGTGGGGGAGGTGAGTCCCAGGGTGGATGCCGGTTTGGGGGAAGTGAGTCCCAGGGTGGAGGCCGGTGTGGGGGAAGTGAGTCCCAGGGTGGATGCCGGTTTGGGAGAGGTGAGTCCCAGGGTGGAGGCCGGTGTGGGGAGGTGAGTCCTGCAGGTGGAGGTCCGTGTGGGGA
>NC_057731.1:49297943-49328571 GCF_004010195.1 Chiloscyllium plagiosum | reverse complement strand
GGGTGGAGGCCGGTGTGAGGGAGGTGATCCCGGAGGGGGAGGCCGGCGTGGGGGAGGTGAGTCCCAGGGTGGAGGCCGGTGTGGGGGAGGTGAGTCCCAGGGTGGAGGCCGGTGTGGGGGAGGTGAGTCCCAGGGTGGAGGTCCGTGTGGGGAGGTGAGTCCCAGGGTGGAGGCCGGTGTGGGGGAGGTGAGTCCCAGGGTGGAGGTCCGTGTGGGGAGGTGAGTCCCAGGGTGGAGGCCGGTGTGGGGGAGGTGAGTCCCAGGGTGGAGGCCGGTGTGGGGGAGGTGGGTCCTGGGGGTGGAGGCCGGCGTGCAGAGGTGGGTCCTGCAGGTGGAGGCCGGTGTGGGGAGGTCAGTCCCAGGGTGGAGGCCGGTGTCAAGAGGTGAGTCCTGGGGTGGAGGCCAGTCTGTGGAGGTGAGTCCCAGGGTGGAGGCCGATGTTTGGAGGTGAGGCCTGGGGTGGAGGCCGGTGTGGGGAGGTGTGGTTCTTTGTCGACAGTAGGTGAGGCCTTGCAGTTTGAAGCCCAGTATGGTGTGGTGATTTGGCCAGTTGCAGTCTGGGGCCTAGTTGCTGGTTAGGACTGGGGTTGAAGGATTAAACCTGGGTATAAATTGAATATTTTTAGAAAATATTTCCTTTTTATTCTGATGCTGAACATTTTATTTGCTATTTTTCCTATTTTATACCAAATATTTAAATGTATCTATCTAGGTATCTCGTCCCGGAGTGGAGGCTGGTATCTTGTACCTCAGATGACGGCGTAAGCGGCGACATTGCAAACCTTTGACTGCACTAATTTGAGTGCATGTGACAATAAAGCTAATTCACATTCCTTTTCTTATTATTGCTGCCTCTAGTTTTAGGCTCTGCCACAAGGGAAATATCCTGTCAGCATCCCCCACTTCAAGTCCGGTCAGGATCTTACACGTTTTAATAAATTTTCCTCTCATTCTCTAAACTCCTTTTGTCGGGCACTTCCTCAGTCATTCCCATTCCCTGTTTAATCCTCCCTCTCCATCCTAAACTCTGTATTAGTCACTCCATCCAGTCTGTCTCTCTCCCTTGGCATTTTATTTATGGATGGTTAGAGTTCACAAACAGGCCTGAAATGATTAATTGCATTTTCCAGATGGTGCTCAAATAACATTGGGTTACATCTAAACAAATGAACTAGTCAGATCTGGGATCACCAAGTAACTAATGTCAGCGGTGTCTCGGTGGTGTCTCGGTTTCCCTACACTACAGCAGTGACTCCCCTTTGAAAAGGTGCCTCATTGGCTGTAACGTGATTCAGGGTGGACCTGGGGTCACGAAAGATGATTTATAAATGCAAGTCTTTCTTTAGAGCTTCCAGACTGGCTTGGAGCTGACACTTGTGCATTTCCACCCAAGCTCCCAAAGTCAACAACAGCTCACCATCTTCCTGACAGGCACATGGCTTCCTTGTCAGGCGTTAATCGGCAACGCGGTGGCAGAGAGCTCAGTTTGCACACACAGTCGCTAAAAGGGCTAAAATAAACCTGACAACTTCTGTCACTTTCGTTTTTTTCCAAGGGTCGTTTATCAGAATTAATTAGCTGTGCTCCTTTTATTAAAGTGTCAGCCTACAGTGGTAGCAAAACTGAAACTGATATCTTGCCCAGGGTTTGAGAGCTTCTGTGGTTCTCTGCTGAAATGTATGTTTATGTTACAGAAGGGAAAAAAAGTGCTGTGCGGGGTGAAATCAAGCCAAGGATGGCCGCATGGGTCCCAGGGTTAATCTAGGTTCTGTTGGCTAATCTTAGTCCTGTATTTCAGAAAGAGTGTCACATCATCAGCTTCAGTGTACCCATGTATCAGAGACAGCCAGAAGGAGAAGGAGATAAGCTCCCTCCATGTCCTTACTGTTGTCCAGCAATTAGTGTGTGTGTGTATATGTGTGTGTGTATGTGTATGTATATGTGTGTGTATGTGTGTGTGAGGGGTGTGTGTGTGTGCATGTACGTGTGTGTATGGGTGTGTGTGAGTGTGGGTATGTGTGTGCATGTGTGTATGTATCTGTGTGTGTGCTTGCGTGTATGTGTGTGTATGTGTGTGTATGTGTGTATGTATGTATCTGTGTGCGCGTGTGTGTTTGAGTGCGTATCTGCGAGTGTGTGTTTTCTTCTGTGTGTTTTTTTTCTCTGTGTGTGTGAGCATGTGTGTGTCAGGCAAGTGGGAGAGAGCCAGTGAGTAACTGTGACTGTGTAAAGGATTTTTTGAACTGCCAAGAATAAAGGTAACTAACTGCTTGAGGTACTGTAAGCTAATGAACACGTCATGCATCAGCAGTTGGAGGAGGGTTAAAGAAAATGTTCTACATATATTTTACAATGCAGGATAAATGGAACAATTTGAACCTGTTTAACTAATTATATATGTAGTTAGATTATCCCAGGAATTACAGGTTAGGAACAAATAAAGTTACTTTCATTTGACTGCAAAAAGATGTAAAATAATTGCTGTTATAGGGTCATCATCACTGCAGTTTATCAGAGTGGCATCAATAAAGGTTGAAATGTAAATATGTCCAATTATTCAATCCACTGGGATTGAGACTGTGACATTGTTCTCATTGTACAGTTCTACAGCTAATGTGCTCCAAATCTAGGTTGATAAAATTAAAAAAAAATAGAATCCCTAGAGTGTGGAAGTTGGCCACTCAGCCCATCAAGCCTACACCAACCCTTCAAATAACACCCCACCCAGACCCACACCATCCCTGTAACTCTGCATTTCCCATGGCTAACCCACCTAGCCTACACATCCCTGGACACTAAGCACAATTTAGCATGGCCAATCCACCTAACCTGCACTAATTCTTGAACTGTGTTCGAAAATGACTGATGTATTGGCTGCAAAGCCTGCGTAAGAACTGGGTGATCCTACATTTGAAGAGAAAATGAGGTCTGCAGATGCTGGAGATCAGAGATGGAAATGTGTTGCTGGAAAAGCGCAGCAGGTCAGGCAGCATCTAGGGAACAGGAGAATCGACGTTTCGGGCATTAGCCCGAAAAGAAGAAGGGCTAATGCCCGAAACATCGATTCTCCTGTTCCCTAAGAACTGGGTGATCCTACATTTGCAGCTCTGAGGCTGTGTCTCCAGAAACAGGCCCAGGAACAAAGGGTAAATGTACTTGAATGTAGAAATGGTCCTTATTGGGAGAGGCTTATAGAATTGATTAGGATTCTGTACTTTCAGCACTGCATGAGGGCAGCACGGTGGCCAGGGACCCGTGATCAATTCCAACTTCAGATGACTGGCCATCAGTGTAGAGTTTGCACATTCTCCCCGTGTCTATATGAGTTTCCTCCGGGTGCTCTAGTTTCCTCCAACTCTCTAGATGTACTCCCCCAACAGAGAGGTTCATCACATCCCAACCCAGCCTTGTATTGATTGCACCAACCCCCTGCAATTCACATCCTCTGATACCCACTACCCTTGCATGCTAGAACAAGAGTAGATCTTCCCATCTGGCATTAAGATTCTGTGCTTCTGATATTCCTGGTTGGGTTTGATTGTGGATTTGGTTTAACTTTCTGCTGTTCTTCTTGAGTTTCTTGGTGTTATTTTGGGCTATGCTAAGGGAAGTTGAGAGAAGATTTGGGAGAGGTGTTCAAGAAGGATGGTGAAATGGAAAGATTAGATCAGCTGTTTCCACTTTCAGTCCAGACTCATTAAGAATGTGAAAAACATTCAGTGAATCATGGTAGACTATTCTGGAAACAGACTCATATGGCCAGTCAATGACAGAAACATCCAAATGACTAAAACAGACCTGCTGTCAAATTCTTCATTTTCCCCAATCTCTCAGGGACTTTGGACATTCGTGACCTGCTCCCCCTCTCCATTATTCTTTCTATAGGCAACATAAAACAAAGACCTGCAGATACTGGAAATCTGGAACAAAAGCAGAAATTGCTCGTCAAACTCAGTTGGTTCTTGCAGCATCTGTGGGGAGAAAGCAGGATAAACATTTTGGGTCCAGCGACCCTTCATCAGAAACTTTAATTCTGCTTTCTCTCCACAGGTGCTGTCAAACATGCTGAGTTTCTTTAGCAATTGTTTCATACTCTCTCTAGGGTTGTCTTGGCTTTGCCTTGGATCATTAACATTGATTCATTTTTTTATAGGTTAGTTATTATTCCAAAATGACAATGGAGTAGAAAAGAAAGATTTGCAATTAAGTGCCAACAGGCAAGATGGCGAGTACAGGGATACGGGCAGGTGGGACTAGTTTAGTTTGGGATTATGTTCAGCACGGACTGGTTGGATGAAGGGTCTATTTCCATGCTGCATGACTCTATGGTCATATCCTGAAGAGAGTAAAGGAATCCTAGTGACAAATCCCTGTGACTACACTGTTACAGACAGCAGTTTACACCCAAATATCTTCATTATATTGCTTAAATAGGTAACTTCAAGAACAAAGGTGATCTTAAAGCATCACCAAGATATTTTGACAACAGGAGGGAGAGGCAGAAGTGAAATGGTAATGTCACTAGAGTAGATAATCCCGAAACCAGATTAATGTTCTGGGTTTGAATCCTGTCATGGTAGGTAATGAAATTTATATTCAATAAAAAAAAGCTATCTTAATCTTGGCCATGTAACCACTGTTGATTATTGCTAAAAAAAAACATCGGATTCACTCATGTCGTTTAATGGTCTTGTCTGGCCTACATGTAACTCCAGATCCACAGTAATCTTGTAAGTGCCCTCTTAGGGATGCACAATAAATGGTGACCAGCCAGCAGTGCCCGCATTCCATGAAGTAATTTTTAAAAATAGACAATGGCTAATCTTATGCAGGACTTTATACTTGCAAATAATAATGGGAGCAGGCTGTGGGTTTCAAACTTTTCTTAGATCTGAAGATGCAGTGATTCTTTTTCACTTCCTGGCAACAAGGTGACTACCCCTTTCTTCATGAGCAAACACTTCCCAATGTTATCGTGCCGAGAGACTCAGACACTCCGTTGAAAACTTCTTTTTTCCACATAAATATCTCGACATTTCAAATTAAGCAACAGAGAAGTATTTTGGAACTTTATAATGAAATCCTGACAGCTAACTTACTGTGCGGGCCATTAAAGAGACTTTATTGGTTTGTGTGAACTTTGTTTCATAGCTCGGTATGGAAGTAGAGTAAATGAGAGGGAAAACGTGACGTGCAAATGACAAGATCAGGAGGCAGACAGTGCAGGACAAGAGCAGACATTCCCTCACGAAAACACTCAGGAATGTTTACAGACTATCGTGAAAACAATTTGTTTAATTCACAAGCACAGGCCAAGTGTGGGTCACAGGAACAACTGTTCACTAGACTAAACTGTCCAATGCTTGGTTCACTGGGGAACGTCGGAAATAAGGGGCAAACTAGGAGAGGAATTTGAGTGGGGTGGATGGGAGAGTGCAGAGTGACAGAAAGTGTAGTAGATTTTGAGAAGCATTTTCAAAGACAATGTGACTGAATATAGTTGGACAGTTTCATTAGGGTTTTCAAACACCTTAAGAAACTTCACTGGAGTGTTTCCAAACAAACTTTGACACCAAGGCAAATAAGAAAGTGCTGGTACAAGCAGTTGTTTGATAGAACAGAACTTGAATATTGTTGAGAGAAGTCACATTTTGTTGAAGATTTCCACCTTACACTCATCAGGCCAAATACCAACGTTAAGAGAAACTGATGCTGAAAAAAATTGTTGATTTCTTCTATCATTAATATTTCTCATGAATTGACCTGATGAGTGAAATTTAGAAAGCTTTGATAAAATGTGTCTTTTGTCAAAGTACAAGAGGACAGCATGGCGGCTTAGTGGTTAGCATTGCCGCCTCACAGCTGCAGGAACTGGGGTTCGATTCCAGCCTGGATCGACTGTCTGTGTAGAATTTGCACATTCTCCTTGTTAGCAAGTTTTGAGAAGATTTGTAGCTCAGAGTTTGAATATTCTCCCTGTGTCTGTGTGGATTTTCTCCCACAGACCAAAGATGTGCAGGCTGGGTGGATTAGCCATGCTAAATTGCTTGTCGTGTCGAGGGATGGGTAGGGTGTGAGGTTACAGGGATAGGTTTGAGTCTCACTGTTCTAGAAATGTGGCCTGACATCTTTGGGGTTGGGACAGTCAATTAGTTCAGTAGGTGTGACAATTAGTTTGTGATGCCGGGTACATCAACCGTGTGGGTTCAGTTCCCACACCTGCTTTATTTTCATTTATTCACAGGGTGTTGGCATCCTTGGCTAGGCAGCATTATATGCCCATCCCTATTTGCCCAGAGGGCTGTTAAGAGTCAACCACATTGTTGTGAGTCTGGAGTCACATGTAGGCCAGACCAAGGTGGCAGTTTCCTTCTCTAAAGGACATTAGTGAATCAGATTGGTTTTTCCTGACAAATGATTCCTGTTATCATGAGACTCTTAATTTCAGATTTTTATTCAACTCAAGTTGCACCATCTGCTGTGGCAGGATTTGTACCCGAGTCCCCAGAACATGACCTGGGTCCCTGGATTAACTGTCCAGCAATAATACAACTAGGCCATCAGCCCCCCCCCCTCCTTAGATTACTCACTAGCTGAGCTTATTATGAAGGATTCTCCTTCTCACCCTCCCATCTCGTCTGAGACGTGGTGATCTTCATGTTAAACCACCAGCAGTCATCTCTGTCTAATGAGAGAGCAGCCACATAGTCCACTCGGACTATGTTGACTTTATCTTTTATAACACCTCTGGACGAAATGATTAGAAAATATTTAGAATTCATATCTAACATTAGAATAGGCAGAGTGAACTGTCTGGGGTTCTTGTGATGCAGTGGTAGTGTCCCTATCTCTGAGCCAGGAAGAGTGAGTTCAAATCCCGTCTGTTCTGTAAGACCATCCCTGAACAAATTAATTTAAGAAGCTATCTAGAGTGAACTGTAACAAACAGACAGTCCCATTCAATCCAATAAGAACCTTGTTACAAAATATTTGACTTTCTGTGGCTGTACGATTACAAGGTTGCAAACTTCCCAATATAGCAATGAAATGTTAAGTCTTTTCCAGTTACTTAAAATATATTTCAGGATCGTCTGAAATTCCAATCTTGTAAAAGCCGGTGTGTAAACATGATCAGAAAATGTTACTCAGTATCCTCCCATTGGTTTTCTTCATCAATAGCTCTGTGTTTTACTTCTGAGCACATTCTTTGATATCAAAGATTGGCATGAAATTCTGTGAAACCAGAAAGTGTTGGGAAACACATAGTGGGTCAGTCAGTATCTGGTTAAACATGATCATGGTTCAGGCACACTAAAAATATTTTAAAAACATTAATGTGCTAACAAAATTACAACATGGGGAGAAGGGAAAACATAGCATACTATCCCAAAAGAGGCCATTCAGCCCATCATGTTGCACAGATCCTCCAAAGGGCGCCCCACCCAGAGCCACCCCCCTCACTCTATCCAGCATAACCCCACATTTCTGACGGCTAATCCACCAACTCAGCACACTCCTGGATACTAGGGTCAATTCAGCATGGCCAATCCACCTAACCTGCATATCTTTGGACTGTGGGAGGAAACCGGAGCACCCGGAGGAAACCCACGCAGACACGGGCAGAACGTGCAAACTCCACACAGACAGTCACCTGAGGCTGGAACTGAACCCAGGTCCCTGGCACTGTGAGGCAGCAGTGCTAACCACTGAGCACAATACTGCAATAGATAATGAGGGTGAAGTGGTAATGAAACTGGGCTAACAATTTACAGGCTTGGGCATAATGTTTGGGAGATACAGTTTCAAATTCAATTCGATGGCAACAGGTAGATCTTAAGGTCATTGTTTAAAACCTCAGCAATGGCACTGTGGGTCTTCACAGAGCAGGTGGATTGCAGCAGTTCAAGAAGGCAGCTCACCATCACCTTCTCAAGGGGCAACTAGGGATGGGCAAGAAATGTTGACTGCACCCTTGATGCCCATGTCCCGCAATTGAATTAAAACAGCCTGGAATTGAAAAGCTGGTCTCAGTAATGGTGAAACTGCAGCTGATTTTATTGCTCAGGGAAGGAAATCTGCTGACCTTACCCAATCCTGGTGCATGTATAATTCCAGATCCACAGCAATGCGGTTGCATCTTATCTGCCCTCTGCAATGGGACAAGCGAGCTGATCAATACAAGGGCTGTTAGGGAGGGGTAACAAATACTGGGCTTGCTAGTGAAGCCTACATCCTGTCAATAATGAACAGTGAATAAACAGAATGGCTCCATTCTCAGAATAGACCTGTGTCTGTGTGGGTTTCCTCTGGGTGCCCCGATTCCTCCCCCAGTTCAATGATGTGCAGGTTAGGTGCATTAGCTGTGCGAAATTGCCCCTAGTATTGTAAATACAGGGAGAGGGTACAGTGGTTGGGTCCGGGTGGGATGTTCTTTGGAGGGTCGGTGTGGACTCAATGGGCTGATTGGCCTGCTTCCACAGTATAGGGATTCCATTTTCTCCAGCACTTAAGGCGCACATTCTTCAAATCCAAGAACCCATTGATTTATACAACACAGTTACTCACTGGTTAAGCTCACCTCATGCTTGGGGAAGCTACCAAAGGCAAGACTCTGGAACTGGCTAAGGCAGGGTCGTGAGGGGAACGAGTCAGAGGAAATTCCTGCCAAAGCTGATTCTGGAGAAAGGCACAAAACCAGGATTCACCAAGTCGCCTTGTGGACTTTGCATCATGGAAATGGCATTAGGGCTATGAGTGCCATTCTGAAAGGCCAGATTTGGAATCCAGACTAGTTTGGCATGTCAGTGAAAACCACGACTTTGAAAATAAATATAACCCTGGAAAATTGTAATAGTGCCTTCAGTCTGGAGTTGTCAGACTGACATGGAATGCCAGATTTGGCAACATGAAAAGGCATTTTCAAAGCCTTGACAATGATGAACAGTGGAATTAAATATATTTGCTGACATCACATATTTCATTAAAGACACAGTGTTTAATTCTGGAACAAATAATGACTGACTTCACTTCATCATTGGAGGCTGTGTTTTAGTTACCTAGGCTCCCAAGTTCTGGAATTCTTAAATTTCTGACACTCTTTACCTCTCTCTTTCTTCTCTTTCAAGATGCCCCTTAGAATTCACATTTTCACTCAGTTATTTTTCTTTATCACCGGCTCTAATGCTTCTTTCTGTAGCACAGTGTGAAATATTGCCTGGTAACGTTCCCGTGAAGAACCTTGGGATATGTTGTAGTTTATTGTATGCAAAGAGCTTTTGGATGGCTTTCAGTCAATAGGTGCAACATAAGGGTACTTTTTTTTGCTGTAATTAAATTGTAGACATTGAAGAAGTAATGACCTGGAATTGAATGCTATCAGATGTTCCTTACTTGGAGGATAGTGTCTACCCAGGTTTCTCCTGAGTCTTCATACAATGGCATAAGGTAATTGTGTTATTGCAGGCTATTGTGTTATTGCAGGATATTGTGTTAATGAAGGATACTGTATTATTGCAGGATATTGTGTCAATGCAGGACACTGTGTTATTGCAGGATATTGTGTTATTGCAGGATATTGTGTTATTATACAACGCTGTTGTAGAAGGATATTGTGTTCTTGCAGGGCACTGTGATATGCAGGATATTGTGTTATTGCAGGATATTGTGTTAATGCAGGACACTGTGTTATTGCAGGATATTGTGTTATTGCAGGGTATTGTGTTATTGTACAACGCTGTTGTAGAAGGATATTGTGTTATTGCAGGGCACTGTGATATGCAGGACACTGTGTTATTGCAGGACATTGTGTTATTGCAGAATATTGTATTAATGCAGGATATTGCGTCAATGCAGGAGACTGTGTTATTGCAGGACATTGCAATATTGCAGGATATTGTGTTAATGCAGGATATTGTGTTCTTGTAGGACACTGTTATTGCAGGAAACTATGTTATTCCAGGACATTGTGATATTCCAGGATATTGTGTTAATGCAGGATATTGTGTTATTGTACAGCACTATGTTATAGCAGAATATTGTGTCAATGCAGGACACTGTTTATTGCAGGACATTGCGTTATTGCAGGATATTATGTTCTAACAGGACATCCTGTGTTATTACAGGATATTGTGTTATTGCAGGATATTGTGTTATTGCGGGATATTATGTTGTTGCAGGACATTGTGTTATTGCAGGATATTATGTTCTTACAGGACATCCTGTGTTATTACAGGATATTGTGTTAATGCAGGATATTGTGTTATTACAGGATACTCTGTTCTTATAGGACATCTGTGTAATTGCAGGATACTGTGTTAATGCAGGATATTGTGTTATTGCAAGATAATGTGTCATTGTACGACACTGTGTTATAGCAGAATATTGTGTCAATGCAGGACATCTGTGTTCTTGCAGGACATTGTGTTATTGCAGGATATTGCGTTATTGCAGGATATTGTATCTTATAGGACATCTGTGTTATTACAGGATACTGTGTTAATGCGGGATATTGTGTTACATCAGGATACTGTGTTAATGCAGGATATTGTGTTAATGCAGGATATTGTGTTATTGTATGACATTGTGTTATAGCAGAATATTGTGTCAATGCAGGGTGCTGTGTTCTTGCAGGACATTGTGTTATTACAGGATATTGTGTTATTGCAGAATATTGTGTTATTACAGGATATTGTGTTATTGTGCGACACTGTGTTATTGCAGGATATTGTGTTAACGCAGGACACTGTCTTATTGCAGGACATTGTGTTATTGCAGGATATTGTGTTCATGCAGGATATTGTGTTAATGCAGGATATTGTGTTAATGCAGGATATTGTATTATTGCAGGATAATGTGTTATTGCAGGATATTGTGTTATTGTATGACACCCTGTTGTAGAAGGATATTGTGTTAGGGCAGGACACTGTATTTTTCCAGATTATTGTATTATTGCAGAATATTGCGTTATTGCAGAATAGAACATAGAACATAGAACAATACAGCGCAGAACCGGCCCTGACAGGAACACACCTATCAAGGACACGCAATATCTGTTGCTTAAACCAGCTCCACATTTCCATTGACTGCACCTCCCGCATTTTGCTACCCCATTCTATGCATCCTAATTCTTATCTAATCGCATGATAATTGCCCTTGGCCCATCGATAACTCTTGAACTGTGGCATGTACCTATCCCTTTCCATCACTAAACTAAATGTAACTGAATTATGGTCACTCTTTCCATAGTGCTCACCTACTACTAAATCAAACACCTGGCCTGGTTCATTACCAAGCACCAGATCCAGTGTGGCCTCCTCTCTTGTCGGCCTTTGGACATACTGTGTCAGGGAACCCTCCTTTACACATTGGACAAAAATTGATCCTTCCGACGTATTAGAGAATACTGTGATATTGCAGGATATTGTGTTATTGCAGGACATTGTGATATTGCAGGATATTGTGTTATTGCAGGATATTGTGTTATTGCAGGATATTGTATTATTGCAGGATATTGTGTTAATGCAGGATATTGTGTTATTGCAGGATATTCTGTTCTTACAGGACATCCTGTGTTATTACAGGATATTGTGTTATTGCAGGATACTGTGTTAATGCAGGATATTGTGTTAATGCACGATAATGTGTTATTGCAGGATATTGTGTTATTGCAGGATATTGTGTTCTTATAGGACATCTGTGTTATTGCAGGATACTGTGTTAATGCAGGATATTGTGTTAATGCAGGATAATGGATCATTGCACGACACTGTGTTATAGCAGAATATTGTGTCAATGCAGACACTGTGTTCTTGCAGGACATTGTGTTATTGCTGGATATTTTGTTCGTACAGGACATCTGTGATATCACAGGATATTGTATTATTGTACGACACTGTGTTATTGCAGAATATTGTGTTAACGCAGGATATTGTGTTAATGCAGGATATTGTGTTATTGTACGACATTGTGTTATAGCAGAATATTGTGTCAATGCAGGACACTGTGTTCTTGCAGGACATTGTGTTATTGCAGGATATTGTGTTCATACAGGACATCTGTGTTATTACAGGATATTGTGTTATTATACGACACTGTGTTATTGCAGGATATTGTGTTAATGCAGGACACTGTCTTATTGCAGGACATTGTGTTATTGCAGGATATTGTGTTAACGCAGGATATTGTGTTCTTGCAGGAAATTGTGTAATTGCAGGACATTGTGATATTCCAGGATATTGTGTTATTGAAGGATGCTGTATTATTGCAGAGTATTGTGTTATTGCAGGATACTGTGTTATTGCAGGATATTGTGTTATTGCAGGATATTGTGTTAATGCAGGATATTGTGTTCTTGCAGGAAACTGTGTAATTGCAGGACTTTGTGATATTCCACGCTATTGTGTTATTGAAGGATGCTGTATTATTGCCGAGTATTGTGTTATTGCAGGACATTGAGTTATTGCGGGATATTGTGTTCTTATAGGACATCTTTGTTATTACAGTATACTGTGTTAATGCAGGATATTGTGTTACTACAGGATACTGTGTTAATGCAGGATACTGTGTTATTGTATGACACTGTGTTATAGCAGAATATTGTGTCAATGCAAGGCACTGTGTTATTGCAGGACATTGTGTTATTGCAGGATATTGTGTTCTTACAGGACATCTATGTTATTACAGGATATTGTGTTCATGCAGAATATTGTGTTAATGCAGGATATTGTGTTATTGTACGACACTGTGTTATTGCAGAATATTGTGATAACGCAGGATATTGTGTTATTGTACGACACTGTGTTAATGCAGGATATTGTGTTAATGCAGGACACTGTCTTATTGCAGGACATTGTGTTATTGCAGGATATTGTGTTCTTACAGGATATCTATGTTATTACAGGATATTCTGTTAATGCAGGATATTGTGTTCTTACAGGACATCTGTGTTATTACAGGATATCGTGTTATTGCAGAATATTGTGTTAGTGCAGGATATTGTGTCATTGTATGACACTGTGTTATTGCAGGATATTGTGTTAATGCAGGATATTGTGTTATTGAAGAATGCTGTATTATTGCAGGGTATTGTGTTATTGCAGGATATTGTGATACTACAGGATATTGTGTTAATGCAGGACACTGTTTTATTGCAGGATACTGTGTTATTGCAGGATATTGTGTTAATGCAGGACATTGTGTTATTGCAGGATATTGTATTAATGCAGGGTATTGTGTTATTGTATGACACCATGTTGGAGAAGGATATTGTGTTAGGGCAGGACACTGTATTTTTCCAGATTATTGTATTATTGCAGAATATTGTGTTATTGCAGAATAGAACATAGAACATAGAACAGTACAGCGCAGAACCGGCCCTGACAGGAACATACCTATCAAAGACACGCAATATCTGTTGCTTAAACCAGCTCCACATTTCCATTGACTGCACCTCCCGCATTTTGCTACCCCATTCTATGCATCCTAACTCTTCCCTAATCGCATGATAATTGCCCTTGCCCCATCGATAACTCTTGACCTGTGGCATGTACCTATCCCTTTCCATTGCTAAACTAAATGTAACTGAATTATGGTCACTCTCTCCATAGTCCTCACCTACAACTAAATCAAACTCCTGCCCTGGTTCATTACCAAGCACCAGCTCCAGTGTGGCCTCCTCTCTTGTCAGCCCTTCGACATACTGTGTCAGGGAAACCTCCTGTACACATTGGACAAAAATTGATACTTCCGACGTATTAGAGAATACTGTGATATTGCAGGATATTGTGTTATTGCAGGACATTGTGTTATTGCAGGATGCTGTGATATTGCAGGACATTGTATTATTGCAGGATATTGTGTTATTGCAGGACATTGTGTTATTGCAGGATACTGTGTTATTGCAGGATATTGTATTATTGCAGGATATTGTATTATTGCAGGATATTGTGTTATTGAAGGATGCTGTATTATTGCCGAGTATTGTGTTATTGCAGGACATTGAGTTATTGCGGGATATTGTATTCTTATAGGACATCTTTGTTATTACAGTATACTGTGTTAATGCAGGATATTGTGTTACTACAGGATACTGTGTTAATGCAGGATACTGTGTTATTGTATGACACTGTGTTATAGCAGAATATTGTGTCAATGCAAGGCACTGTGTTATTGCAGGACATTGTGTTATTGCAGGATATTGTGTTATTGCGGGATATTGTGTTATTGCAGGATATTGTATTATTGCAGGATATTGTATTATTGCAGGATATTGTGTTATTGTACGATATTGTGTTATTGCAGGATATTGTCTTATTGCAGGATATTGTATTATTGCAGGATATTGTGTTATTGCAGGATATTGTGTTATTGCAGGACACTGTTTTATTGCAGGATATTGTATTATTGCAGGACACTGTGTTATTGCAGGATATTGTGTTAATGCAGTACACTGTGTTATTGCAGGATATTGTATTATTGCAGGATATTGTATTATTGCAGGATATTGTGTTATTGCAGGATATTGTGCTATTGCAGGATATTCTGTTATCGAAGGATATTGTGTTATTGCAGGATTTTGTGTTAATGCAGGACACTGTGTTATTGCTGGATATTGTATTATTGCAGGACACTGTGTTATTGCAGGATATTGTGTTACTGCAGAATATTGTGTTATTGCAAAATATTGTGTTTTTGCAGAATATTGTGTTAATGCAGCACACTGTGTTATTGCAGGATATTGTATTATTGCAGGATATTGTGTTATTGTATGACATTGTTGTAGAAGGATATTGTGTTAGGGCAGGACACTGTATTTTTGCAGATTATTGTATTATTGCTGGATATGTGTTCTTGCAGAACAGAACATAGAACATAGAACAATACAGCGCAGAACCGACCCTTCGGCCCTCGATGTTGCGTCGACCTGTGAACTGCTCTCAGATCGTCCCCTACACTATCCCACCATCATCCATGTGCTTATCTAAGGATTGTTTAAATCTCCCTAAAGTGGCTGAGTTGACTACATTGGCAGGTAGGGCATTCCAAGCACTTACCACTCTCTGTGTAAAGAACCTGCCTCTGACATCTATCTTAAATCTATCACCCTTCAATTTGTAGTTATGTCCCTTTGTACAAGCTGACATCATCATCCTAGGAAAAAAAATTTCACTATCTATCCTATCTAATCCTCTGATCATCTTGTATGTCTTTA
This sequence comes from Chiloscyllium plagiosum, assembly GCF_004010195.1. NCBI lineage: Eukaryota > Metazoa > Chordata > Chondrichthyes > Orectolobiformes > Hemiscylliidae > Chiloscyllium > Chiloscyllium plagiosum. The sequence goes on along the minus strand of NC_057731.1, from coordinate 49,313,363 downwards.
TCAAATCTCCTCTTAGCCTTCTTCTTTCCAATGAGAACAGACCCAAGTCTCTCAGCCTTTCCTCATAAGACCTTCGCTCCTGACCAGGCAACATCCTGGTAAATCTCCTCTGCACCTTTTCCAATGCTTCCACATCCTTCCCGAAATACGGGGACCAGAACTGTACACAATATTCCAAGTGTGGCCGCACCAGCGTTTTGTATAGTTACAGCATGATATTGCAGCTCTGGAACTCAATCCCTCTACGAATCCCTCTAACACATTGTATGCCCTCTTAACAGCACTATCCACCTGGGTGGCATTATTCTTCCCAAAGTGCATCACCTCACATTTAGCTGCATTGAACTCCATTTGCCACCTCTCAGCCCAATTCTACAGTTTATCCAAGTCCCCCTGCAACCTGTAACATTCTTCCACTACTCCACCTACTTCAGTGTCATCTGCAAATTTACTAATCCATCCACCTATGCCTGCGTCTAAGTTATTTATAAAAATGACAAACAGCAGTGGTCCCAAGACAGATCCTTATGGCACACCACTATGTAACCAGACTCCAGGCTGAATATTTTCCACCAGCCACCACTCACTGCCTTCTTTCAGAAAGACAGTTTCTAATCCAAACTGCTAAGTCACCCTCAATTCCATGCCTCTGCATTTTCTCCAGCAGCCTACCATGCCGAACCTTATCAAAGGCTTTACTGAAGTCTATGTATACCACGTCAACTGCCCTACCCTCATTGACATGCTTGGTCACCTTCTCAAAAAACTCAATAGATTTGTGAGACACGATCTACCCTTGATGAAACCATGTCGACTATCTGAAGTAAAATTGTTGCTTGCTCGATAACTATAAATCTTATCTCTTATAATCCTTTCCAAATCCTTTCCTACAACAAAAGTAAGGCTCACTGGTCTATAATTACCTGGGTCATCTCTACTGCCCTTCTTGAACAAGGGCACAACATTTGCAATCCTCCAGTCCTCTGGTACTAAACCTGTAGACAATGACGACTCAAATATCAAAGCCAAGGGCTCTGCTATCTCCTCCCCTAGCTTCCCAGAGAATCCTCAGATAAATCCCATCAGGCCTAGGGGACTTGTCTACTTTCACTCCTTCTAGAATTGATAACACCGTTCATAACTAACCTCGATCCTTTCTAGTCTAATATCTCGTACCTCATTCTTCTCCTCTACGATATTCTCCTTTTCCTGAGTGAAAACTGATGAGAAATGTTCATTTAGCACCTCTCCAAACTCCACAGGGTCCACACTCAACTTCCCACATCTGTCTTTGACTGGCCCTATTCCTACCCTAGTCATCCATTTATTCCTCACATGTCTATAGAAAGCTTTAGGGTTCTCCTTTATTCTATTTGCTAAAGACTGCTCGTGTCCTCTCTTTGCTCTTCTTAACTCTCTCTTTAAACCCTTCCTAGTTGATCTGTGACTCTCCATCGCCTCATCTAAACCATCTTGCCTCATCAACATATAAGCCCCCTTCTTCTGCTTAACAAGAGATGCAATTTCTGTCGTAAACCACAGTTCCCTTACCTTATCACTTCCCCCCTACCTGACAGGAACACACCTATCAAGGACACGCAATATATGTTCCTTAAACCAGCTCCACATTTCCATTGTCTGCACCCCCGCATTTTGCTACCCCATTCTATGCATCCTAATTCTTGCCTAATCACATTATAATTGCCCTTGCCCCATCGATAACTCTTGACCTGTGGCATGTACCTATCCCTTTCCATTGCTAAACTAAACGTAACTGAATGATGGTCACTCTCTCCAAAGTGCTCACCTACAACTAAATCAAATACCTGGCCTGGTTCATTACCAAGAACCAGATCCAGTGTGGCCTCCCCCCTTGTCGGCCCTTCGACATACTGTGTCAGGGAACCCTCCTGCACACGTTGGACAAAAACTAATCCTTCTGACGTATTAGAGAATACTGTGATATTGTAGGAAATTGTGTTATTGCAGGACATTGTGTTATTGCAGGATGGTGTGATATTGCAGGATATTGTATTATTGCAGGATATTGTGTTATTGCAGGATATTGTGTTATTGCAGGATATTGTGTTATTACAGAACACTGTATTATTGCAGGATATTGTATTATTGCAGGATATTGTGTTATTGCAGAACACTGTATTATTGCAGGATATTGTGTTATTGCAGGATATTGTGTTATTGCAGGATATTGTGTTATTGTAGGATATTGTGTTATTGCAGAACACTGTATTATTGCAGGATATTGTGTTATTGCAGGATATTGTGTTATTGCAGGATGCTGTGATATTGCAGGATATTGTATTCAAAGTTTGGGTGAAGATTTGTAGCTCGCGTGCTCGTTGTTGTGGTTCTGTTCACCGAGATGGAAATTTTTGTTGCAAAAGTTTCGTCCCCTGTCTAGGTGACATCCTCAGTGCTTGGGGGCCTCCTGTGAAGCGCTTCTGTGGTGTTTCCTCCGGCATTTATAGTGGCCTGTTCCTGCCGCTTCCGGTTGTCAGTTTCAGCTGTCCGCTGAAGTGGCCGGTATATTGGGTCCAGGTTGATGTGTTTGTTGATGGAGTTCGTGGATGAGTGCCATGCTTCTAGGAATTCCCTGGCTGTTCTTTGTTTCGCTTGCCCTATAATGGTAGTGTTGTCCCAATCAAATTCATGTGGCATGTCCTCGTTCCGTTGTCTTTCTCTTAGGCATCTGTTGATGAAATTGCGCGGGTATCCGTTTTTGGCGAATACCTTGTACAGGTGTTCCTCTTCCTCTTTTTGCAGTTCTGGTGTGCTGCAGTGTGTTGTGGCCCTTTTGAACAGTGTCTTGATGCAACTTCTTTTGTGTGTGTTGGGGTGGTTGCTTTCATAGTTCAGGACTTGGTCTGTGTGTGTGGCTTTCCTGTATACCTTTGTGGTGAATTCTCCGTTTGGAGAACTGAAACTGACAACCGGAAGCGGCAGGGCAGGCCACTATAAATGCCGGAGGAAACACCACAGAAGCGCTTCACAGGAGGCGCCCAAGCACTGAGGATGTCACCTAGACAGGGGACGAAACGTTTGCAACAAAAATTTCCAGCTCGGCGAACAGAATCACAACAGGCTATTGTATCATTGCAGGATATTGTGTTATTGCAGGATATTGTGTTATTGCAGGATATTGTGATATTGCAGGACATTGCATTATTGCAGGACATTGTGTTATTGCAGGACACTGTGTTATTCCAGGATATTGTATTATTGAAGGACACTGTGATATTGCAGGATATTGTGCTATTGCAGGACATTGTGTTATTGCAGGATATTGTATTATTGAAGGACACTGTGATATTGCAGGATATTGTGCTATTGCAGGACACTGTGTTATTGCAGGATATTGTGCTATTGCAGGACATTGTGTTATTGCAGGATATTGTGTTATTGCAGGACACTGTTATTGCAGGATATTGTGTTATTGCAGGACACTGTGTTATTGCAGGATATTGTGTTATTGCAGGATATTGTGTTATTGCAGGACACTGTGTTATTGCAGGATATTGTATTATTGCAGGATATTGTGTTATTGCAGGACATTGTTATTGCAGGAGATTGTGTTATTACAGGACTGTTGTTGCAGGATATTGTGTTATTGTAGGATGCTGTGTTATTGCAGGATATTTGTTAATGCAGGATATTGTGTTATTGCAGGAATCTGTGTTATTGCAGGACCTTGTGATATTCCAGGATATTGTGTTAATGACGGATTCTGTATTATTGCAGGATGTTGTGTTACTCCAGGACACTGTTATTGCAGGATCTTGTATTAATGCAGAATATTGTGTTTATGCAGGATGTTTTGTTATTGCTGGATATTTTGTTATTATTGGGCACTGTGTTAATGCAGGATATCGTGTTATTGCGGGTTATTGTGTTTTTTCTGGATATTGTGTTGCTGCAGGACCCTGTTTTTGCAGTGTCTTGGAGCACAGGGTGTATTCAATGGCTTCTTTTTGGATTCAGTTAACTGTAGTTTCAGGAAGTCTGAACAATGCTTAAATATGAACAGTTATTGTATTAATAAAATGAAAAAGAAGTGGAAAAGTAAAGAACGGAACCATGAACATCTATTAAGTAATAAAAAGCAGAAAAGGACGGAAATGGAATGAGTCTCACGTCCTCCTGTACACTGGGGACCCTCGAGTGGTCCTGGTTGCTTAGTATTGTTGCCGGCACCGGTCGCGATCCTGGGCCATGCTGAAATTCAATAACTCGGAATGAAACTCTCTCTCTCGTAGACAGTGTTAACAAACAGCCAGTACAGATAACAGTGCAGAGAAGCTACTTTGACTATGCCATATGCGGCACATACACGAATGTTCACAGCACTGATTCAAAGTTGTGCAGCTGTCGAATATCATCAATAATGTTGGCCCTTCAGCCAGTCCATCCTCGATGATATTTATCCACGCACGTTATAATTGCACACGTAGTCGCAAATCAGTGACAGCCAAGTGAGAACGCAAAGTAAGAATTTGTAACCTACACCAGAAAATTAAACGCGCAATGAAAATAGCTAGCATCAGCATGAATAATATAACAATAGAGTGTATCATCAAATTAATGGTCATGGTGGTCTTTGGGGACCAACCCTGAAATATATCGCACTCCTGATGTATGGCCAAGACCCTAATGGAACCAGTAAGTCATGCCCGTGCCCATTTGCCTTCAATAGGATCAAAATTGAGGGGAGCCCATGGAGGATTAACATCGTCAGACTCACGCTGATGCCAGTTATATTCTCAATTACAGTCGCTGCACGACCATGTCACAAATTTACACGCAATGTAATCTAATCCGGGTCCCATCCTGGGGTTAAGAATCCTGTTCCTGCTGAGAGACCTGCAGGAGGGAGAGAGCAAGGAAAAGGAGACTGCCAGACCAGCAGGCTGTTATTCAATTCATAGAACATAGGACATTACAGGACCTTTGGCCCTCGATGTTGCGCCAAACTGTGAAAATGATCTGATGCCATCTAACCTGCACCGTTCCATTATTATCCATATCTATGTCCAATGCTCATTTAAGTACCTTTAACATTGGTGAGTTTACTACTATTGCAGCCAGGCTATTCCACGCCCCTACAGCTCTGAGTAAAGAAACTACCCCTGATATCTGACCTAAATCTATCACCCCTCAATTTAAAGCTATGTCCCCTCGTGTTAGCCTTCACCATCCGAGGAAAAAGGCTCTCACTGTCTACCCTATCTAACCCTCTGATTATCTTATACGTCTCGATTAAGTCACCTCTCAGCCTTCTTCTCTCCAATGAAAACAGCCTCAGTTCCCTCAGCCTTTCCTTGTCAGACCTTCCTTCCATACCAGGCAACTTCCGAGTAAATCTCCTCTGAATCCTTTCTAAAGCTTCCACATCCTTCTTATAATGCGGTGACCAGAACTGTACGCAATACTCCAGGTGTGGCCTTGCCAGTATCTTGTGCAGCTGCAGCATGACCTCATGGCTTCAAAATGCAATCCCCACACCAATAAACACCAACACACCATATGCCTTCTTAACAACCCTATCAACCTGGGTGGCAACTTCCAGGGATCTATGCACCTGGATACCGAGATCTCTCTGTTGATCTACACTGCCAAGAATTTTACCATTAGCCCAGTACTCTGCATTCCTGTTACTTCTTCCAAAGTGAACTACCTCACACTTTTCCACATTAAACTCCATTTGCCACTTCTCAGCCCAGCTCTGCATCTTATCTCTGCCTATCTCAGTGTCATCTGCAAATTTACTAATGCATCCTTCTATGCCCACCTCCAGATCATTTATAAAAATGACAAATAACAAGTGGCCCCAAAACAGATCCTTACGGTATACCACTGGTAACTGAGTTCCAGGATGAATATTTCCCATCAACCACTTTCAGCTAGCCAATTTCTGATCCAAACCGCTAAATTACCTTCAATCCCCAAACCGGTTATTTTGTGCAATAGCCTACTGTGGGGAACCTTATCAAATGCCTTACTGAAGTCCATATACACCACATCAACCACCTTACCTTCATTCACCTGTTTTGTCACCTTCTCGAAGAACTTTATCAGACAATAAGTAAGAATTCAATTATTCCTTTCTGCTCTGGCATTTGGATCTTTCTGCACACTTTAATTTTAGTTACTGCTGTACTGGGTATGTGACTGGGATCCAATTTTGAATTGTACTACCACTCAAGGAATCCATATCGCTTTGTCTTGCCCATGCCATCATGTAGTCATGGATTACACCAAAGGCATTTTTACCATCTGTGTAGATGTTAATTCTTTGTCCATTTCCTAGCTGGAGGCATCAGTAAGTGCTTTTAGCTTGGTTACCTGGGCAGAGTGGCACCCTTCTATCCTCTCTCCTGCCAAAAGCTCCCCGTTTCAAATTAAACTCTGCCCACCCCATTCGGGCCTCACCACTATAACATGTCTGTGCCCCATCTACAAACATACAATTCACATCCGGCTCTGAAATGGCTCTTCTTTAACTCGACCCTTGGTTGTACTCCATGAGGGGGTTACAATCATGTACCTCTCCTTTCTGATTCACAAAGCTTGCTGGTTCTCTCTATTGTTTTTAACTAGTTCCATGTGTTTGTCTCCTGGTAACAGTGCGGCTTCCCATTTGGCTTGCTGACCGTCAGAAATACCTTTCAGTTTGTCAGTTCCCGATGGCTGGGCTATAGTGTGTGGTGAGTGTAATATCACTTTGTGTCAAGAGGGAGGATGTTGTTCATGCCCAAGCAGCGCATTGGATGGCTCAAATGCAGGAGTGTTGGCCCACCATGACTGGATCCATTTTACCTGAGTAGTATCCCACAGGCCAGAGCTTGTCTCTGAGTCTCTGTAACACTACTGCAGACTGATTACTCTTGTTTTTACTGGAAAAGATGTGAAGGGACTTTTTCAGGTCATGCTGATGTGGTGATGATGTGGAAGCCACTGTCTGTTTGATTTTCACAATGGCCATCTCTTGCTCAGGTCCCCATTCAGTGTTGTCTGAGGCAGCTCGCCCACCCCTTTCATAAGATCTCGCAGCAGTCTGGCGAGCTTGCTGTAATTTCCTACAAAGTTCCTGCACCAGTAAAGTAGTCCTAAGACTTGTCTTATCCCTTTAACAGTAACTGTTTCTTTTCATTTCCGATAATGATTCAGGTTACCAGAATATCATCTACATTTTTTTCAGTTAATCTATTTACATAATTTCCTTTAAAATTCAGTATACCTGTACATGTATTTCAGATTCAGGCTCCTTAATTTGTATTTTCTCTTACTCTCCAGTTACCTAACCACGGAACACTTGACCCAAAACAGTAAAATAACATCATGCATGGACTCAAACTTTCTCCAGCTCTCTTCATCTGTATCCATCTTGAGAAATCTTCTTCAGTATGTTTCCTCCCCTGCAAATTTTATGAATGATTGTGTGATTGAATGGTAACTACCTTCATGTACAGGTAGCCCCTTTGAGCTACAATATTCATGGTATCAAGCAATACAGCTCTAACGTTCATCAGGCTTTACTTTCAATTTGTGCTTCCTGCTTGTTATTTTCCGCGGGCTTCTCATACCACAGACCCCTACACCACATGAGTCTTCACTCAGCCCTCTTTCACATACCTTAACTGTCCTAAGACATTAAAATGTCATCGGCTGCTTTGGTCATACAAACACTCCAGATGAGATATCTGAATGTCATCTGATGGGCCCCTTCACTCAGTCCATTATTACTCCTCCCAGAATCCATATTCTTTTATTTCTGTAACATTTTGGTATAATAACCAATCACACTTTATTTTGATCATAATTTTTCTTACATCCTTTTCACTGATACTACCTTCATTGTTTTAAAGTCCATTTCTCAATGGATTTTGTGTCAATGTCTTATAATTTAAACTATGATATGGAGATGCCGGTGTTGGACTGGGGTGTACAAAGTTAAAAATCACACAACACCAGGTTATAGTCCTACAGGTTTAATTGGAAACACTAGCTTTCGGAGCATCGCTCCTTCATCAGGTGATAGTGGAGAGCTCAATCATAACTCACAAAACTTTTAAACTATGTCTTTGTGCTCTTCCATGCCACACACTAAAACTTTTGTCTAGTGGGTGTACATGTCTGAGACTGAGTCTTCAGTGCATGTTTTTGTACTGTCTCATGTTTGTTACCTCTGAGGTAACATTCACGATTGCACACTCACACTGGTGTCCCAAGACCATGTCCCGCATTCTTGACTCCCACACGATCTGATCAAATGATTTACAAGCTTGACTTATCCCTCCGTGTATGGTCCCAATGCCTTGGGTAGTGTTTGATCACCAATTCAGTCTTTCTTAAAAGAGAAAGCTATCAGTCTTATCTAAACTTTCTTTTCACTAAAATGCATTTTAACTTCAATTGCTATTTCAACCCATTTTTCTGTGTTTTTTTGTCTTCTGCCACCAATCTCCACTCTCAATTACTTTGTCTCATTCAATTTTGCAACTTAACTATTACCACCATATCTACTTCCAGAGATTTGTAGTCCATGGAACATGACGTTATAATATTTTAAAACTAAAGTCAAACATTTCTGTTTGATTCAGGCACAACATACTTTGTTTGTTCTTTCTCTAAGATGACCCACTATTTTTCTTATCACGTGGACATTAACAATGAGCCAATCTTGTCATCCGGAATTAAAGATTCACTCATTTTAAAACAATGTTTGGACGTTCACTCTGGCCAGAAATTGAAATTCCAAACATGGTAATTTCTGGAATTAAAATCCAAACACAACACGGAGCCAATTCCAAAAGGTAAATTTTTACAAAGCAAATTTTTTCTATCAACATTTCACAGATTTTTGCTTTATACAATCACTGATGGTTTCTTAAAAGGGCATTACATTAACCACACAAGTTCCACACTGATACAGGCACACACCATACTTTCAAATCACCAGACATTCTCAAAATGCAAACTAACTTCAAAGTATCCCTAGATCTTGAGCTCCAGGGAACAAAAACACACAAATTGTACAAGATGACATTTAGCAACCAATAAACAAGAGGTACATTCAAACCAGGCCACAAAGAGTTAACACTTCTACAAGGTTCCATGCACTTGCACAGTGCAGAAACATGCCTTCCAGTTCTCTATTTTCCCAATTAGAACTATCCACCATCCTTTTGGGGTCCTGGTTGTACTAACATATTAGCTACAGGCCTAAATCTAGAGTCTGCCACATTCCATCCTGGATCATGGAAGGTCTCCAGACCATCAGGTTGCTTTTCCCTTCTCTTATACCATTTTCCCGAATCCCATCCTCATAGTCAAAACTGTCTTGGATCACCGGGTCTTTTCTGATTCGGTTAAATGTAGTTAAGAGAAGACTCAACAATTTTAATTTGCTTACATATGAACGTTTAATGAGTAGTGATAAAAGATAGACGAGGAAGGAAAGATAAAAGACTGAACTATGAACATCTATTAAGTAATAAAAAATGGAAAAGGAAGGAAAAGAGAACAACCAACCTTATGCCCTCCTGAAAGTCAGGGATCTCTCGATTGACGGCTGGTCTGAAGTCTTACATTTGTTCCTGGAACCATTTGCGATCCCAATCTGAGGTGAAGTCCGACAACTCTCTCTCTTGTACAGAGTAACAAACAGGCAGTACAAAAAACAGTACAAAAAAGCAACTATGATTATGCCATATGAGGTTCATTCAGGAATGTTCACATCACTGAGTCAAAGTCATGCAGCTGTCAAATGTCATCAACAATGTTGGGCCTTCAGCCCACCCTATACAAGAATCTTGTCTTATTGCAGGATACTGGGTTAATGCAGGACAACTGGATTATTGCAGAATATTGTGTTATTGCAGGATATTGTGTTATTGTACGATATTGTGTTATTGCAGGATGTTGTGTTATTGTACGATATTGTGTTATTGAAGGATATTGTGTTATTGCAGGATATTGTGCTATTGAAGGATATTGTGTTATTGAAGGATATTGTGTTATTGCAGGATATTGTGTTATTGAAGGATATTGTGTTAATGCAGTCTATAGTGTCTATTCACTAGAGAGGAAGAAAAGGACAACCAACTCCCATTCCTAGGCGTGATGGTACAGAGAACATTGAACGGAGAATTCACCACAAAGATATGCAGGAAAGCCACCCACACAGACCAAGTTCTGAACTATGAAAGCAACCACACGCAAAGAAATTGCATCAAGACACTATTCAAAAGGGCCACAACACACTGCAGCACACCAGAACTGCAAAAAGAGGAAGAAGAACACCTCTACAATGTATTCGCCAAAAACGGATACCCCCGCAATTTCATCAACAGATGCCTAAGGGAAAGACAACGGAATGAGGACATGCCAGAACCCAAAGGACTAGCCACTTTACCATACATCAAAAACATTTCTGAACTGACAGCCAGACTACTGCGACCACTAGGACTCATAACAGCACAAAAACCAACAGCCACTCTCAGACAACAACTCACCAGGACAAAGGACCCGAAACCCAGCATAAGCAAAACCAATGTAGTGTACAAAGTCCCATGCAAGGACTGCACAAAACACTACATAGGACAAACAGCAAGACAGCTAATAGTCCGCATCCATGAACACCAACTAGCCACGAAACGACACGACCAGCTGTCCTTAGTAGCGACACACTCAGATGACAAGCAACATGAGTTCGACTTGGACAACACTACAATTATAGAACAAGCCAAACAGAGAACAGCCAGGGAATTCCTAGAGGCATGGCACTCATCCACAGATTCTATCAATAAGCACATCGACCTGTACCCAATATACCGGCCACTGCAGTGGACAGCTAGAACTGACAACCGGAAGCGGCAGGGACAAATCACTATAAATGCCGGAGGAAACACCACAGAAGCGCTTCACAGGAGGCTCCCAAGCACTGAGGATGTCACCTGGACAGGGGATGAAACGTCTGCAACACAAATTCCCAGCTCGGCGAACAGAACCACAATAGCGAGCACCTGAGCTACAAATCTTCTCCAAAATAGTGTTATTGCAGAACATTGTGTTATTGTACGATATTGTGTTATTGCAGGATATTGTGTTATTACAGGATATTGTGTTATTGAAGGAAATTGTGTTATTGTATGATATTGTGTTATTGCAGGATATTGTGTTATTGCGGGATATTGTGTTATTATACGATATTGTGTTATTGCAGGATATTGTGTTATTGCGGGATATTGTGTTATTGCAGGACATTGTGTTATTATACGATATTGTGTTATTGCGGGATATTGTGTTATTGCAGGAAATTGTGTTATAGTACAATATTGTGTTATTGCACAATATTGTGTTATTGTACGATATTTTCTTATTGCAGGATATTGTGTTATTGCAGGACATTGTGTTATTGTACGATATTGTGTTATTGCAGGATATTGTGTTATTGCAGGATATTGTTTATCGAAGAATATTGTGTTATTGCAGGATATTGTGTTATTGAAGGATATTGTGTTATTGTACGATATTTTCTTATTGCAGGATATTGTGTTATTGCAGGATATTTTGTTATTGCAGGATATTGTGTTATTGTATGATATTGTGTTATTGCAGGATATTGTGTTATTGAAGGATATTGTGTTATTGTACGATATTGTCTTATTGCAGGATATTGTGTTATCGAAGGATATTGTGTTATTGCGGGATATTGTGTTATTGCAGGACATTGTGTTATTGTACGATATTTTCTTATTGCAGGATATTGTGTTATTATATGATATTGTGTTATTGCGGGATATTGTGTTATTGTATGATATTGTGTTCTTGCAGGATATTGTGTAATCAAAGGATATTGTGTTATTGCAGGACATTGTGTTATTGCGGGATATTGTGTTATTGCAGGACATTGTGTTAGCGAAGGATATTGTGTTATTGCGGGATATTGTGTTATTGCAGGAAATTGTGTTATTGAAGGATATTGTGTTATTGCACGATATTGTGTTATTGCAGGATATTGTGTTATTGTATGATATTTTCTTATTGCAGGATATTGTGTTATTGCAGGATATTGTTTTATTGCAGGATATTGTCTTATTGCAGGACATTGTGTTATTAAAGGATATGTGTTATTGTACGAGATTGTGTTATTGCAGGATATTGTGTTATTGCAGGACATTGTGTTATTGTACGATATTGTCTTATTGCAGGATATTGTGTTATCGAAGGATATTGTGTTATTATATGATATTGTGTTATTGCGGGATATTGTGTTATTGTATGATATTATGTTATTGCAGGATATTGTGTTATCGAAGGATATTGTGTTATTGCAGGACATTGTGTTACTGTACGATATTGTGTTATTGCGGGATATTGTGTTGTCGAAGGATATTGTGTTATTGCAGGACATTGTGTTATTATACGATATTGTGTTATTGCACAATATTGTGTTATTGAAGGATATTGTGTTATTGTACGATACTTTCTTATTGCAGGATATCGTGTTATTGCAGGATATTGTGTTATTGCGGGATATTGTGTTATCGAAGGATATTGTGTTATTGAAGGATATTGTGTTATTGCGGGATATTGTGTTATTGCAGGACATTGTGTTATTGAAGGATATTGTGTTATTGCGGGATATTGTGTTATTGCGGGATATTGTGTTATTGTACGATGTTGTGTTATTGCAGGACATTGTGTTATTGTATGATATTATGTTATTGCAGTATATTGTGTTATTATATGATATTGTGTTATCGCAGGATATTGTGTTATTGAAGGATATTGTGGTATTGCAGGGCATTGTGTTATTGTACGATATTGTGTTATTGCAGGATATTGTGATATTGCAGGATATTGTCTTATTGCAGGACATTGTGTTATTGTATGATATTGTGTTATTGCAGGATATTGTGTTATTAAAGGATATGTGTTATTGTATGATATTGTGTTATTGCAGGATATTGTGTTATTACAGGACATTGTGTTATTGTACGATATTGTCTTATTGCAGGATATTGTGTTATCGAAGGATATTGTGTTATTGCAGGACATTGTGTTATTGTATGATATTGTGTTATTGCACGATATTGTTTTATTGAAGGATATGGTGTTATTGAAGGATATTGTGTTATTGCAGGACATTGTGTTATTGAAGGATATTGTGTTATTGTACAATATTTTCTTATTGCAGGATATTGTGTTATTGCAAGATATTGTGTTATTGCAGGATATTGTCTTATTGCAGGATATTGTATTATTGCAGGATATTGTGTTATTGCAGGATATTGTGTTATTGCAGGACATTGTGTTATTGTACAATATTGTCTTATTGCAGGATATTGTGTTATCGAAGGATATTGTGTTATTGCAGGACATTGTGTTATTATATGATATTGTGTTATTGCGGGATATTGTGTTATTATATGATATTGTGTCATTGCAGGATACTGTGTTATTGAAGGATATTGTGTTATTGCAGGACATTGTGTTACTGTACGATATTGTGTTATTGCAGGATATTGTGTTGTCGAAGGAAATTGTGTTATTGCAGGACATTGTGTTATTATACGATATTGTGTTATTGCAGGATATTGTGTTATTGTACGATATTGTGTTATTGCACGATATTGTGTTATTGAAGGATATTGTGTTATTGCAGGATATTGTGTTATTGCAGGACATTGTGTTATTGTACGATATTTTCTTATTGCAGGATATTGTGTTATTGCAGGATATTGTGTTATTGAAGGATATTGTGTTATTGCGGGATATTGTGTTATTGCAGGATATTGTGTTATTGAAGGATATTGTGTTATTGAAGGATATTGTGTTATTGCGGGATATTGTGTTATTGCAAGGTTCTGCATAATTGAATTCAAATACATTATTTATCTGCTGAACGTATCTCAGCCCTCTTTACGATTTTTAATTATAAATGAATAGATATATTTAGATTTAAAACAGCTTCACATATTTCTGCTTGGTTTACAATCTCATCCTTTCCATCTGTTATAAAGATTGTTCATGTTTCATCTTGCTGTGAGGACTTAAATTTAGAAAGATTATGGAAAATAGATATATTTCCACTCTTATGTAAATACTTGGAGTGGTTTCTTTAAACATTTTGCTGAAAATTCACTGTCAACCTTTTTAACAAAATTCTTATGATTCACATGACTGGTAAAAATTAGTTGTTTTGCTACAGGCCCTGTTGGGGCTGTGTTATTGCAGGATATTGTGTTGTTAAGCAGTGATAGGATAGGTCAGTGTTATTTAAATCTGGTTCAGCTGGAGGAAAGTCCGCTGAGAACAAGCAGAGTTAGAAAACAGACTGCTAAGAGCAGGTTGAATTGGAGGAAAGTCTGCTAAGAACAGGCTGAGTGGTTGAGGGGTAGTTGAGGGGTGTAGTGGTGTAATGGTTATAGTCAAACTGAAAGCCCATCCCAACAAGAGTGAAATAATGAGTAGGGTATTGGTTAGAGGTGATTATTGAGTGAAGATCACTGAAACTTATAAGACTCATGTATAAACATGATGGGACAGCACATTAGTAACCCAATCTAGTCCCACCTGCCAGCACCCGGCCCATATCCCTCCAAACCCTTCCTATTCATATACCCATCAAAATGTCTCTTAAATGTTGCAATTGTACCAGCCTCCACCACATCCTCTGGCAGCTCATTCCATACACGTACCACCCTCTGCGTGAAAAGGTTGCCCCTTAGGTCTCTTTTATATCTTTCCCTCTCATCCTAAACCTATGCCCTCTAGTTCTGGACTCCCCAATCCCATGTGGGCGGCACGGTGGCACAGTGGTTAGCACTGCTGCCTCACAGCGCCAGAGAACCGGGTTCAATTCCCGACCCAGGTGACTGACTGTGTGGAGTTTGCACATTCTCCCCGTGTCTGCGTGGGTTTCCTCCGGGTGCTCCGGTTTCCTCCCACAGTCACAAAGATGTGCAGGTCAGGTGAATTGGCCATGCTAAATTGCCCGTAGTGTTAGGTTAAAAGGGGTAAATGTAGGGGTATGGGTGGGTTGCGCTTCGGCGGGTCGGTGTGGACTTGTTGGGCCGAAGGGCCTGTTTCCACACTGTAAGTAATCTAATCTAATCTAATCCCAGGGAAAAGACTTTGCCTATTTATCCTATCCATGCCCCTCATAATTTTGTAAACCTCTATAAGGTCACCCCTCAGCCCCCGATGCTCCAGGGAAAACAGCCCCAGCCCGTTCAGCCTCTCTGTGTAGCTCAGATCCTCCAACCCTGGCAACATCCTTGTAAATCTTTTCTGAACCCTTTCAAGTTTCACAACATCTTTCCGATAGGAAGGAGACCAGAATTGCACGCAATATTCCAACAGTGGCCTAAGCAATGTCCTGTACAGCCGCAACAT
>NC_057731.1:49295272-49297271 GCF_004010195.1 Chiloscyllium plagiosum | reverse complement strand
TGGCTTGTCCTTACCACCCTTCTTAAAAAGTGGCACCACGTTAGCCAACCTCCAGTCTTCCGGCACCTCACCTGTGACTATCGATGATACAAATATCTCAGCAAGAGGCCCAGCAATCACTTCTCTAGCTTCCTACAGAGTTCTCGGGTACTCCTGATCAGGTCCTGGGGATTTATCCACCTGACATCCAGCACTTCCTCCGCTGTAATCTGGACATTTTGCAAGATGTCACCATCTATTTTCCTACAGTATATATTTTCCATAGCCTTTTCCACAGTAAATACTGATGCAAAATACTCACCTTGTATCTCCCCCATTTTCTGTGGCTCCACACAAAGGCCACCTTGCTGATCTTTGAGGGGCCCTATTCTCTCCCTAGTTACCCTTTTGTCCTTAATATATTTGTAAAATCCCTTTGGATTCTCCTTAATTCTATTTGCCAAAGCTATCTCATGTCCCCTTTTTGCCCTCCTGATTTCCCTCTTAAGTATACTCCTACTTTCTTTATACTCTTCTAAGGATTCACTCAATCTGTCCTGTCTATACCTGACATATGCTTCCTTCTTTTTCTTAACCATTCTTCTAGAATGGTGTTTCATCAGCACGAATTGGCTATCATGTGATTGAATTGTGGACATTGTTTGCATAAAGCAAACTTTCTGCTGAACTGTTATATAGGGTTTTCCATAGCATGACTTTCTACTGCACAATTTCTACAGCAGTTTCCCATTTTGCAATTTTCTATAGCACGTGGTCACAGAGGAACACAATTGTCGTGTTATAGCACAACGAGCTGTAGTTGCTTAACAGAAAGATTTCATCAGCCATGGGTTATCTGTAAATGACATCCTGAAGATGATATGAAACACAACTGGATTTAGGGGACATCTATAATGCTCCTGGAATAAAGTGAGACCTGAAATTATCGTCGTTAATAAGAAGTTTGTCTTTTCTACATCTGTGTTTCTTGATGAGGCGAGATTTCAGACAATCTTCACAAACATCCCCTGCCATTCCCCTATCAGGTGACCTTAGTTTCTGGATCTTTTTGGGAATTAATGAATTTCTGAATTGTAGGATTGATAGCAGATTCCCACACTGTGGATGGAAGATGGAAGCTCTGACAGTGCACTGCTCTTCCAGACTGTGCACTGAAGCATGACGTGAATCTCCACCTCCTGACTAACGCTCACTCCTGGTTACGTCTGACATGTGGAAAAAACAGGCACTCTGATTACTATCTCACACGGAAGAGGCTTGTGTGTGGTTAGAATCTGAGCCATAACTGTAACATCCAGCTGACATTTCTGTCCAACTCAGACATGGGAGAATCTAGACTGGGGCCTGAGACACTAACTAGCACTTGTCCAATGAACCTTTAGGACAGGAATTTTAAAACAGTGTTATTTTCACTGTTATAAATAAGTTTGTTTCACTGTTTAATGCTGAGAATTCTTGCTTGCAGACTGTCTGTAGTCAGGTTCTCTCCCTCCTGACTGTGGGTCATTGAAATCTCTTACCTCACATGATGAGTGTGCAAACTCAGAGCTTTATGGTCCTCAGCTGTGTCAGACCTCACACACTCTCACCTGACACACACTCACGCTCATATACACTCTCACCTGACACACTCAACTGGACACACTCAGGCACTCTCTCACACACTCTCACATACATACATTGTCTCACATTGTCAGCTGACACACAATCAAACACAGACACACGTACACTCAAACACAGACACACATACGCACACACACAGACACAAACACATACACACACAATCAAACACAGACACACATACACACAAACACAGACACACGTGCACACACACACGCAGACACACACACATACACACACACAATCAAACACATATACACATACACTCAAACATATACACACATACAGACACAAACACATACACACACAATCAAACACAGACACACATGCACTCAAACACAGACACATGCATACAAAGACACACACATGTACATGCACA
>NC_057731.1:49293141-49295218 GCF_004010195.1 Chiloscyllium plagiosum | reverse complement strand
TATGCATGTGCACAGACACACGCACAAATGCACACACAGACAGACACATACATGCAAACTCACACACACACACATGCACACACACCCATGCACACACACGCACACATGCACACACACATATACACACTCATGTGCACATGCACATACACACACACATGCGCACACACATTCACACACACAAACATACACATGTACACACGCGCACATACACACACACATAAGCACATACACACCCCCATAGACACATGTGCTTGCACGCACACACACGCATACACACATGTGTGCACATACGCATACACACATGCATACAAGTGCACGCACACACACGCACATACATGTGCTCACATATGCGCACATCCACACGCACACACAGGCACACACAAACAGACACACACATGTGCACACACATGCACACACACACTCACACAGGCACACACATGCACACACACACAAATACACACACAATCAAACAGACACACATACTCTCAAACACATATACACATACACACACGCATGCACACACACTCAAGCACAGACACACAGACACACACAGACACAGACACATACACTCAAACATAGACACACAGATACACACATGCACGGACACATATACACACACGCACACACACACACAGACACACACACATACACTCAAACACAAACATTCTCACACATGGCCAACCCCCACTCCTAACAACGCACACACAGACATGTCCATTTCCTAAGTCTTATAACATTCAAGATTAGCTGACAGATCTCCTGCTCATTTATCTGTATGGTGTCTGACCTTGTAAGAGATATGTGTGCGTGTGAATACTTGTCTATGTGTGTGTATGTGTATGAGTACATGTGTGAGTGTGTGTGTGAATATTTGTGTATATGTCTGTGCGTGTGTATGTGTGTGTCTGTGTATGTCTGCATTTGTGAATCTGTGTTAAAGTATGTGTGTGGAAATGAGTGCATATGTATATGTGAGTGTGAGTGTGTGTGGGTAGTATGGTGGCTCAATGATTAGCGCTGCTGTCTCACAATACCAGAGACCTGGGTTCGATTCCAGCCTCGGGCACCTGTCTGTGTGGAGTTTGGATATTCTCCCTGTGTCTGTGTGGGTTTTATTCCATCAGCCCAAAGACGTGAAGGTTAAGTGGATTGGTAATGCTAAATTGCCCATTGTATCCTGGGATATGTAGGCTAGGTGGATTAGGTGAAAGTGAGGACTGTAGATGCTGGAGATCAGAGTCAAAACGTGTGGTGCTGGAAAAGCACAGCAAGTCAGGCAGCATCCGAGGAGCAGGAGAGTCAACGTTTTGAGCATAAGCCCTTAATTGGGAATGAGGGTGCTGAGAGATAAATGGGAGGGGTGTGGCTGAGGGGGAAGGTAGCTGGGAATGCAATAGGTAGATGAAGGTGAATGATGGTGATGGTGGTAGCGGATAGATTGGAAGGAAGATGGACAGGTTAGACAGTTCAAGAGGGCGGTGCTGACTTGGAAGGTTGGATCTGGGATATGGTGGGGCGGGAAGAGGGGAAATGAGGTGGATTAGCCATGGGAAATGCAGGGCTCCATGGATATGATAGGGTACGGGTCTGGGTAGGATCTCTTTAAAGGTTGATGCAAACTCAATGGGCCAAATGGCCTCTTCCCACACTGTAGAGTTTCTATGAATGTGTGTGTGTAGAAAAAATGCAATCAACTCTGTCATGTAAAATGTTTGATGGATTTTGAGTCTAAAGAGAGGTACAACATTTAAATAGCTAATTTCAGAGACAGCCACCAAATCTAATTGATCAAGTACAAATTCCTCATCAGGGATAAAGTGTTTGTCAGCCTTTTACTCTCAGTTTCTATGAGAAGGTGCGGACTGCAGGTGGTGGAGAGTCAGAGCCAAGAGTGTGGCGCTGGAAAAGCACAGCAGGTCAGGCAGCATCTGAGGAGCAGGAGAATCAACGTTTGGGCATAAGCCCTTCATCAGGAATGTGTGGGAGAGTTGGGATGGGGGCTGAGAGATAAATAGGAGGGTGAGGGTGGAGTTGGATGGAAGGTAGCTGGGAAGGTGAGAGGTGGATGCAAGTGGAA
>NC_057731.1:49292950-49293054 GCF_004010195.1 Chiloscyllium plagiosum | reverse complement strand
AGATGAGGAAACTGGTGAAATCAACATTGATGCCATGTGGTTGGAGGGTCCCAAGGTGGAAGATGAGGCGTTCTTCCTCCAGGCATTGGGTGGCTAGGATTTGG
>NC_057731.1:49286211-49292450 GCF_004010195.1 Chiloscyllium plagiosum | reverse complement strand
CAATGTTCCACTGTCACCTCTCTGCTCTTTAACTCTGTGCCTCAGCTAATGAAGTGTGGAAGCTGTTCTTGCTGGACTGCTTCTATAGCCATTTTAGTCAGTCATGGTGTTGCTCTCATCTGGCATGGCCCCTTGCCCTGAGTGACCGTTGCCTGCTGGAACATTCTGTAACAACCACATAACTCCTGCTTTTATCACATAACTCAAGAACTGCTTATCTGTAGAAATGCAATTCAGTCAAAAGTTATCAGCAGGCGAATGTAGTATCTGGAGTGTGCATTTGCTCAAGGTCTGAGAACAGTAGCTTGTTGTGTATGGTTATGTTATAATCTCTGCCTAGTGTATGTTCATGTAGGCCATCTAGTGACTATCTTGTGGCTCTATGTCTGATTGCACAACTGTCTGCTCGGACTATATAAATCCACGATGATCTGGAGTGCTTTGGAGTTGCACCGGATTGCAATAAGGAAAAATGTGCTCCCCATGATATCATGCGATAAAGTTTGTCCATGCTCCAGGTCTGAGTCCAACAAACTTCTTCAACGTAAAGGCAACTATCCCATATGCCTGCTGAACCACTTTGTCTCCCTGTCCTGCTATCTTAAGGGACCTGTGGACAAGCATGATCCCTCTGATTTTCGGTGCTTGCGAGAATCCTACCTCCTTGAGGTGGAAAATTGGTCATGACCAATGGCAGGTTTAATCGACTGGAACATAGAACAGTAGAGCAAAGGAACAGGCACTTCGGCCCACAACATTGTGCCTAAGATGACTAGGAGAAAGTGAGGACTACAGATGCTGGAGATCAGAGATGAAAAGTGTGATGCTGGAAAAGCGCAGCTGGTCAGGCAGCATCTAAGGAGCAGGAGAGTCGGTGTTTCGGACATTACCCCTTCATCATTCCTGAAACGTTGATTCTCCTGCTCATCGGATGCTGCCTGACCTGCTGTGCTTTTTCCAGCACCACACTCTTCTATTGTGCCTAACATGACTCCAAATGAAATTAATCCCTTCTGTCTGCCATTGGTCCATATCCCCCCATTCCTTGTCTATCCATGTGTTTATCTAAAAGTCCCTCAAGCTCCCCTATCATATCTGCCTCCACCACCACCCTGGCAGCACATTCCAGACTCTTACCACCCTCTGTGTAAAAAATGTGCCCCTCACATCTGCTTGAATTTGCCCACTCTCCTCTTAAATGCATGCCCCACGACTGCCTATTCCTGCTCCTTCTTATGGGAGGGGAATTGACGAAACAAGTCCAAACGTATTCAAGAGCACAATCAATTGTATGTGCTTTTGGAATGAAGTAATGTTGAGGGAAAAAACTCAAGAGGACATGATGGACTGATTGAGCTTAAACGATCATCCTCATTTGTTGCAATTATTAAAGGAGCTCTGCCACGTCATTGGGAAAGGGATTATCTCAATTGGAAAGTCTGACTGTATGGATAATGGGTAAGATCAGGATTGCATATGACATCTCTCAGAGACAAATGATCCAGCCATAGCGTCTAGACGCATACATGCCTCGGGGACAGAAATACTGCAGGCAACAGCACAACTGTCTCCAGGAACAAGACAGCTTCAAGAGAGGAGATGGGGGAGAAAGGACTTAGCCATTATTTCCAGTAGTGAGGGGGTGGTGAACCAGTGGAGGTCAATTTAATCTCTTTCTGAAAAGACAGATGGAAGTGATGACAAATTTATTTTCTCACCAGAGGATTGTTAGGATGTGGGGTGGAGGGGGAGAGAGGGGTGGCACAGAAGCAGTGGGGACTGAGGTGACTGTAGTATATTTTAAATGGGAAGTGGACACATATTTGGAAAGGAGGATAGTGAGATGGATATGGAAAAGAAGCGAAGAATGGAATTAAGTGGACAGGTCTTCAGACCTCTTGTGATGCTGCACCTTACTTTAAAGGGTCATTTTAATCAGCTCAGGAGGTGAGAAACTCCTTGGTTTTGAAGGAGACACCTCTTCCTGTCCAACCTGCTCTCCAATGGAATAGCGATCGCTAAAACCAGCACTGTACCCCACCCTGTCACTTTCCCAGTCAATGACTTTGATCTGCTCTACATCTATTGTGGAAAAGGCTATTTTTCAGCAGACAATAAGAGCAGAAACAACAATTATAACTTGCACTTATGTAGCACCTTTAAACTTGGTCAAAGACACAGGTTTCAAGGAATGGCTCACAGGAGGAAGCAGAGGCACACAGGTTTGCAAACTTTCAGGGAGGGTGCGTATAGCTGAAGGCAAGGGTGATTGAAGTACAGCAAAGGAAATAGCCTTTCAATGAGAGGCCAGACTTACAGAGCACACAGGGACTGGTAGGGCTAGGCTGGAGGAGTAGGCAGAAACCAAGAACTGTGTCTCACGGCATGGGTTAGAGTGGCTTAATGATGGGTTTGTCCCACCATCCTGTTTGTTGGAAAATATTTCACGCAGGTATATCTCCAAGACAGATTGGCTAGACATTAGCACCTTGCTGTTGATGGGAGTTTACCTTGTGCAAGTTGGCTACAGCAATCTGTACTTCAAAAGCACTTTATTGGATGGGAAGTTCTTTGCTGGTGCTGAGGTGGTTAAGACACCATAGAAATGTAATATTTTGTCTCCTCTGTACAGTTAACAGCAGAACTGACCCAAACAATTCCTCTATGCTTTCAAATACTAAAACGCCAGGCAAAGAACCATCACAGCATAACCAACTGGGGCAGTGCTAACTGCAGTACTGTGACCAATTCTGAGCATGACTCTTTAGGATGGTGCGAGGCATTAGACAGGGTGCATTTTCAGTTGAAAAAAGACCCATTTTATTGAAACTTTTTGTTTGGCACACATCAGGACCGTTTGCAAAAATTCCAAAATAAGGGGAAGACCGACCATGTATACAGAATAAGAGATTGGTTAGCAAGTAGAATCTAATGGGTTGAGGTGTTGCCATGGAGAATCTGCCAGATCGTTATGATTGACAGTTAGCTGCAATACTTTGTGCAAATTTTAAACTGGGCAGGTTGATTCCGATTGGTCAAGACATTGCCCTGGGAGGGTAGATTGTGAGGATGGTCCCAGGGAAAAGGGACCAGAGTCACAGGTAGATAGGATAGTGAAGAAGGCGTTTGGTATGCTTTCCTTTATTGGTCAGAGCATTGAGTACAGAAGTTGGGAGGTCGTGTTGCGGCTGTGCAGGACATTGGTTAGGCCACTTTTGGAATACTGCGTGCAATTCTGGTCTCCCTCCTATAAGAAGGATGTTGTGAAACTTGAAAGGGCTCAGAAAAGATTTACAAGCATGTTGCCAGAGTTGGACGATTTGAGCTATAGGGAAAGGCTGAATAGGTGGGGCTGTTTTCCCTGGAGTGTCGGAGGCTGAGGGGTGACCTTACAGTGGTTTACAAAATTATGAGGGGCATGGATAAGATAAATAGACAAAGTCGTTTCCCTGGGGTGGGCGAGTCCAGAACTAGAGGGCATAGGTTTAGGGTGAGAGGGGAAAGATATAAAAGGGACCAAAGGGGCAACTTTTTCACGCAGAGAGTGTATGTATGGAATGAGCTGCCAGAGGAAGTGGTGGAGGCTGGTACAATTGCAATATTTAAAAGGCATTTGAATGGGTATATGAATAGGAAGGGTTTAGAGGGATATGGGCCGGGTACTGGCAGGTGGGACTAGATTGGGTTGGGATATCTGGTCGGCATGGACGGGTTAGACCAAAGGGTCTATTTCGTGATGTACACCTCTATGACTCTATGACTATGTTTCCTTGGATTCGATGGAAGAAACAAGGTCGGTTCTCCTTTGGGAAGAAAGGAAATTTCAAAAGCGAGGGGAGTCCAGGCCAAGTAGGTAGGGAGAAAGTGGTCAGGAACCAGACAGCTTTGAGCAAAGATGGTGAGAAGCAGTGAGTGGTTAGGATCTGGGATTCTCTACCTGCATGTGGGGTTGGGGAGAAGTTAATCATGGGATTCAAAAGGGGAATTGGATAATTAGCTGAGTAATTCAAAAAGAAACAAAAATTGCTGGAGAAACTCAGCAGGTCTGGTAGCATCTGTGGAGAGAAAGCAGAATGAACATTTGGATACGAGTGACCTTTATTCAGAATAATTATTAGACTGTGGGTGAAAGGGTGGGTCTGGTGTGTGGCGTTCACTCTTTCACTTAACAGTGCAATGGGATCTTACTGTCCCATCTGCATTAGGTTTTGCAGTTAGAATAGAATATAGAATATCCTTTACTGTTTATACCCCAGCAATGATCCCGATGTTAAATTTGCAGCATATGGATTTGTTTTGGGAATGGGGACACTATCTGGATCCTTGCTCCCACCTCTCAGTCCAATCATCTCACCGCCGAACAGAAAGAACCACATCCACTACATCTCTCCTCCACACCCTGTGACTGCCTGACTTTCACAACACTGAAAGGTCTTTTCTGGAGCAGGGTAGGAGGGGGAAATCAGAGAGCGTAAGGGACGAGGCAGAGGGTGAAAGAGTAAACACGTGGTGGTGATAAAAGCGAAAAGGCAGAGGTGGGATTAGCAGAGACTGGGAGTATCTCTGGACTGTGTGCGCTGTCAAACACAGAATCCCTCTCCTACCCTCAGCTGGTCTCCACTCAGTCTCAGCGCACGCTGTAAGTTTTAATCACTTAATTTCCAGTTGGCTTTTTCTTAGAAAGAGACGTGCCTACTCAGCACATCTCTGCTGCAGTCGGGAAAATGATATAGTGAATTTGTTGTAACTTGCGACCGCTTAATACTTTAAAGCAACGGAATATTATATCCGATTTCTTTTTGAGTTGTTTGAAGGCGGTTTGTACTTTTGGAGAGGGATTGGTGGAACTGCTTGCGTTCCTTCTCACTCTGGGACGATACTGAGAGGTAAACTCGGGCAGCTGATGTCGATATCGATAAGCAATCGATTTATTGCTGTGTTTACACCTCCCCCAGCCCAACACTTTGCTTCATTTTCTTTGCTCTGTCGCTGTTCTTAGTGTTTAACTGTCCTGGATCTGATCAATGGGGCTGCTCTGGGATTTTTTTTCGCTGGAAATAACCATTTCTGCGCTTTCTACATCCTTAAATTCAGTTTTCATTTGGAATTCATCCAAGTCTCGGTCTTCTCATTTTCATTTTCTGTTCCCCGGTCTTTTCCGTTATCGCCCTTCTCCATTTACTCTTTTGCTCTCTATCTTTCTCTTCCTGTCTTTCTCTTTTTTCAATTTACCTTTCTCTTCCTTTCTCCCTCTTTCATGCTCATTTTTGTTTTCTTCCTCGTCCTGTTTTATGCCTTCTCTCTTTCTCTTCCACTTCCTGCAGTTACTGTTATTTCTTTTGAATTCACACCGTCTTTCTCTTGTTTATCTACCTATGAGTTTGCAGAACTCCCTGAGACTTTCTGCACTAGATTTCCACAAAGTCCCTCTGCCCCTCAGGCTTCTGTCAAGCCCCAGTCTGCCTGAGGCGCTCTGACATTTTGAGCCTGGTTTCTGATAGGATTATGTTTTCATTGCTTCAGTCTGTCTCTGCTGTTCTCTTTTGAGGTTCCGTCTCTCAAGAACTGGATGTGTGCTGTGAATCCTGCTCACTCTCCCCTTCCCTGTCTCTGTCTGTCTCTCTCTCTTTCTTTCACACACTGTAATCTCAACCATCGATATTTCACTGATTTATTGGTGAGATACAGTGAAAAGTGTTGTTTTGCGTGCTCAACAGGCAGACCGTACCTTACAAAGTGCTTCAGCGTAAGAGAACAGTGTAGAATACACTTACAGCTGTGGAGAGAGAGAGGTCAGGGTTAACATTTGGTTGGGCCACTCAGCGGGAAGCAGCTGTTCCTGAATCTGTTCACACGTGCGTTCAAACTTTTGTACCTTCTGCCTGATGGCAGAGGGTGGAAGAGAGTATAACTGGGGTGTGAGGGATCTTTGAGGAGACAGTGAGGACTGCAGATGCTGGAGATCAGAGCTGAAAATGTGTTGCTGGAAAAGCGCAGCAGGTCAGGCAGCATCCAAGGAGCAGGAGAATCGACGTTTCGGGCATGAGCCCTTCTTCAGGAATGAGGAAAGTGTGCCCAGCAGGCTAAGATAAAAGGTAGGGAGGAGGGACTTGGGGAGGGGCGTTGGAAATGCGATAGGTGGAAGGAGGTCAAGGTGAGGGTGATAGGCTGGAGTGGGGGTGGGCGCGGAGAGGTCAGGAAGAAGATTGCAGGTTAGGAAGGCGGTGCTGAGTTCGAGG
>NC_057731.1:49265261-49286036 GCF_004010195.1 Chiloscyllium plagiosum | reverse complement strand
GCCTAGGAACCCTCCAACCACAAGGGATGAACTCAGATTTCTCCAGTTTCCTCATTTCCCCTCCTCCCACCTTGTCTCAGTCAAATCCCTCGAACTCAGCACCGCCTTCCTAACCTGCAATCTTCTTCCTGACCTCTCCGCGCCCACCCCCACTCCAGCCTATCACCCTCACCTTGACCTCCTTCCACCTATCGCATTTCCAACGCCCCTCCCCCAAGTCCATCCTCCCGACCTTTTATCTTTGCCTGATTGACACACCCTCCTCATTCCTGAAGAAGGTCTTATGCCCGAAACTTCGATTCTCCTGCTCCTTGGATGCTGCCTGACCTGCTGCTCTTTTCCAGCAACACATTTTCACCTGTGAGGGATCTTTGATTATATTGGCTGCTTTCCCGAGGCAGTGTAGATGGAGTTAATGGATGGGAGGCTGGTTTGTGTGATGGACTGGGCTGTGTTCATAACTCCCTGTAGTTTCTTGCTGTCTTGGGCAGAGTGGCTGCTGTATCACGCTGTGATGGATCCGGATAGGATGCTTTCTATGGTGGACTGTCACGCTCTTCCGGGATTGCAGGCTCCACCAACGAGTTGGCAACTTCCAGTTTTATTTTTACGGGACTTTGGCATCACTGGCTGGGCCAGCATTCTGTTGCCCATCCCTAATTGCCCGGGTAAAGGGCACTTCCTTGAACAGCTGCAATCCATGTGTTGTAGAAAGCCCCCACAATGCTGTTCAAGAGGGAGTTCCAAGGTTTTGGTCCAACGGCGGTAGAAAAAAATGGCAACATATCTCCAAGTCAGGACGATGATTAGGTTAGATTAGATTCCTTACAGTGTGGAAAGTGGCCCAACCAGTCCACACCAACCCTCCGAAGAGTAACTCACCCAGACCCATTTGCCTCTGACTAATGCACCTAGTACTATGGGCAATTTAGCATGGCCAATTCACCCGACCTGCACATCTTGGGATTGTGGGAGGAAACCAGAGCACCCGAAGGAAGCCCATGCAGACACGGGGAGAATGTGTCCAAACTCCACACAGACAGTTACCCAAGCCTGGAATTGAACATAGGACCCTGGTGATGGGAGCCAGCAGTGCTAACCACTGAGCCACCAAGATTCTGCCCTCCCCCTCTGCTTTTGTAAAACCCAATGAATACAGGGAGAGTCAACCCAATCTCATACGACAAGCCTACCATCCCAGGTATCCATTTCAGAAGATGACAATTTACATTCATGTGCCATTATGGGGCAGAAGCTCCCAGCTGTCCTGTTGGGGATCTTGGCCAATTGGTACTGCTCGTTGCTTCAGAGTTGATTGCCTCCGGGTATCCATTGGGAAAACAGTGCTGGGATTCTGACAATTTGCTTCTTCAGAGTGCTGTTCATCCATTCCCTTTCTGAGGGATGATTTTGCTGAGTAAACCCCAGGTCCTTGAGGTGCAAAAGCACTGTGTTTACTGCCTGAAGACTGGTGCCAACAGTGAAGTCAGAAATCACATGAGGTCTTACTTCTTGGCTGGATGTCAAAGAAGCTCATGAACACAGTTCGAAGAAATGCAGGACCATTCTCTCCAGGATCCATAGAATCCCTAAAGTGTGGAAAGAGGCCATTCAGCCCATTAAGGTTTGCACTGAACCTCTGAAGAGCATCCCACCCAGACCCAGACCCCCAACCTATTCCCATAACCTCATAGCCACCATGGCTAATCCACCCAACCTGCACATCTGTGGGAGAAAACCAGAGCACCTGGAGGAAACCCACGCAGACCCAAGGAGAATGTCCACACAGTCACCTGAGGCTGGACTTGAACCAGGGCCCACAGTGCTGTGAGGCAGCAGTGCTAACCCCTGAGCCACCATGCCACCCTGGCCAATATTTACCTCTCAACCAATGAATGGATACCTCCAAGAAAACAATGCTTATGTTACCTATTGTCCATGCACAGGGTAGAAGGTGACCACTTGGCTCAGCTTTACAATGGGGCACTGCACACCTACACAGGTCAGGAGGGAAGGAAGGAAAGAGTGCGGAGTGGAAATTCCGTTTCTGTTCTATCTGGAAACTTTGAGAAATCATCTGGACACTGGAGGCAGAGTCGGGGTGGGGGATGGAAAGGTAACTGGGGAATGGGGCGGGTGCGGAGAAGAAGATGTGTTCATTGAGGGGTTAATGATTGAGTTGGTTGCTGGTGGCTGGTCTTGCTCAAGGTTGGCAGCGTAATCAGGTCTGTTTGTACAAAGTGTTTGCTCTGTACTCTGGGCTGCTGTCAGTCTCAGCAACTGCCAGGTTTCAAAACTGCACAGGATGGGGGAGCACAAGCTGCTCAGGCAGGTTAGAAAGTGTCCATTGGGCATTGCTCATAGCCGTGTCTTCCAAGACCATCCTGCAGGTGATACCATCAAGATTCTTAAAGGGGCCAAGGACCCAAATGTTTGGCAGTGACTTTCAGAAGGTGCTGATGTCATAGAGTCATACAGCATGGAAACAGACCCTTCAGCCCAACCCGTCCATACCGACCAGATATCCTAAGCTAATTTAGTCCCATTTGCCAGCATTTGGTCCATATCTCTCTTCATCATTCCTGATGAAGGGCTTTTCCTGCTCCTCAGATGCTGCCTGACCTGCTGTGCTTTTCCAGCACCACTCTAGTCTTGACTCTGATCATCAGCATCTGCAGTCCTCACTTTCACCAAAACTCTCTAAACCTTCCCATTCTTGAACCTGACCAAATGTTTTTTAAATGTTGTAATTACACCCGCTTCTGCTACGTCCTCTGGCAGCTTATTCCATGCATGCGCCCACCCTCTGTGAGAAAAAGTTGCCCCTCAGGTCCTTTTTTAAGTCTTTCCCCTCTCACCTTCAACCTATGCCCTTCAGGTTTGGACTCACCTACCCTGGGGAAAAGACCTTGGCTACTCATCTTATCCATGTCCCCTCAGGATATTGTAAATCTCTGCAAGGTCACCCCTCAACCTCCTCGTCTCCAGGTGCCCCGAGGTTGGAATCGAACACTGGCACTGAGAGGCAGCAGTGCTAACCACTGTGCCACCCAGAACCTTGTCAAAATGTTGTTGAGTGTGTTTGAAGAAATCAAAGAGGAAATGGGACATATATTTGTCTGGATGAATATAAAATGTATTAATTGGGAATGCTGTTGTTTGCATATTTTAATCTGTGCTGCTGTTACAGGTGGAGAACCCTCGTGCTCTAAAGTGTTCTCCTGAGTGCCAGTTGACAAGGTCATGATGAAGGGTGCTCCACCAGGCCTCCTCCTTGGCACAGTGCTTCTCCTCTGCAGCCTGTTGGTCCTGGGCACTGCCAGAACGACCTCAGGGCCGACACCAGAGCAGAAGGAAGTCAGGATCCGCTTGGCGGGATTGAAGAGGACACACCACGAAGGTCGCGTGGAGGTTTTCTACAGTGGCCAGTGGGGCACAGTGTGTGACGATGACTTCACCCTCGACGTTGCCACGGTGATCTGCCGAGAGCTGGGCTATGAGGGAGCGCTGACTTGGGCCCACAGTGCAAAGTACGGCCAAGGCAAAGGTAACACCTCCTTCCACCTCATGAAAAAAATTAAATCAAAGAACAAAGAAAACAGCTCAGGAACAGGCCCTTCGGCCCTCCAAGCCTGAGCCGATCCAAATCTACTGTCTAAACCTGTCGCCCAATTCCTAAGCATCTGTATCCCTCTGCTCCCCACCTACTCATGCATCTGTCCAGACGCATCTTAAATGAATTTACCGTGCCTGCCTCTACCACCTCTGCTGGCAACGCGTTCCAGACACCCACCACCCTCTGTGTAAAGTACTTGTCACGTGTATCCCCCTTAAACTTTTTACCTCATCTTGAAAGCATGGCCTCTTGTTATTGAATCCAAAACAGT
Source organism: Chiloscyllium plagiosum (assembly GCF_004010195.1). Classification (NCBI taxonomy): domain Eukaryota; kingdom Metazoa; phylum Chordata; class Chondrichthyes; order Orectolobiformes; family Hemiscylliidae; genus Chiloscyllium; species Chiloscyllium plagiosum. Next base: position 49,282,149 of record NC_057731.1, on the reverse strand, counting down.
AGGCAATTCAGCCCTTTGGGCATACTCAATTAGATCCTGATTTACTTTCCAGCCCTATTACCATATCAGGGGGAGGTGATGGCTTACTGATTGTTTTGCTGGACTGTTAATACAGAGGCTCAGGTGATGTTCTGGGTACCAGGGTTCAAGTCCCACTATGACTGTTGGTGGAGTTTGAATTCAATAAAAATCCCTACAGTGTAGAAACAGGCCCTTTGGCCCAACAAGTCCACACCGACCCTCCGAAGAGCAACGCACCCAGTCCCATTTCCCTCTGACTAATGCACCTCACACTGTGGGCAATTTAGCATGGCCAATTCACCTGGCCTGCACATCTTTGGACTGTAGGAGGAAACTGGAGCACCCGGAGGAAACCCACGGAGACACAGGAAGAATATGCAAACACCACACAGACAGTCACCCAAGGCTGGAATTGAACCTGGGACCCTGTTACTGTGAGGCAGCAGTGCTAACCACTGAGCCACCATGCCACCCCAGTGTCTACTGCTGTGCATGAGAGCATTGTCAGGAAAACCCAATCTGGTTCACTAAGGTCCTTTAGGGAAAGCAATAGTCTTGTGGTTAGACTGTTAATCCAGAGACACAGTTAATGGTTTATTTCTGGGGCAACACGGTGGCTCAGTGGTTAGCACTGCTGCCTCACAGTGCCAGGGATCCGGGTTCAATCCAAGCCTCAGGCGACTGTCTGTGTGGCGTTTGCATATTCTCCCCGTGTCTGCATGGGTTTCCTCTGAGTGCTCCGGTTTCCTCCCACAGTCCAAAGGTATACAGGTTAGGTGGATTGGCCATGCTGAATTGCCCATAGTGTTCAGGGATGTGTAGGTTAGGTGCAATAGTCAGGGGTAAATGTAGAGGAATGGGTCTGGGTGGGTTCCTGTTCGGAGGGTCCGTGTGGACTAGTTGGGCCTAATGGCCTGTTTCCACATCGTAGGGATTCTATGAAGAAAGTGCCATCCTTACCTAGTCTGGCCTAAAATGTAAGTCCAGACCCACAGCAATGTGATTGGTTCTTAACTGCCCCTGGATGAGCAATAAATAAAAAAATGCATAATGGTAGATGATAGAATTTGAATTCAATGACATATGGAATAAAGAGATTGCTTAATGGTGACCATTGATCAGATGTTGATTGTTTGTTGTAAAAATACTTCCCTTTAGGGAAGACAATCTATTGCCAATACCTGGTCTGGCTCAATGGTTGAGTCGAGACTCTCAGTAGTGTGGTTGGCTGTGATTACCTTTGGGCAATCAGAAATGGGGAAGAAATGCTGACAAACCAGCAACATCCACATTCTCTGAATGAAGGTTTATTGAAGAAAAAAACAGAACAGCCTCAGCATTGTCAGTTTATCTACAAAGAACAAAGAAAATTTACAGCCCAGGAACAGGTCCTTCAGCCCTCCAAGCCTGAGCCGATCCAAATCTACTGTCCAAATGTGTCAGTCAATTCCTAAGCATCTGTATCCCTCTGCTCCCCACCTACTCATGCATCTGTCCAGACGCATCTTAAATGAATCTACCGTACCTGCCTCTACCACTTCTGCTGGCAACATGTTACAGATGCCCACCACCCTCTGTGTAAAGTACTTGCACGTGTATCCCCCTTAAACTTTCCACCTCTCACCTTGAAAGCATGACCTTTTGTTATTGAATCCTTCACCCTGGGAAAAAGCTTGTCTCTATCCACCCTGTCTATACGCCGAACCAATGTCTTGTACAATTTTAACATGGCTTGCCAGCTCTTAAAATCAATACCCTGTCCAATGAAGGCAAACATACTATATGCTTTCTTGACCACTCTATCCAGCTGTGCAGCAACCTTCAGGGTACAATGGATCTGCGCTCCCAGATCTCTCTGCCCATCAACTTTTCCCAAGGCTCTTCCATTCAATGGCTCCAGTGGAACCATTCTTGTAAATCTGATGTGCAGTCTGTCTAAAGCCTTTAAATCCTCCCTAAAGTGTAGGGTCCAGAGTTAGACACAATGCTGTAGTTGAGTCTGAACCAGAGTTTAATACAAGTTTGTCTTTGCTGTCTGCCACTGTTTGTGAAACCTGGAATCCCCTATCCCTCGCCATCAATGCACTTTGCCTTAACTTCTGTAATTCTTCTGTCTAGGCCCCATCTGGCTGGACAATGTGAAATGCAGAGGTGAAGAGGAGTCCATCGCCGCCTGTGAGTCTAACGGCTGGGGTGTTAATGATTGCAAACACAGTGAGGACGTTGGCGTGGTGTGCTCAGAGAAGCGACTGGCTGGACTCGAACACAAAGACACCTTTGCTGAGCTTCAGGTAGGCTTGCTTCAGACCTCCTGATGCTGTCCGCCTCTTATCCCAGGCAACCATATGGCCCTTCCTGTTTCTGGAGCTGCTAACCTGAGACTGACTGTGGTGAGATTCCCAGGAATTATTATTGCTAATTATTACCTGCTGGTGGTCATGTGGTAGGTTAATATCACAGACTTGGTGCCAACTCTGATTGGATGCAGTCATAGAGTCATTGGGGTCTACAGCACAGAAAAAGGCCCTTCGGCCCACCTGTGCTGGTAAAAGACAAGCATCTAACTATTCTAATCCTAGTTTCCAGCATTTGGCCTGTAGCCATGGCATAGCAAGTATACATCTATATACTTCTAAAATCTTATGAGGATTTCTGCCTCTCCTACCCTTATAGGCAGCAAATTCCAGATCCCCACCACCCTCTGGGTGAAACAATGTTTCTTTGCTCACCCACTAAACCTCCATCAAATTTCTTCCTGTCTACCATCCTCTAAAACCTGTCGGTTTGAACAAGCTGTTTCTCAGTGTCAGATTTTCTCTGACAATCATGCCCATGCAGCACTGGTGGATGCTAGCACTCCACATTGCAGTGGGTCTGAAGTCACACGTAGGCCAGACCAGGTAAAGATGACAGTTTCCTTCCATAAAGGACATTAATGAACCAGGTGGGATTTCCCCCAACAAGCCAACAAAGAATTCATGGTCATCATTAGACTCTTAATTCCAGATTTTCTTTTTATTATTGGATTCAAATTCCATCATCTGCCCTAGCAGGATTGAACCCATGTACCCAGAACATTCCCTGGGATTCTGGATTAACAGCCTAGCGATAATACCATGAGGTCATCACCTCCTCTCACATTGCCTCACTAAATTAACAGGTTTATTTAAATGGGGCATGATACTATTTTCTACAGTAACATTCTGTAAATCCAATATCAGCAGTGGGTAGGACTGTTTGAACCCAAGACTGTCATGGTATGATTTTGTGATGAACTTGGCCTTTTCTTTGACATTTTCCAGTCTTGACCCCCAGACAATGCCTGTGTTTATCGAGGCTTCATTCATTCTCAGTGTTCGAGTGCTGAAGCTAACAGACTCTGTGAGAGTGCAGGGCAAGAGAAGAGAAAACTGTGACTGTTTTTGGACCTGGGGCAAGATAAACAGCTGAGCTTGCAGAATGTGTGACTGGGAAAGGGAGGTGGACTTGCTGCTACATTCTGACTGGCTGTGAAACAGAAAACGCTCTTTGAGCCACTGAGACTAGAAACGTACATTAGCGGAAAGCATGTCTGAGAGAATGAAGCTTTAGTCTGCACATTGAGGACAGGGAAGATTTTTTTTCTCATCGGGAGATAAAGTGAGCATGAGGCAAATGGATTCTAGAAATGAGAACAGCAGGTGTAGAGGGAGCTTTACTCTCAGTCTAACCTCATGCTGCCCCTGTCCTGGGAGTGTTTGGTTGGGGGACAGTGTATAGGGAGTGTTACTCTGTATCTAACCCCATGCTGCCCCTGTCCTGGGATAGTTTGATGGGGTCTGTCTATAGGGGATGTTACTCTGTATCTAACCTCATGCTATCCCTGTCCTGGAAGTGTTTGATGTGGACAGTGTATAGGGAGCTTTACTCTCAATCTAACCCCATGCTGCCCCTTCATTCCTGATGAAGGGCTTTAGCCTGAAACGTTGATTTTCCAGCACCACTCTAATCTAGACTCTGATCTCTAGCATCTGCAGTCCTCACTTTTGCCCCCATGCTGCCCCTGTCCTGGGAGAGTTTGATGGGGACAGTGTATAGGGAGTGTTACTCTGCGTCTAACCCCATGCTGCCACTGTCGCTGGAAGTGTTTGGTGGGGACAGTGTATAGGGAGTGTTACTGTGTATCTAACCTCATGCTGCCCCTGTTCTGGGAGTATAGGGAGGCAATGTATAGGGAGTGTTACTCTGTTTCTAGCGCTGTACTACATCTGTCGGGGAATGTTTGATGGCGACAGTGTCTAGGGGGATTAACTTTCAGCTTCAAAGAGTAGAGGAGGGAGCTTTATTCTGTATCTAACCCCATGCTATCCCTGAGATGTGAAAGATTAAAGGGGAGGTACTATGGTTTTTCAAGCAGGACGTTAATATTAATCATCAAGAGTGCATCATTCTGTAGCAGGGACCTAACTCATGCTGAACCAAAGCAAGCAATTAAACTTCATTTTGTGTAATGGACTCAGATTCTGGAAACAGTTGGAGGTGACTGAGTTTAGAAAGATGGGAAAATCGGAATGAATTTCTCCAATTCTGTCTGTTCTTGCCTTACCAGGGCCAGAGTATCGAGCTGTGGAGACGCTGAGCTACAAGTTCCCTCCTTAAACCTCTCTGTGTCTCAATGAGTCTTATAACACGTCCTTGTGTGTTTAAACACTGTCTGATTTTATGCTTCAGTGAAGTGCCGTGGGTCATTTGGGATGGCTCAGTGGTTCGCACTGCTGCCTCGCAACACCAGGGATCCGGCTTTGATTCGGGCGACTGTCTGTGTGGAGTTTGCACGTTCTCCCCGTGTCTGTGTGGGTTTCCTCTGGGTGCTCCAGTTTCCTCCCACAGTCAAAATGTGTGCAGGTTAGGGTGGATTGGCCATGCTAAATTGTCCCATAGTGTCCAGGATTGCACGGGTTAGGTGGGGTTAGCCGTGGAAAATGTGGGCTTATGAAGATAGAGTAGGGAGCTGGGTCTGGGTGGATTGCTCTTCAGAGGGTCGGTGCAAACACGATGGGCCAAATGTCCTCTTTCCGCACTGTAGTGATTGTATAATTCAGTGATGTTATTTCTCTCTGAGCTCTGCAATCCCTGAGTGCTGCCTGTTCTCAGGGGCCACTCTGCCCCTCGACAGGCCTACAGTGGGCTTTCCCCTGGGAACAAGGCCCCTCTTGACATTGAAATCCTGTCCACTGAGAGCTCATGGTGGGGAGGGGGTAAAGGGGGTAAGAGAGAAGGTTTGACAGCAAAGACTTTGGTGTAGGGGGGGTGGAGGGGGGAGTCGCCAATCAGGAACAGAGGGCCTGGGTTTAACTGGCAGCCTTCCCGCCTGGTGAGTCCACCATTTCACCTCCCTCATGCCAATTCTGGTGGGATGAAGCATCTTAAATGGGCAATGGTTGCTCCTACAGGCAGCTCATGAGCCTTCTCACCAATGATTTAATGGCGAGGATGGCAGTGCGGTCTCTGCCTGACACTCTGTTACCCAGTTGAAAAGGTAGTCCATCGCCAAATGCCCAGGGTGTCATGCGTGGTGGGTGGGAGGAGGCGCTGGGGAACACCTGGTTCCACTCTCTGTAATGTAAGTTTTTGTTTTCCAACAGTGTGGAAACAGGCCCTTTGGCCCAACAAGTCCACACTGTCCCTCCGAAGAGTAATCAACCCAGACCCATTCCCTTTCCCTACCTTTCCCCCTGACTAATGCACCTATCATTGTGAACAATTTAGCACAGCCAGTTCACCTAACTTGAACATCTTTAGATTGTGGGAGGAAACCCACGCAGACACAGAGAGATAGTTGCCCGAGGCAGGAATTGGACCTGGGTCCCTCGCGCTGTGAGGCAGCAGTGCTAACCACTGAGTCACTTTGTTGTTGTTGTTTCCTGTCAGCTGTCAGATGGGACGGTGCAGGGAGTGAGCGAAGCTCGCAAATTCCCAGGTACCGCTGGAGAAACTCAGCAGGCCTGGCAGCTACTTTGGAGAGAGAAAGCAGAAGTTCCTGATGAAGGGTCACTAGGCTGTGAAGCGTGGGCTGTGCTTTCTCTCTCTCTCTCTCTCTCTGTCTCTGTCTCTGCAGATGCTGCCGGATCTGCTGGGTTTCTCCGGCAATCTCTGCCTCTGTTTCGGAATTCCAGTATCCATGCTTCTTTAGTTTACACAAATTCCCAGGACAGGCGTGCTGCTGACTGACTGAGAGAGGAACGATGGGCACAAAGAACAAAAGGTACAATGGGAGCTGGACTGGGGCTGGCCTAACGACAGCAGCTCCATTCATTCGCAATAGCGATGGGAAGTGGATGGAATGTGAGCTGTCAGCTGAGATCATTTGCTTGGAAAAACACATACTGATGTCTAGGCAGTAATAGCTCTCTCAGATAAGGGCAGCCACATGCCTTTCCTGGTCCATGGAATCCTCACATTCCTGAGCTCTGTACAGAGACAGATGAGGAAACAGTCTGATCTCAGCAGAGGGTCCACTCACTTGCTGGGGAAGACAGCCTGGAATGTAATGGTCAGCCTAAGCTAATGTAGGATCATGAGAAACCAACTGGGCAAGTCTGATCAGCCCTTCTTAACTCAGACATCCCCTAACAGAGCTGCATTGATACTTTTGATTTTTAAGCTTTTGAAGTTTTTAATTCGGTTGAATGTTTTTGTGCATGGTTAAGAGGGTTCATTTACATACCTCACGCTTCAAGTAAAGAGGGTAAAATTGGACTCGTTTCCTGCTCCTGAATATTTATATTAATGAAACCATTGTCTTGGCTAAAGCTCCAGTATGGTCCTCTAAGAATGGAGCCCTCCATCAAGTGGAGCCGTGTTTTCTGCAGAGGCTAGGGGATTGGTTAGCTCAGTTGGCTGGGTGGCTGGTTTGCAATGCAGAATGATACCAGCGCCATGGATTCAGCTGAGGTTATCATGTCCCTCTCAATCTCTCCCCTCGCCTGAGGCATGGTGACCCTCAGGTTAAATCTCCACCTGTTGCCTTTCTCTCTCATGAAAGGACACCCAAATGGTCCAACAAAACTGGTGATTTTAGCTTAACCTCAACCTAAGACCTCATCTATCCTTTTGAGTGTGTGTAAAAGGTCTCTGGTCAGTGTCTTGCAGAAGTGTTCTTCCTGGTGTCCAGGCAAAGGTTAAATCTCTGAGCCAACATGAGAAAACATAATATGTGGTTATTATCACATCAGGGCTTGTGGATCTTACTATGCTGTGGGGAGGTGATGGCTTACTGGTATTATCACTGGATGGTGAACCCAGATAATATTCCAGGGACCCAGGTTCGAATTCTGCCACGACAGCGATATGAATTCAAAAAGTATTTGGAATTAAGTCTAATGACAACCATTGTCACTTGTTGGGAAAAACTCATCTGGTTTTTCCATCAGGAAACTGCCATCCTTACCTGGTCTGGCCTACATGTGCCACATCAAAATGGTTGACGCTTAACTTCCTCTGGGCAATTAGGGATGGGCAATAAATGTTGCTTTGCCAATGACACCCTCCTCCCATGAATGAATAAAGGAAAAAAAATATGGCTACATATCACAAGGTGACCGCACTCCTGCTGAGTGCTTTGGAACAGCCTGACATTATGCCTGGCACCACGGAGATGCAAGTGATTTTTTCATTCCTTTCTCTCTCAGCTTTCTGGCTTTCACACGTCACGGTTCCAGCCCCATTGCTTGCTCCTCTGTCCCCTCACTTAGCTTTGATCTCAGAGACTTCAGTCACTGATTCCAGTGGTTAGCTCCTCTGGTGTTGCTAAGGTATGATTTGAAATTCCCTCTGCACTGCCTCAGCCAATGTACCACAGAGTTATAGAGGCCTACAGCACTGAAAAGTTCCCTTCCGCCCATCGAGTCTGTGCCGGTGAAAAACAAGCTCCTAACTATTCTTATCCCATTTCTCAAGCACTCGGCCCATATCCTTGGCCTTGCAAGTGCATATCTAAATACCTCCTCAATGTGATGAGGGTTCCTGTCTCTACCATCCTTACAGGCAGGGAGTTCCAGATTCCCACCACCTTTCTGGGTGAAAAGCTCTTTACTCACAACCCACTCCTGTCCCTTACCTTAAATCGATGTCACCTCCCCCTGGTCATTGATCCCACGACCAAGGGGAAAAGGTTTCTCCCTGTCTTTGTCCCTCATAATTCTATACATCTTGTCTCCTCTCAATCTCCTCTGCTCCAAGGAAAACAGCCCCCCAGTCTGTCCAATCTCTCCTCATAGCTGCAACTCTCAAGTCCAGGCTTGGTAAATCTCCCTCTGCACTCTCTCCAGTGCTATCACATCCCTCCTTTAAGGTGGATTGCAGAAGCACACACAATACTCTAGCTGTGCGGAGTTAATCACACTGCCACACCTAGCCTTTCCGTGTTCCACCTCATCGATCGACAGTATACACCCTCTACCTTTGATGACTGAGGCATTGCCCGTTCAGTGAGGAATTGAACTGAGACTTGTCAGGGTCCTTTTCATTTGGACTCTGGGTTGGGTTGAGGCCTACGTGAACATTTGAACCAAAACCTCCGCCTCCCCCGCCCCAACCCCAAACAGATGCAGTTCTAATGAAGGTAGATAAAGGGCAACTTGTACTGACTGCACCCTGTTTCCAAATTGCTTCCTCTGAGTAATTATCTTCCCTCGCACTTTGATTTTTCTGCATCTTGACCCTCAAATGTTTGGTTTCTTGGAAACTGCTTTGCTGTGGGCCACATCCTACAGGAGGAAGGTTGGCTTTGACGACAGCATTTTAGAATCGAGCCCTCGTGTTTGTTCATAGTTGCTCCTGCCCTGTTACCATGGTGACAGCTGCAGTTTGGATTCTCTGTGGACAATACAAAGAGTGATTGATGAGGACCTTTTCTGGGTGTTTAACGTGCAGCTGGCAGACAGCTGGGTCCTCTTGTCTTGATCCTGATCTTTATAATTTGTCCATCGTGATTTGTAGATGGTTTCATATTGCAACATCTTAAAGACAGGAAATTGCAACAAAAACAGTCTTAGATGCTTAATTAGCAGGAACCTGTTTGCAGGCACTGGCTATTAGAGATTGACAATGAACTAAAATATTAGTTAATATTTGGATTCATACCCAGAGTCAGGCTTTGTTCTCCTATTCCTCCAATACCTTCTATTTCTAATATATCCCTGATCTCCCTTTTGCCTTATCCCTCTTTCCTTCCCTGTTCCTAAAGAATCCAACTTTACAATTGTCTGTGAATCTTTATCATCTTTATTTAAAGTTCCCTTCTTCACTGGTAATGAGAGATGATTTTTTTTTTTCCCCTTGCAGCCTAATCTTTAGTATCGTGGGGATGTTAATGGTGCGATAGAGATGCATGTTATTAAAATGGTGGTGGTGGAAGGGGAGGGAGGGGGGCGGTGAGGAAGACCTGTGTTCATATGGTGATTTCTCACATCAGCTGGATATCTCCAAGGGCTAGACAGCCAGCGAAATGTCCTTGAAGTGCAGTCGCTGCTGTAAGGTGGGAAATACAGTGGCCAGTTTCCGCAGAGCAAGATCCCACAAGCAGAAAACGTGAAGATAACCCAGATAATCTAGTTTAGCATTGAGCCAGAGCTGCCATTAGGAGGTCACTTCCAGGAAGATTGTGACACTGTTTGAGGGCTCCACCATAAGCCAATGGCCAAAAACGCTGCCATTAAATGGGGACTGCCTCAGTAAATGGGCACCTCTTCCCCTCAGATTACCTCCCTGCCTGAGGTTCTGGCTGAGGTTGGATCTTCTACCTCAACATGAGTAGGCTACTTTGGCCTGATCTAATCTCTCATCCGCAATACTGTCTTGTCTCAGGGCTGCGCAGGAATGCCAGCGTTAACATTGTACTTGACACCTGGAGTGGAACTTGTTTCTCAGGCTGAATGTGACTCAGTGAAGGAGTGCGAATAAAAAAAAAACTGAGGTCTGGTATCGTTCTCCCATCATTGTCCCAGCAGGATCACTTCTCAGCAAAGTGATTTGGAGATTTGACTGGTTTTAGCCTGTCCTTGAACCTGGGCACTGAGGTCAGCTCTAGTACCCAATAATTGCTGCCCCAGCTGGGATCAGTTGACCCAGCACAGATGAAGCATCCCTCCTACTGCCTTTCCATTATCCCAGCCATTCCCTCTTACTACAATACCAGTGCTAGAGGTACCGTGACACAGACAATGCCATCATGATATGGTACAGTCACAATGATTGACAGTTCGCCTGCCCAATGCTCTGAAGTTGCTGTGAAAGAGGTCAGGCACAGTTGGAGGGGGGTAATAATTCACTTTCTCCCAGTCTCCTCGACTGTCTTAAGATTGATTTAAATCCTAGAGTGTTCCGATTTGGTTTTCCAGCCATGCAATAGTCCTCTTTTTCAAAAATATGGTAAAGGAAGAAAGTACTTGCATTTCTGTATTACCTTTCACATTTGTAGAGTAAAATACTTTACAACCAAAGTGTTCCAATGGAGCTGTAGTACATGGAGAGGCAATGGTCCCGTGGTATTACTATCAGACTATTAACCCAGACTCAGGTAATGTTCTGGGGACCTGAGTTTGAATCACACCACAGCTTATGGTGGAATTTGGATTCAGTGACAATCTGAACTTAAAAGTCTAACGATGACCATCAAACTGTTGGAGATTGTTGTGAAAACCCATCAGTTTAACTAGTGTCCTTAATGTGGTTGCACCTTAACTGTGCTCTGGATAATTAGGGATGGGCAATAAGTGCTGGTCTAGCCTGCGACGCCCTCATTCTGAATTAAACGAAGTGTGTTGTAATATCAGCAATGTAACCCATTTTGAGCATTGGTGATTGATCGGGTACCTGGGAAAACTCCTCTGCTGTCGTTCAAAACAGGTTGGAGGGCAGGGTAGGCCAGGTCACATTTACTCAGCCCTTCCCTGGAACCCCAGTCTAGTCTCTGCAGTGTGACTTCAGAGATCAGTACTCTGCCACTGGTCAACAGCGGACACCGTTAAAGCTGACTTCGATGTGACGGGCTGGTTCCATGGTGGGCTACAGGATCCCAGTGTTGGGACCAGATGGGGATCGTGAACCTCCCCTTACTCTGCACAAGAACTGGAAAGGACACCACCAACCCCAGACACATAAACAGTAAATGGGACAGAACACCAACACTTCACTGGAGACGCACTGATGATGTTAACCAGTCTGGTGATGAAAGGTCTGTGAGCAAACTTACTAGCTCAGCAAGCAAGTCATCAGCCTCATGCACTTGGCTGTAGTGTCAAGCCCCATGACTGTTACCTCTGAGAGAGCGCAAGATGTCTTCACCCCCCCATGTCCTAGCAGGTAGCTCAGAGGTGACTCAGATTCCTCCTTACCTCCAAACACTTGAAGCAGGACAATCTACTAGAAGCGTGCTGCTCTGTTATAACCTTCTAGCATAACAATCTTCCTGGATGCGCAGACAGTAAGGACTGCAGGTGCTGGAAGTCAGAGTCAATAGATGTGGAGCTGGGGAAAACACAGCAGGTCAGGTAGCATCCCAGGAGCAGGAAAGTCAATGTTTCACGGTGGCTCAGTGGTTAGCACTGCTGCCTCACAGCACCAGGAGTTTGCACATTCTCCCCGTGTCGGTGTAGGTTTCCTCTGGGTACTTCGGTTTCCTCCCACAGTCCAAAGATGTGCAGGTCAGGTGAATTGGCCATGCTAAATTGTCCCATTGTGTTAGGTGCGTTACTTATTTGAGGTAAATACAGGATAGGGGAATGGGTCTGGGTGGGTTACTCTCGGAGGGTCGGTGTGGACTTGTTGGGCCAAAGGGCCTGTTTCCACACTGTAGGGAATCTAATCTAAACCTTCTGACTTGACTTTCCTGCTCCTCAGATGCTGCCTGACCTGACCTGCTCTGTTTCCCAGCTCCACATCTATTGACACAATCTCCCTGGATGTCAGCTTGGCCTGGAGGTAACTAAGGAAGAACCGGAATCTCCCTCATTCCTGACTCCAATAGGCGATGTAAGAAAGGTTAGGCCTTCAAAGGGGCTGCCTCCTTTGAGCTGGAGGCATCCACACCATCAGCAAAAGGATCACAGAGCCCACAATGTCACCATTTAATGGGGACCTGCCTCTATAAATGAGGAGCTCCCCACCTCCGTGATATAGACAGTGGATTGAACTCATTGCCCGTCCTGGGAGCGCTGTCAGTGAGAAGGATGCTGTCCAACCCAGCACCACCCGAACTTCCCGACGCTCCCACTTCCAGGTCCACCAGTGTGGATGCGGAGAAATCCGAAGGAACTTGCTTTTAGAAACAGGGGGCCTCAGTGCTCCTGTATGTTGAACTGCCTCCAAAGATACAGCTCAGAGGAATTACTCATGCTCATCACAATAAACATTAAAGCTTCTGCTTACATTTTTACACTGTGAGGAAATCGCCGGTTGGAATTCAGTGATCGAACAGAAACAAGATCTAAGTAGCAAATCAAAGCGCTACCTCTTGCAACCCTTTCCAAGACTTCAGAACCAAAGGAAGCTGCTGTCTCCGCTTTCTCCTTTGATCTGGAGGTTCTGGAACACCTCGCTGTACGTCATCGAACCATTGGTTATCATATTTCCTGTCTTCATTCTTTTCCTCAGCTTCAGTAGGAATCCAGCCCCATAAGCTGGGCTCTTCAAACCAGGATCTTCAAAGAGGAACAATCAAAGGACAAAGTGAAGGCTTTGATGTAAACCCTCAATATACAAGAAATAAAACCTTGTGATGAAAGCAGCTACTGCAGATGCTGGAAATTTGAAACAAACGAGATTGCTGGAGAAACTCAACAGGTCTGGCAGCGTCTGCAACCTTGTGTTCTAACATTGCTTTGTTCCCGGAGGACTACTCTCTCATTAGAGAGAGCGAGAGACACACAACTGGTGATGGTTTAACCTCATGTACAAACATACTATAACATCCATAGAATGGAATCCCGATACTGTGGAAACAGGCCATTTAGCCCATTGGGTCCACATTGACCCTCCAAAAATTATCCCACCCAGGTCCACACCTGTATAGTATTCCTGTGTTCCCCATCTATCCTACACATCCCTGGACACTACGGGCAATTTAGAACAGCCAATCCACCTAACCTAAGCATCGTTAGACGGTGGGAGGTAACCCACATAGACACAGGGAGAGCATACAGACTCCATACAGACAGTCACTCAAAGGTGGGATCGAACCCAGGTCCCTGGTGCTGTAGGCAGCAGTGCCAACCACTGCTGTAGGCAGCAGTGCCAACCCAGGTTCCTTTGGCGCTGTGTTTGAAAGAGGATGCCTTGATTATCCTTTGGTATGCTGGAAGGTGCTACAGACTGGCAGGAAAATTCTCCGCTTGTTTCTCTTTGATGGTATGATTGCAGTGTTGACACAATCCTTTAAAGTTTCGGGCCTTTAAAGTAAATGAAAAGAAACATGCATCATGATCTGTTCAGCGTGGAACTCAACAGCTGACCCCCCAAAGGGATTCACTTGCGTGTTAGATCTAATTGCTGACAGGATTCGGAGGATCAAAACAGAAAAACTCAGCAGGTCTGGCAGTATCTGTGGAGAGAAATCTTTTGTTTCTGCCTTCCAGAATCTGCAGTTCTTTGATTTTTTTTTGTTTAGGATTCAGAGGATCTTTGATCTTCTTTCGTTGACTCTCATTTTCCTTGCACCTCTTCATATTTTCTGGCTTCCATCCACACAATTAGGGAATGGTCAGCTATTTAGTGATTGCTATCCCAGACTGCACTAGCTGTGTGATTGTCTGGGACCTTGGGCATTTATCACTGTCTGGTGTCGAAGACTCTGTCTAGGTTTAGATTGCTACTTCAAATGTATTTTTTTTACCAATTATAAAAGATTTGTTATGATGCAAATGTCTCAGAAATCTGGACAATATGCAAAGCTTTTCTGAAGAGGAACATAAGAGGCCTTTGAAGTGTGGGTGCTGAGAGGGATGATAAAGTTCTGTATTGAAGTGACCCTGGGTTTGGAAGATGCTGTCCAAGGAGCCTTGGTAAATTTCTTGTAAATAGTGCACACCATTGTTACTGAGCGTCAGTGGTGCAGGGAGTCATGTGGTGGATAGTGTCAAGCTTCTTGAGTTGTTGGATATTGGACATTACATATTGTGTTCTTTTGTATTCATTCATGAGTTGTGGCTGTCAGTGGCTAGGGCAACATCTCTTGCCCACCCTGTAACTCCACATGGTTACAAACACTGGCACCTCCACGTGGTTGCAGACACTGGCACCTCCACGTGTTTACAGATACTGGCACCACCACGTGGTTACAAACACTGGCACCTCCACATGGTTACAAGCACTGGAACCTCTACGCGGTTACAGGCACTGGCACCTCCACGTGGTTACAGACACTGGCACCTCTACGTGGTTACTGGCACCGCCACGTGGTTACAGACACTGGCACCTCCACATGGTTACAAACACTGGCACCTCCACGTGGTTACAGACACTGGCACCTCCACGTGGTTACTGGCACCGCCACGTGGTTACAGACACTGGCACCTCCACGTGGTTACATGGACTGGCAACCCCACGTGGTTACAGACACTGGCACCTCCACATGGTTACAGACACTGGCACCTCCACATGGTTACAAACACTGGCACCTCCACGTGGTTACAGGCACTGGCACCTCCACGTGGTTACAGACACTGGCACCTCCACGTGGTTACATGGACTGGCAACCCCACGTGGTTACAGACACTGGCACCTCCACGTGGTTACAGACACTGGCACCTCCACGTGGTTACAAACACTGGCACCTCCACGTGGTTACAAACACTGGCACCGCCACGTGGTTACAGACACTGGCACCTCCACATGGTTACAGACAAGCTACAAGGAATGTTTGCAGATGGCATGCTCTAACAGCAGAGTTCTTGGTGGCAGCAACTACTGGCATCAGTAACATGAAAATAATCACCATTTAATAAATTTGTTTCATTGATACTTAGATTATTTTGAACAGATTCAATTCAAGCAGAAAACATTTCCTTTTATTGTTGAAACCTTCACAACTTTTGGTTAATTTTTCAACTAATGATATAGAGTCATAGAGATGTACAGCACGGAAACAGACTCTTCGGTCCAACTTGTCCAGGCCGACCAGATATCCTAACCTAGTCCCATTTGCCAGCACTTGGCCCATATCCCTCCAAACCCTTCCTATTCATATACCCACCCAGATGCCTTTTAAATGTTGTAATTGTACCAGCCTCCACCACTTCCTCTGGCAGCTCATTCCATACACATACCACCCTCTGCGTGAAAAAAATAACCCTTAGGTCCCTTTTATATCTTCCCCCTCTCACCCTAAACCTATGTCCTCTAGTTCTGGACTCTCCAACCCCAGGGAAAATACCTTGTCTGTTTACCCTATCCATGCCCCTCATGATTTTGTAAACATCTATAAGGTCACCCCCTCAGCCTCCGACGCTCCAGGGAAACATCCCAGCCTGTTCAGCCTGTCCCTGTAGTTCAAACCCTCCAACCCTGGCAACATCCTTGTAAATCTTTTCTGTACCCTTGCAAGTTTCACAACATCCTTCCGATAGCAGGGCGAGATAGGGTTGGTGTGGCTTAATATACCTTCGGCAAGGAGACTCCAAACTGCACGCGAAATGAAAAAAGAAAAACTCCTTTGAGATTCAGACTGTCCTCTTCTTCCTGTCACCAGGGCCAGAGCAAGGTGGATGAAGTCCGCATCCGACCGGTCTTGGCGTCGGCCAGGCGGCGGAACCCGATCACTGAGGGCGTGGTGGAGGTCAAGTACCAGGGCAGGTGGAAGCAGGTCTGTGATGCCAACTGGACCTTGAACAACAGCCGGGTGGTGTGCGGAATGCTTGGCTTCCCGGGAGAGCTCCCAGTAAACATGAGGATTTACAGGTAGGCTGTGGTCAACCTCCTGCATCTGACCCCCACTCCCCCCCCCTTCCCTCCCCCCAAGACTTCGCAGTGTTGAAACCAGACGGTTTGACTCCTGGGGTGCTCTCCGCCCACTCGGCCAGATGTAACCCCACCAATGTCTGCTTCTGTGCTTGCCTTCCTTGTGCCCTTATCCAGGTTCCCCTTTGGAATGCATCTCCGTTATTCACCTCAATCACTCACTCTCCCCACTCTCTGACTCAGCACAATATTCTTAGGAGACCTGAGTCAATAGACATGAAGTTGGAAGAGCACAGGAGGTCAGACAGCATCTGAAGAGTGGGAAGGCCAGCGTTTCAGGCTGAATCGGTACAATTACAACATTTAAAAGGCATCTGGATGGGGACATGAATAGGAACAGTTTACAGGGATATGGGCCAAATGCTGGCAAAAGGGACGAGATTAGGTTGGGATATCTGGGCGGCATGTACGAGTTGGACTGAAGGGTCTGTTTCATTTCATTTGGTACCTGGGATTTCGATGTTGTGGCTATTAAGGAGACATGGGTAGAACAGGGACAGGATTGGCTGTTTCAAGTTCCAGGGTTTAAATGTTTTAGTAGGGTCAGAGGTGGGGGTAAAAGAGGGGGAGGTGTGGCAAAGCTTGTCAAAGATAGTATTACAGCAGTGGAAAGGACGATGGATGAAGACTCGCCATCTGAGGTAGTTTGGGCTGAGGTTAGGAATAGGAAAGGTGAGGTCATCCTGTTAGGAGTTTTCTACAGGCCTCCTAATAGTCCTAGAGACGTAGAAGAAAGGATTGCGAGGATGATTCAGGAGAAGAGTGAAAGTAATAGGGTGGTTGTTATGGGGGACTTTAACTTTCCAGATATTGACTGGGAAAGCTATAGCTCGAGTTCGTTAGATGGGTCGATGTTTGTCCAATGTGTGCAGGA
>NC_057731.1:49230943-49262593 GCF_004010195.1 Chiloscyllium plagiosum | reverse complement strand
GAGTTAGCTATTACGAGGGGGCATAGCTTTAAATTAAGAGGTGGTCGGTATAGGACAGATGTTAGGGGTAGATTCGTGAGTTCATGGAATGCCTGCCAGTAGCAGTGGTGGACTCTCCCTCTTTATGGGCATTTAAACGGGCTTTGGATAGGCATATGGAGGATAGTGGGCTAGTGTAGGTTAGGTGGGCTTGGATCGGCGCAACATCGAGGGCCAAAGGGCCTGTACTGCGCTGTATTTTTCTATGTTCTATGTTCTATTTCTATTGATGCTGGCTTCCAGCATGGGAACTTTCCAATTCTTGAGGGACTTGACAGGGTATATTTTCCCTGGTGTCTTGGGGGCTGGCGGCTGACCTTATAAAGGTTTGGAAAATCATCAGGGGCATGGATAGGCTGAACAGTCGAGGTCTTTTTCCCAGGGTAGAGGAGACCAAAACCAGAGGGCATAGGTTTAAGGTGAGTGGGGAAAGATTTAAAAGGGACCTCAGGGGGCGGCTTTTTCACACAGAGAGAGGTGTGTGTATGGAATGAGCTGCCAGAGGAAGTGGTGGAGGCTGGTACAATTACAACATCTAAAAGGCATCTGGATGGGTATATGAGTAGGAAGGGTTTCAAGGGATATGAGCCAAATGCTGGCAAATGGGATTAGATTAATTTTGGATATCTGGTCAGCATGGATAAGTTGGACTAAAGGGTCTGTTTTCGTGCTGTGCAACTCTGTGGCAGGTAGATAAGATAATGAAGAAGGCATTTGGTATGCTTTCCTTTATTGGTCAGTGTAATAAGTACAGGAGTTGGGAGATCATGTTGTACCTGTATAGGTCATTGGTTAGGCCACTGTTGGAATATTGCATGCACTTCTGGTCTCCTTCCTATTGGAAAGATGTTGTGAAACTTGAAAGGGTTCAGAAAAGATTTACAAGGATGTTGCCAGGGTTGGAGAATTAGAGGTTGAATAGGCTAGGGCTGTTTTTCCTGGAGTGTCGGAGGCTGAGGCTGACATGGTAGAGGTTTATAAAAGCATGGATAGGGTAAATAGAGAAAGTATTTTCCCTGGGGTAGGGGAGTCCAGAACTAGAGGGCATAGATTTAAGGTGAGAGGGGAAAGATATAAAAGTGACCTAAGGGGCAACTTTTTCACGCAGAGGGTGGTATGGGTGTGGAGGCTGGTACAATTGCAACATTTAAAAGGCATCTGGATGGGAATATGAATAGGAAGGGTTTGGAGGGATAGGGGCTGGGTGCTGGCAGGTGGGACGAGATTGGGTTGGGATATCTGGTCGACACGGGCAGGTTGGACCGAAGGGTCTGTTTCTATGCTGTACATCTCTATGACTTTATGACTCCATGAGGTGTGGAGAAGGTGTTTCCCCTTATGGGAGAGTCTAGGACCCGAGGGCATCATTCAGAGTAAGGGATTGCACATCCCAAAGAGAGGTGAGAAGGAATTTATTCTCTCTGGGAGTAGTGAATCTGCAATTCTTTACTTCAGAGGGCTGTTGAAGCTGAGTCCATAAGTATATTCAAGACTGAGATAGACAAATTTTTAATCAGTTAGAGAAGGTTAGTGGACAAAAGGCAGGAAAATGAACTTGGTGGTCGTCAGATTAGCCATGGTCTTATTGAATGATGGAGTCGAAAAGTGTGGCACTGGACGAGCACAGCAGGTCAGACAGCATCCGAGGAGCAGGAGTCAACGTTTCGGGCATAAGGCCTTCAGCTGGGGAAGGGGGGTGAGGGTGGGACTGGAAAGGGGATAGGTGGATGCAGTTGGGGGGGTGATGGTGATAGGTCAGTGGGGAGGGTGAAGTGTATAGGTGGGAAGGAAGATGGAGAGATTAAGAGGGCAGTGCCGAGTTGGAGGGTTGGATCTGGGATGCAGTGGGGGAAGGGAAGATTTGGAAACTAGTGAAGTTGATGTTGATTCCATGTGGTTGAACGATGGAGCAGACTAGATGGACTGAATGGCCTATATCTGCTCCTCTGTCTTATGCAATTATGGATTTATTTGTGAGTATGTTGTACTGATGTCCCATAGTCTGGTCTTGCTCCCAAGTGGAAACTTTCTCTGTCTACACTATCAAATCTTAAAGATCACTGTTCATCCATCACATCTCTAAAGAATAAATCCCTGGCCTGTTTGACCTTTCTTGCTGGAAATAACCATTCAGTTCGCTTCATTTTTTTTCTGGTAAATTGCATCATCGTTCTTTTTAAAACTCCAAATGTGTCCTCATCAAAGTTGAATGTAAGTTGAACGTATTGCTCAGTAACCTGAGATTTACTGTCAGCCATGTTATTCCTTGAGCACTTCACATGTTCTGCTCATGTTTCTCCTGCCTGCATTTTAATGCAAAGGTAAAAGTTAAATGGGACCCTTTTTTCACATTTGGAAATCACAAACAGTAGAAAATACAGTGTTAGCCGCTAGAGAAGGAGGTGGAAGCAGGATTATGACTAGACATCTAACAAATGGCCCATTTACTTACACCAGGTAAAAACAATGACTGCAGATGCTGGAAACCAGATTCTGGATGCCATGTTATTCCTTGAGCACTTCACATGTTCTGCTCATGTTTCTCCTGCCTGCATTTTAATGCAAAGGTAAAAGTTAAATGGGACCCTTTTTTCACATTTGGAAATCACAAACAGTAGAAAATACAGTGTTAGCCGCTAGAGAAGGAGGTGGAAGCAGGATTATGACAAGACATCTAACAAATGGCCCATTTACTTACACCAGGTAAAAACAATGACTGCGGATGCTGGAAACCAGATTCTGGATTAATGGTGCTGGAAGAGCACAGCAGTTCAGGCAGCATCCAAGGAGCTTCGAAGCTGAACTGCTGTGCTCTTCCAGCACCACTAATCCAGTATTTACTTACACCAGTCTGTGGTAACGGTGTGGTTGGCAGGAGTGATGGAGAAAGTGAGGACTGTAGATTAGAGTTGAGTGTGTGATGCTGGAAAAGCACAGCAGGTTGGGCAGCATCCAAGGAGCAGGAGAGTTGATGTTTCGGGCATAAGCCCTTCATCAGGAATGAGGCTGGGAGCCGCGGGGTATGGTCATTACTGTCTGTGAGCCATCACTGAGTGGGTAGAGCCTGAGCTTTTGGGTTGAAGGTTGTGAGTGTTGGTTACACTGAAGGACTTGAGCTTAAAAATCAAGATGGAGACCCAAGTGGTGTCATGGGGGAATGCTCATCTTTGGAATGGGACATTGCATTGAGGTGTTGTGAGTCTGAAATTGAGGACTGAATTGAGAAGGAACTTGTTCACCCAGAGGGTTGTGAATCTATAGAATTCCCTGCCCAGGGAAGTAGTTGAGGCTTCCTTAGTACATGTTTTTAAAGCTAAGATAGATTTTATTTGAAGAGTAAAGGAATTAAGGGATATGGTGAGAGGGCGGGTAAGTGGAGATGAGGCCATGAAAACATCAGCCATGATCTTACTGAATGGCGGGGCAGGCTCGAGGGGCCAGACGGCCTACTCCTGCTCCTGGTTCTTGTGATCTTATGTCCTCTCCTGTGGATCTACACGAAACCATGGCACTGTCTTGAAGAAGAGCAAGGTAATTCTCCACAGAGCTCAGGCCAATATTTATCCCTCAATGGTCCTACATTATTTGCTGTCTGTGGGAGTTTGCTGTGCAAAAATTGGCACCTCTTCTTCCCATGTTAGCTGTCAGAAGGATGTCATTGGCTGTTGAGTGGCTTGGGGAATCCTGCTGTTGCGAGGGACGCTATATGAATGCGCACCTTCTTTCCCTTTCTCGCTCTCTCCCTGGCTGCGGTCAGTTTGATGTGTAGGCTAGGCTGTCAAGGAGTGGATGTTTAGTGCAGTGCCTGCCCGCAAACCTCATAAATTGCTTGTTTTCCTTTTTAACTAATGCGCAAAGCAGCAGGAAAATACGCAAGAGTGTTTGCATAAACTACTAATTACCTCATCCCACAGTGTAATTGATGGGAGGTGTGACGTTTCCATACCGGGTGTAGTGTGAGTCTCCATTTGGTGCAACCGCTCAGGAAATGTCCCAGGCCATGTCTTAAGGCTCAGTATCTATACTTCCTGTTTTACACCCCGTGCTAAATTCTCTAGAAAGCGACGGGGGCTACTTGGATTTGACCTGGACGATTTTTAACAGTCCCTCTTAACAGTCCTCAGTCCAAACTGAAGCCCTTTTTGTGGTTGCCACGGAAACATTGCTGGATTTAGCTGTATAAACCAAGATTTCTTTGTCTAAAAGGCACTTCATCAACACAGCATGGGAAAAGTGATCAAGTTTCAGGACTATGACTTGGACCACACACCAGAAATTCACCAAGGCTCCGTAGAGAGCAGCTTCCAAGCACATGACCATCTAGAAGGACAAGGGCAGAAGTTACATGGGAACACCACTACTTGCAAGTTATAGAGTCATACAGCATGGAAACAGACCCTTCAGCCCAACCAGTCCACGTTGAACATTATCCCAAAATAAAAAAATCTGCCTGCTCTTGGCCCATTTCCCTTCAAACCTTTCCTAATCATGTATTTAACAATGTCTTTTAAACGTTATAATTGTACCCACATCCACCACTTCCTCAGGAAGGTTGTTCCACACACGAACCACCCTCTGTGTAAACAAAAATAGCTCCTCGTGTCTTTTTTAAAACACTCTCCTCAAAAATTCCCCCCTAGTTTTGAATCCCCCATCCTTGGGAAAAGACACCTACATTGACCCTACCTGTACTCCTCATTACATGCTATCATTGAAACCTTACAGTGTGGAAACAGGCCATTCAGCCCAACAAGTCCACACCATCCCTCTGAAGAGCAACCCCCCCGCCAACAGCTGATCCATCTAACCTGCACATCTTTGGACTGCGTGAGGAAGCTAGAACAGCCTTAGGAAACCCGTGCAGATATGGGGAGAATGTACAAACTCCCTGCAGACAGTCACCCAAGGTTGGAATTGAACCCAGGCCCCTGGTGCTGTGTGGTAGCAGTGCTAACCACTGAGCCACCGCACTGCCCTTGTCGTACTTGGTAATAGTGGTGGTGGATTTAGCAGATGCTGTCTAAGGATGTTTGATGAATGTGATGAGATGAAGAGCAGGCTGGTATGGAACATAAGTATAGGTATTAAATGGATGGGCTGAATGGCCTGTTCCTAAGCTGCAAATTCTGTGCAAGACTACTTTCCAACTTAATGCTTAAATTCAGACTGTGGAGATTTGCAAAATAATGATGCCTTGGGCTGGAAGAAAATGACAATTTCCAGACTTGTTCTTTGGCATGGAGGGAATGACAGGCTGGAGCTGTGTAACCACCACCTAGGCTACCAGCAAGAAAATCACACAAACATTTTCCCATACAAGATTTATTAAGAGTGTTCCAGCTATTGCCTGCAACTGGAATCTGAACAAACACCATCCCCTGACCACCACCTTCCCCCCCCCCCCCCCCCCCCCACATCCCTGCCCAGCTCAGTTAAAGGTCATGAGTATCATTCAGAACAGTGGTTTAACAATTGACGTGCAGTGTTTACACAGGGCCTGTGGTTCTTTAATCCTCTCTCCAAATGTGTTGTCGAATCGCTTGGGTGGCTTGAGTCATATGTTTGCTTGGGTCTGACGTGCAGCATGTTCAGCTAAATAGCTTCCCACCGATTGACAAGTAACTCCTTGCGTGAGGAGCATCACGTTTTAGGTCCTGAGTCATTCCGGAGAGTTTTCTTCCCCCTCGGCCCTCCCCTCCCAGACAAACCTTCCTGTAGAACAGTAACCTTCCTATATTTGCAGTTGCCTATTCCTTTCTGGAATGCAGACCAGGAATGTGCTGTTATGGATACGTTCAGTCTCCTGGCAGCCTCTGAGAAATGCTTAATTAAACACAACGCTGATTCTTTCCCTCCCTGGAATGAATTGGGCGCGTTTTGAACATTTTTCAGGCTGTTTATTTTCCTTCTAGTGTGTGTCAACAGCAGTGGGTCACTGCCTGATTCTTTACATTTAATGAACCGCTTTTGGGTAATGTGGTTTGTGTGTACTTATAAGAAGCAACTTATAACTGGAAACAAATATTTGATTGCACCTTCTCAGGTAAAAGTTTTGCCTTGGTGAGGTCAAGGCAGCAACCGAGGAGCAGGAGCGCAACACTTCGAGAGTAAACTCTTAGAGCTTACGCTCGAAACGTCGACTGTCCTGCTCCTCGGACACTGCCTGACCTGCTGTACTTTTCCAGCACCACACTCTTTGACTCTGATCTCCAGCATCTGCAGTGCTCACTTTCCCTCTTGGTGAGGTCTTATAGACTATCAGAATGCAGGAAGCAGCTCCTTCACACACCTTATTACCCGTGACATCGTGAGTATGGAATCTAGACTGATCGTGGATACTCCCAGTGTGGTGCTGAGGGTGTGCCACACTGTCAGAGGCACTGTTTTTTCAAGTCAGATGTTAAGCTAATACCTGGCCTACTCCCTCTCTCTGTTGAATCCCACATTGTAGAAAGGTTATTTCCTCTTGTGGAGTCTAGGGGCATAATCTCAGTGTAAGGGGTTGCACATTGAAGAGGGCAATGAGTAGGAATTTCTTCACTGAGGTAGTGAATCTGTGGTATTCTTTATCACTTAGAGCTGTTGCGGATGGGTCATTAGGATTGAGTTAGCTAGAGAGATAGATTTTTAATCAGGAAGGGAGACTGTAAGGAAAATACTGTGTATGTTGGGAATCTGAAACAAATGCAGAGAATGCTGGAGAAATTCAGCAGCTCTGGCAGCATCCGTGTGGAGCGAGAAACGGAGTTAATGTCTCGGGTCTGGTGTTCCTTTGTGCTTTCGAGAGCGGAAATCCTGTCCGAGAGAAAAATCGAGGGTAACTGGGAAAAGGCAGGAAAGTGGAGTTGAGGATTATCAGATCAGCCAAGATCTTATTGAAGGGTGGAGCAGATTTGATGGGCTAAGAACATAGAAACATAGAATATGACAGCGTAGTACAGGCCCTTCAGCCCTCGATGTTGTGCTGACCTGTGAAACCAATCTGAAGTCCATCTATCCTACACTATTTCATTTTCATCCAGATATCTATCCAATGACCATTTAAATGCCCTTAAAGTTGTTGCGTTCTACTACTGTTGCAGGCAGGGCATTCCACGCTCCTACTATTCTCTGAGTTAAAAAAACTACCTCTCACATCTGTCCTATATGAATCATCCCTCAATTTAAAGCTATATCCCCTCATGCCAGCCATCACCATCGCGGGAAAAGGCTCTCACTGTCAAACCTATCTAGCCCTCTGATTATCTCATACGTCTCAATTAAGTCACCTCTCAACCTTCTTCTCTCCAACGAAAACAGCCTCAAGTCTCTCAGCCTTTCCTCGTAAGACCTTCCCTCCATACCAGGCAGCATTTGCCACCTCTCAGCCCAAAAGCTCATACTTACAAACAAACCTGTTGGGCTATAACCTAGTGTCATGTCCAACAGGTTTATTTGTAAGTACGAGCTTTTTAACTTTGTTCACTCCAGTCCAGCACTGGCTCCTCCACATCATAGGATAGTACAGCACAGTACAGGTCCTTCAGCCCTTGATGTTGTGCCAGCCTTTCATCCTACTCTAAGGTTAAACTAACCTACATCCCCTTCATGTACAATCTTCCATGTGCCTATCCAAGAGTCACTTAAATGTCCCTAATGTATCTGACTCTACTACCACTGCTGGCAGTGCACTGGCAGTGCACTCCACACACCCATCACTCTCTGGGTAAAGAACCTGCCTCTGACATCTCCCCGAAACCTTCCTCCAATCACCTTAAAATTATGCCCCCCCATGACAGCCATTTCTGCCCTGGGAAAAAGTCTCTGACTATCCATTCTATCTATGCCTCTCGTCATCTTGTACACCTCTATCACCTTTCTCAGTCTAATGAGAAAAGCCCTAGCTCCCTCAAGCTTGCTTCATAAGACATGCCCTCCAGTCCAGGCAGCATCCTGGTAAATCCCCTCTGCACCCTCGCTAAAGTTTCCACATCCTTCCCAAAATGAGACGACCAGAACTGAAGACAATATTCCAAGTGTGGTCTAACCAGGGGTCTGTAGAGCTGCTGTACATGGGGTTTGGATAACACGAGCTTTCTGCTGAATGGGTACAGCGCGATTTTCTACAGCGCGATTTTCTGTAACACGATTTTTTATAGCGCGGGGTTGCAGGGGAACACAGCTGTCGCATTATACCAGAACGCACCATACCTTGTGAATAAATTAGTCACAATAAACATCCTGGGTAGATGGGCCTTGCTGATAAAGCAAGCGTTGAGAATGCACCTTGCGCAGTTGACGGAGAACATTCTCAAGGTAGTGCTGGTCTCCCAGTTGGGTAGGCTGTGCCACGACTCTAAGCCAATGATAATCATGGCGTGGGAATTTATTTCCAAGTCTGACTGGTGTGTGACTTGAAGCAGAGTCTTTTTCTGTTGATGAACCAGAACCAGGGGTCACAGTCTAAGGATAATAGGGTAGTAGAACTGAGATGAGGAGAAAAGTCTTCCCCCAGAGAATGATGAACCTGGGGAATTCACGACCACAGAAAGCAGTTGAGGCCAAGACATCAAATGTTTTTAAGGACTTAAATGTAGTTTTTTAGGGTTAAAGAGATGAAAGGTTATGGTGAACA
The DNA here is from genome assembly GCF_004010195.1 of Chiloscyllium plagiosum. Classification (NCBI taxonomy): domain Eukaryota; kingdom Metazoa; phylum Chordata; class Chondrichthyes; order Orectolobiformes; family Hemiscylliidae; genus Chiloscyllium; species Chiloscyllium plagiosum. Next base: position 49,253,940 of record NC_057731.1, on the reverse strand, counting down.
GGGGACTGAGTTGGATGATCAGCCATATTGGATAGAGACAAAAATATTGCAGCTGCTGGAATCCAGTGTAGACAGGCAGGAGGCTAGAAGAACACAGGAAGCCAGGCAGCATCAGGTGGGACAGGCAGGAGACTGGAGGAACACAGGAAGCCAGGCAGCATCAGGTGGGACAGGCAGGAGACTGGAGGAACACAGGAAGCCAGGCAGCATCAGGAGGGACAGGCAGGAGGCTGGAGGAACACAGCAAGCCAGGCAGCATCAGGAAGTGGAGAAGTTGATATCTCAGCTGTAACCCTTCTTTAGGACTGAAAGCACTTTCCTTGGGCATGTTTTAGCCTGAAGTCCTGAAGAAGGATTACACCTGAAACGTCAACTTATCCACCACCTAATGCTGCCTGCCCTGCTGTGTCCTTCCAGCCTCCTACATGATCATATTGAATGGCAGAGAAGGCTTGAAGGGCAGAATGGTGGTCTCCTGCCCCTATTTTCTTTGTTTCTCTGGTCCCAAGTAGTTACTGCCCTTATCCTCTGAAGTGATCACAAGTCTGAGGGTTGTAGACAGAGAAGCCATAGGGGAGGGAATGGTGTAATGGTATTAGCACGCGACTGTTACTTCGGAGACCCAGGGAAAGTTTGGGCGACTCACATTCAAATCCTGCCTGATTTTGAATTCATTAAAAATCTGGACGTAAGGGTCTAATGATGACCATGAAACTTGTTGATTGCTGGGGGAAAAGCTTATCTTCCATCCTTTGTAAAAAATAATATCTGCAGATGCTGGAAACCAGAGTCTAGATCAGAGTGGTGCTGGAAAAGCACAGCAGGTCAGGCAGCATCCGAGGAGCAGGAAAATCAACGTTTCAGGCAAAAGCCCTTCATCAGGAATCCTTGTCTGGTTTGGTCTACATGTGACTCCAAACCAGTGGACTCCTGGTTAGGGATGGGCAATAAATGCAAGGCTACCCAATTAAGAGAAAGAGTTACTGCAGCATACTGTGGGTCTATTCTGTGTGACTATCTCTGCGATCACACTCTGTTTACATTCCAAAACTGTTAGAATAATGAGGGAAACAGAATGGGGTGAGGGGAAAGGCAGTCGCTGAAACTTTGTGATTAAGGTTTTGGCTCGGCTAGTCATCAGTTTGTAATGAAGAGAAAGGTCTGCACAGCTCAATCAGGCAGACGTTCTGAGCAGGAAGTTGGTGGCTGTTTTTGGGTGACGTCAGTCTTGTTCGATCTCTGACAAGGCAGAGTGAGTCTCCTGCTTTCTAAACTCACCTGGTTCACTTCTAATGAGTCCAACCTTGTTAAACTGCCCCCAGTCTCAATTGCCCAGCTTCAACCTAGTTCTGCTGCTTCATGGCTCAGGGGTGACCCTGTAAATTAACCAGTTAAACAGCTTGGCAGCAGTGTGTTCCAGTTAAGCATTTGTTTTAATTCCTTAGCCTTCTCACAGAGTCATAGAATCCTTACAGTGTGGAAGCAGGCCATTCTGCCCATCGAATCCACACTGTCTCTTCACCCACACCCACTCCACTATCCTTGCAACTGTAATGGCTAGCCCATTAGCCTGCACATGCCTGGACACTACGGGCAATTTAGCACGGCCAATCCACCTAACCCTCGCACCTTTGAACTGTGGGAGGAATCTGGAACACCCGGAGGAAACCTGCACAGGCACAGGGAGAATCTGCAAAGAAGAAATTTACAGGACTTTGCCAGGACTCAAGGGTCTGAGTTATAGGGAAAGGTTGGGCAAGCGAGGACTTTTTTCTTGAGAGCGTAGGAGACTATGTGGGGATCTTGTAGAAGTGTATAAGATCATGAGATCTCAGAGAGTAGTAAGGGTATGGAATGCTTTGCCTGCAACCGTAGTAGATTCACCAAGTTTAAGTGCATTTAAGTCGTCATTGGACAGGCATATGGAAGTACATGGAATAGTGTAGGTGGGATGGGCTTCAGATTAGTATGACAGGGCAGCGCAACATCGAGGGCCGAAGGGCCTGTACTGCGCTGTAACATTCTATGTTCCATGACAGACATGGATAGTGTGAATGCACTCAGTCTTTTTCCCAGGGTTAGGGAATTGAGGACTAGAGGGCATCAGTTTAAGGTTAGAGGGGAAAGAATAAAACGGAACCTGAGGGGCAACTTTTTTACGCAGAGGGTGGTACGCACATGGAATGAGCTGCCAGCAGAAGTGGTTGAGGAGGTACATTAATAACATTTAAAAGGCAATTGGACAAATCCATGGATAGGGAAGGTTTAGAAGGATATGGGCCAGTGCAGGAAATGGGGTTAGTGTGGATGGATAGTTCAGGCAGCAAGGGTCAAAGGGCCTGTCTCCATGCTGTAGGACTCTATGGCTCCATACAGACAGTCACCTGAGGCTGGAATGGAACCACTGAGCCACCATACTGCTCTGTGACTCTTCTGGTTCTGTGTTATCATTGAGCTACTTGCTCATTTCCACCACTACCTCCGCATGTCTCTATTGGATTGTTACAGGCCGAAAGGCAACAATTCAGACAACATGCCCACTGAGGAGAGTAAAGTCGCACAGTCATTACAGAACAGAAGGAGACCAATGACAGGCAATAACCACCTTTAATCCAACCATTACCGTTTGACATTCAATGGCGCTACCATCGCTGAATCCTTCAATATCAAAATACTGGGGGTTACTGTTCACCAGAAACTCAACTGGACTTGCCGTATCAATACAGTGGCTCCAGAAGCCAGCCAGAGGCTGGTCATCCTGCAGCGAGTACTGCTACTGGATTCCCCATAATCAACATCCCAGGGGACCAGCCATATTAATACCACTGGCTACAAGAGCAGGTCAAAGGCTATGAATACTGCAGCAAGTAACTCACCTCCTGAGTCCCCAAAGCCTGTCCACCATCTACAAGGCACAAGTCAGGAGTGTGATGGGATACTCCCCACTGGCCTGGATGGGTGCAGCTCCAACAACACTTAAGCTTGACACCGTCCAAGACAAAACCACCCGCTTGACTGGCACCACATCCACAAACGTCCACTCCCACCACCACCGACGCTCAGTAGCAGCAGTGAGTACTATCTGTAAAGATGGACTGCAGGAATTTCTAAGGCTCCTTAGACAACATCTTCCAAACCCATGATCACTTCCATGTAGAAGGACAAGGCCAGCAGATACGTGGGAAGACCACAACCTCCCAAGTTCCCCTCCAAGCCACTCACCATATTGATATGGAAATATATTGTTGTTCCTTCAATAACAACAACTTACTCTGTGCTGCCTTTGGTGGGAGAATCTGGAACTAGGGGTCATTGTTTATACATACGGAGTTGCTCTGTTAAGACAGAGATAAGGTTGTTTTTTCCCTCAGAAATTCCTGAGTCTTTGGAATGCTCGTTCTCTGGAAGCATATTCCTTGAATATTTTTAAGACAGAACTGGATAGATAGAGTGATTGGGCTGAGTGATTACTGGGGGTCAGTGGGAATGTGGAATTGAAATTACGATCAGATCAGCCACAATCCTATTCAGTGAAAGAACAGGCGGGAGGGGCTCAATGACCTCTTCCTGCTCTTAATGTATTTGTGTGTATGTTGTTAAAGCACCTTAATATAATAAAACCTGCTCAGCATCTCCCTCAGCACAATTTTTCCCCTTGTCCCTCAATTCAGTAGTAGCAAGATATCTATCAATCTCTTGAACCTGCTCAATGTCTAAGCTTCATCTAAATAAGCAACAAATTGGTCATGATTTCATTCAGTAGACCCAAGAGCCTATTCTCATACTTTTAATTCCACTATCTCAACCCAGGCCACTAACAGAGCTCAGCTCACTGACACAGAAATGGAAGTCCATCGAGGTTACAATATTGAACCAGGCCATTTGGCACAACCAGTCTCTATTGGCATTTACCCTCTGCCAAAGCAAATAATTTGAATCACATTTGCCCACCATCTTTCACTCCTCCTGTCCACCACCCAGTTGTCTAATATAATATTTGCAAGGTGGCCTTCAAGTTTGATCAATTGAACCTGAGATACCGTTAATCCTTGAAGTAAATTCTGCAACAAAGAGACCTTGGAGTGCAGGTTCATAGCTCCTTGAAAGTGGAGTCGCAGGTAGATAGGATAGTGAAGGCAGCGTTTGGTATGCTTTCCTTTATTGGACAGAGCATTGAGTATAGGAGTTGGGAGGTCATGTTGGAGCTGTACAGGACATTGGTTAGGCCACTTTTGGAATATTGTATGCAAATTTTGGGCTCCCTCCTATCGGAAGGATGTTGTGAAATTTGAAAGGATTCAGAAAAGATTTACAAGGATGTTGCCGGGGTTGCAAGATTTGAGCTACAGGGATTGGGTGAACAGGTTGGAGCTGTTTTCCTTGGAGTGTTGGAGACTGAGGGGTGACCTTATAGAGGTTTAAAAAATCATGAGGGGCATGGATAGGGTGAATAGACAAAGTATTTTCCCTGAGGTGGGGTGTCCAGAACTGGAGGGCATGGGTTTAGGGTGAGAGGGGAAAAATTTAAAAGGGACATAAAGGGCAACCTTTTCACACAGAGGGTGGTGCGTGTATTGAATGAGCTGCCAGAGGAAGTGGTGGAGGCTGGTAGAATTACAGCATTTAAAAGGCATCTGGATGGATATATGAATAGGAAGGGTTTGGAGGGATATAGGCCGGGTGCTGGCTGATGGGACTAGATTACGTTATGATATCTGGTCGGCATGGATGAGTTGGCCGAAGGGTCAGTTTCCATGCTGTACATCTCTATGACTGTATGAGTCACCGTTAAGTCTGGAAGTGAATTCTGCAGCCTCGCTGTTTTCCATGTAAACTGAGTCCCTCTGTTATAAACCCTGACCTTGGGTCATGCAGGGCATGCAGGTCATGGTGTTGTGTAACTGGGGGTTGGTTTAGCTGAGTCGGCTGGACAGTTGGCTTGTGAAGCTGAGTGATTCTGACAGTGGGGCTTCAATTCCCCATCCCAGCTGTGGTTACCGTGAAGGACCCTCCTTCTCAACTTGTCCCCCCTCCTGAGATTTGGTGGCCCTCAGGTTAAATCAACACCAGTTGTCTCTCTTCCTAATGAGAGAGCAGCCTGGGTTCTGGTGGTGTATGATGACTGCCCATGTTAACCATGTGACCAGAGGAGCCTTCCAGTAGCACTGCACAGTGATGGAAAATGGTGAAAGTGCACCATTTGTCCTCACCACTCTGTGACCAGCACCAGGGATGAGATGGAGAGTATACATGCTGCCAATTTTCACCACAGTGCATCTGTGGACAGAGGAAAAGAGTCAGCTTTTCGGTTTGCTAACCTCTTTGTCAGAGAGAGGTCATCACCCTGAAGCATTAACCCTATTGCCCCCTCACTCACTCTCTCTGTCTCTTCTTGGGTGCTGCCTGACCCACTTTGCTTTTGTTTTCTGGATTCCCATCCCCCTGAGAGAGATTTTTCTCTTAGCCACCTCCTCAAAGGTGAGCCGTGACCTTGCAGGAGTAGAATTTGTGGCCTGTTTACCAAAATGTAATAACATTGGAATCTGTGGAATCCTTGCCCGGATTGCTGGATTCTTACTTGCTGTGGTGATGGGTGGAACAGTTTGTACCCACTGAGTTCTTCAGACTGGCTGCCAGAGTCCGGGGAGAGGTTTGTTCTATATCCCGTCCGGACTGCTGCTGAGATTGGCACTCGTCCCGGAACGTCAGAGCATGACTGAAGAATTCTACGAGGAAACGGGTGGGAAAAACAGAAAAATAATAACTTGGGAAGAACATTCTGGTCCTTTAAGGGATCCAGTGATTGAGTCAAGTCAACAGCCAGAGCGATTTCCAAGTTTTTTTGCAGCTAGTTTTTGTCTCCCTGAGCTACAAGAGCTGCTCTCTTCCAAACCAGCATGACATCATTCCATGTTGTAATCAGGAACAGAGACAACAGCTCTCCCGTTGCCCACTTGTGACTGGAACAATCTGTTGTGTACAGAATCATACATATGGCAGAAGAAGACAAGTGGATCATATATATATCACATTTGGACAACGTGACTTAGCACTCTCATTGAAAGCGATATCCAGTTAGTTCTTCGTCTCTGCTCTTTCAAGAAAGTCCCGCAAACTATTCTCTTTCCTTGCATATATGTACTTCCCTTTTTAGTGGTCTCTATTGAATCTACTTCCACATTGCTAAAGCCCTGCAATCAAGGTCATAAAATTGACCCGAGGATGCCTAGCCCCTCAAGTCTGCTTCATCATTCAATCAGATCACGAGTGGTCTGATGGTAACCTCAAATCCAGATTCCTGCCGACCCCTGATAATCTTTCACCCTCTTGCTTTAACACCTCTGCCATCAAAATATTAAAGAATTCTACTTCCACTGCCTTTTTTTGGAAAAGGAGTTCCAAAGATTCAAGTCCCTCTGAACAAATATTTATTGCCTCATCTCTGTTTTCAATGGGCATCCCCTTATTTTTAAACAGAGACCCCCAGTTTGAGATTGTCTCACGAGGAAACATCCTTTCCACATGCTCCCTGTTAAAGACCCCTCCATGTCTTAAATGTTTCACTCAATGTGCTTCTTAATCTTCTGAACTCAAGGGGAACTGTTGCCTGAACAAGATGTTGTTTATTGTTGTAATGCGAGATTTACCCTCCTGTGTGAGTGAACAGTAACAGACTTTACTGAACATATTTTTAAAGATAGGATATCTTATCTGTAGCTTGACAGACCTAGACTCCAGTTCAATGTGATCTGAATATGACATGTTCAATAGCTTTACACAGAGTAATGGTGCAAGGGGGAGGTAGTGGCCTAGCTGTATTATCCCTAGACTATTAATCCAGAGACCCAGGTAACGCTCTGGGGACCTGGGTTCAAATCCTGCTATGGTCGATGGTGGAATTTGAAATTAACAATAATCTGGAGTTAAGAATGTATTAATGACCATGAAATTATTACAGATTGGTGGGGAAAATCTCATCTGGTTCACTAATGCCCTTTAGGGAAGGAAACTACCATCCTTACCTGTTCTGGGCTGCATGTGACTCCAAGCCCACAGCAATGTGGTTGACTCTTAACTGCCCTCTGGGCAATAAAAGCTGGTCTAGCCAGCAATGCCTGCATCTCATGAATGATTAAAAAATTCAATGTACTCTATATTCATTTCTCCTCTAGTTCTTTTGCCAATTATCAGAAATTTGTTTTGCTGGTTATCGATCCTCTTACAGTGAAAACTGCTTTTCCTTATCGATTCTATCAGAACCTCCATGATTCTGAAAGCCTCAACTAAATCTCCCATCAACCTTCTCTGCTCCAAGGAGAACAACTCCACCTTCCCCCATCTCCCCTGATCTAAAGCTTCTTAACTCCGGTACAGTTCTAGTAAATCCCCCCCCGCAACCTTCTGCAAGGTTTCACCAATCATCCAAAAAAATGTGATACTCAGAATTGGATCCAATACTTCAGCTAAGGCCTGACCAGTGATTCTGTAAAACTTTAGTCGAACATCCATGATCAGGAGAAATGCCGGAATCTATTCTTCAGGAGGTTACAACAGGGTACTTAGAAAACCTTTGTTCAGTCCAGCAGAGTCAGTATGATTTTATGAAATGATGTTTGACAAATTTAGATTGATTTCTGGAAGCTGAAGTTCTCAAGGGATTTGAGAGAGAGTAACAGTTCGGCTTTGTGAATAAAGATCAGCATTGTATATCATAAAGGGGCAGAATGGCCTACTTCTGCTGCTATTTTCTGGGATTTTGAGAAAGTAACAAGCAATATAGATGGAGTGGAGCCAGTGGATATAATGTACGTAGGTTTCAAGAAGGCATTTGACAAATGTTACTATGTGAGGGAATGGCTCTTTGTGGAGGGTAACATTATAACATGGAGAGAAGAAAGGCTGGCTCATAGGAAACAGAGGATGGACATAAACGGATCATTTTTGGATTGGGAAGAAGTGATATCTGGTGGACCCCAGGGACCAATGTTAAGCTTCAACTATTTGCAGTTTATGTCAATGACTTAGCTGAAGGATTCTGAATGTATGGTTGCCAGTTTTGTTGATGTTACAAAGATAGATAGGGGTTGGCAAAGGGATATAGATAGGTTAAGTAAGTGGGTAAAATCATGGTAAATGGTGTAGACTGTGGGTAAATATCAACTTATCTATTTTGGCAGGTAGAATAGAAAAGCAGCATTTTATTTAAATGGAGAGATAATACAGAGCTCTGGGATGCAGAGGGATCTGGGAGTCCAGGTACATGATGCACAGAAAGTTAATGTGCAACACAGTAAGTGAGTAAAAAGGCAAACTGAATGTTGTCATTTACTGTAGAGGCAATGAAATCTAAAAGTTGGGGGTGTTTTCCCAAGTTGAGAGTGCAATAAAGTTTAGTTTTTCTTTATTCAGCAGGTTCCACTTGGAGATGCCTCAGTGCAATTTTTTAAATTTGTCTCAGCAGGTGTGGGCATCATTGGCTATAGGTCCATCCCTAATTACCCCCTTGAGAAGGGGTTGGTGAGATGCCTTCTTGAACTGCTGCAATCCATCTGCTGTAGGTTGACTCACAGTGCCATGGAAGAGGGAATTCCTGGATTTTGACCTGACATTTCCAAGTCTTGCAAGGGGTGTTGTTCCCATGTATCTGCTGCCCTCATCCTTCTAGATTGAAGTGGTCATGGGTTTGGAAATGACCCTGATGAGTGACTGCAGTGCATCTTGTAGATGATGCACACTGTACATAATTGTAAAGAGAGTGAAAGTTGAAGGTGGTGGATAAGGTGCCATTCCAGTAGGCTTCCTTGTCGTGGATGGTATCATGTTTCTTGCATGTTGTTGGAGCTGCAGTCACCCAGGGAAATGGAGGACATCCTATCACACGCCTGACTTGTACCTTGTAGATGGTGAACAGGCTTTGGGGAGTCATGAAGTTAGTTACTCATGGCAGGATTCCATGAATCCTGATTCTGTCCTGACCTTGTAGCCATTGTGTTCATATGGACTGGTCCCCCAGAATGTTGATAATATTGAAATTATTGTCATGTGTACCAAGGCACAGTGAAAAGCTTTGTCTTGAGAGCAGTACAGGCAGATCACAGAGTTAAATAGCATAGATAAATAAATAATAGGTAAACAGCGGCAAAAACAAAAACACAGGTACAGGCGAACGTTAGGAGTTTATGCGTCCATTCAGTATTCTAACAACAGTAGGGTAGAAACTGTTACGAAACCGGCTGGTGCATGTGTTCAGGCTTCTGTACCTTCCCCTCTGATGGTAGAGGTTATAGAAAAGCATTGTCAGGGTGGGATGGATCTTTGAGAATGCTGGCGGCCTTTCCTTGACACTGGGCCTGGTAGATGGATTCTATAGATGGAAGGTTGGCCTTTGTGATTGTCCGGCTTCAGTGGTCGTAATGCCGTAGAATGTAATGGGACAATGGTTAGATTCTCTCTTGTTGGAAATGCTCATTGTCTGGCAGCTGTGTTGTAAATGTAAGTTGCCACTTCTGAGCCCAGTTTCAGTGTATTTGATATTCACAATTTACATTCCATGCCAGGTGTACAACTTGAGGAGTCTCATACAGTTTCCAGCCTCTCACTGTACCATGCCTAAAAGGCCTAGGGTAGCTAACCTTCCCCACTGCATCTCTGCAGAAACTGTCCCAAGCTCTAGTATGCCCCTCAGCACATAGTCCTGGACCATGCACTGTGCCAGTCTGCAACACTGAGTCATGGGCAACTGTTTGCCTTGGAAGACCAACAAACTTGGGCAGGTCAAAGGGCATCTTTCACTGAGGTAATGGTCCTCTGGCTATAGTTGATGTGGACATTATCCATTTGTCAACTGTGGTCATTTTGTTACAGAATGCATTACACCTCAGCACAATTCCACAGTCCCTCAGTAATTCATACCTGTACTGTCTCTGTTGAGGTTTTTTTTTGCATTTACCACCTGAGGCGCAGAGTATCACAGGTAAAGCTCGTATGCATTGTCCCTCCCCTTGCTGCTCACGAGGAAGCGGTGGTGAGCTGTTTTCTTGCACTACCATCTGGTGTAGATATTCCCACAGTGCTGCCATCTCGGATGTTTTATTGTTCTGATGGAGGAATGACCAATACAAATCAGGAGAGTGTGAGAATCAGAGGGGGAACGTTTATCTGGTGGTGTTTTCCGGTACCTGCTGCCCTTGGCCCCCTCAGGTGGCGGAGGTTGTGGGTTTAGGAACGTGAGAAAAGTAGCAATTCTGTTGATTTTGACTTTCCTTTCTTCCCGAGGCTTCGATATCCGGCAGAGCTCATCTGCAATCTCATCACGATAAAAATGGCACGTGGGCTGTTTCTGTCCCCAGCCTATAAAAGAGATTACCAGATTCAAACACTACCACTTCAAGGAGTCAATGACTGTGATTTAAAACACCAACAAAACCACCAAATTTGAATTACTGCCTCGTAAACGGCTCCAACCAGCAATTATCCCACATATAATAAAGAACTGAGGCCAGCACTGGACAGCGATGTGTTCATCACACATTGACAGACTCTGCCTGTGCTTTGATGAGGGTTTTGGCTTCTCGTGAACTCCACAAATAGTTGAAAAAAAGTACTTGAAGTGGAAATGGGCAGGTCTCCGTCTGTGGCTGCTCCAATCTTCGGGAGGAATGCGGAACGATTGGCCAGAACCCCATTCCCAGTCGCTATCTAATGACACCAGTGTGACATTGGGGTGTGGATGGGGTGGGTTTATCTACCATGCCTCGGCACAGTGGCTCAGTGGTTAGCACTGCTGCCTCACAGCACCAGGGACCTGGGTTCAACTCCAGCCTCGGGCAACTGTCTGGGTGGAGTTTGCACATTCTCCCTGTGTCTGTGTGGGTTTCCTCTGGGTGCTCTGGTTTCCTCCAACAGTTAGGTGAATTGGCCATGCTAAATTGCTGTATTGTCCAAGGATGTGTAGGTTAGGTGCATTAGCCAAGGGAAGTGTAGAGTAATAGAACAGGGCAAGGAGTCTGGGTGGATTACTCTTCAGAGGGTCAGTGTGGACTTTTTGGGTCAAATGGCACTTTAGGGATTCTATTTATCATGTGTCTCCTGTGGTTACCCAACCATTTAGAACACTTTCACTTGGTGGAAGGGGGAATGGGGGGGGGGGTGTGGCAGCTTGAGACTGACGGCCTCACTGTTGTAAGGAACCATATTATTCCTTGTAACTGCCCAAGTGTAGAGTAGTGATGATGAAATAGGGATTATTAACCCAGAGTGTTGCTGGGGTTCAAATCCCAGCTGGAGAGCTTGGAGTGATTCTCAATAATGCTGAACACAATTATCATCTGTTGTTCTAAAGCAAGTCCCAACACAGTCCTGAAAGGAGCCTGAGGCATCAATTCTGTTTCTTTGTCCACAGACCTGCTGAGTTTCTCCAGCACTTTCTGCTTTTCTTTCAGATTTCTAGCGTCTGCGGTTCTTTGTTTAAATAGAATCACTATCTCTCCTAATCTTTTTATCTTTCTCTCTCTCTCTCTCTTTTGCTTCTTCTTTTCTTACTCCCCTCTTCTTTGTACTCTTTCTCTTGCTATGTTTTCTCTCGCTCCCCTCTCTCTCTCTTTGGAAGCTGGTTTCTTCGACCTCTGCCAGTTCATTTTGTGTGGAAGGTGATTCTCTCCTGCGCAGTACAGCTCAAACAGTGTTAGCACTACGGGTCCAGTCACCGTTCATCAGAACCGCTCACTGGATCTGAAACGTTAACTCTGATTTTCTCTCCAGGAGCTGCCAGAGCTGCTGAGTTTCTCTGGCACTCCAGGCTTTGGTTTTGGATTGACAGAACAACCTCGATTATCTGAATGAGAGGGGCGGGGAGTATTATGTTCGGATAACTGATTGTTCGGATAACGGATAACTTTTTTTATGGGACCTTGAGATCTTGTTCAGATAATCTGAAATTTGGTTAATTGATGTTCGGATAACCAAGGTTGTTCTGTACTTACCCAGCAACCTGCTGGTCCACGCGAAAGTGGGTACTGCAGATGCTGGAGATTATAATCAAGATTAGAGTGGTGCTGGAAAAGCACAGCAGGTCAGGCAACATCCGAGGAGCAGGAAAATCGACGTTCTGGGCAAAAGCCCTTCATCACCCTGGCTGGTCTAGCCTACACTGAACTGCAACGACACTGCTGAGTTGTAACTGACCTCTGAAACACAGGCTCACAAGCCTTTCAGCACAAGGGCAGTTCGGAACAGGTGCCAATTGTTGGTCTTCATTGAAGAATGCTAGAAGTAAATGAAAAAAGGCACTTTCCTGCATCTCACAGAAGAAGCAAACATTATGAAACATGGAGGAAGCAATTTAAATGGGAATGTTGAGATGTTCGTTGCTAAGGGGTTGGAAGTGGCTGATCCTGTGCAGTTTAACAAACAGGATGGAGTCTTATTTTCCCTGGAATGCCTTCAACTGGCGTTTTTTTAAATTCCCATGAGCTCAGTGTATTCTATTTTAAAGAGCTGTTTATTTTATGGGAGGAGATTAGAATTAGATTATACTCGGGAACAAATTCTGAAATACGGCATTAGTTCAATCGAAAGATGTAAGGAGAGACGATGTGGCCTGGCCCAGTGCCACAGAAGGGAATCTTGAGGAAGTAAAGTTACCATAATCTCATAGGGCTGTTGTCTCATTGCAGGGGGATGATGGATGGTGAGGTTAACCTGAGGATCACCATGCCTCAGGTGAAGGGTGAGGCTGAGGAGGTGGAATATATGAATGATTATCTCAGTCAGGCAGGAGCTGAACCCATGCTGTTTTTATCAATTCAGCTCACAAACCAGCTATCCAGCCAACTGAGCTAACCTAACCCCAACATTTAGGGTGATAAACTAGGGGCAGATACACAACTATTCCTTAGAAAGGAGAAGAGGGATTAGTGGGGAGCTTTCATACACATTTAGGAATAACGCACTCCCCATTTTCCAACTCGGCTGAAATTCCGGAGCCATTGGGCCTTGATTTTTGCGGAGTTTGTTTTCCGGATTGTTCTATTCAAATAACTAATTCTGAAGGGTGTGGCCTCCTCACTGCTGTTACTGGAGCAGCGAGGGGTGATTGATTGAACTTCAGCTTTAGACTTATTAGCCCTACTCCAGCATCAGGAAAATGTTAGAATTTATTATAAAGTATATGATAACTGGATACTCAGAAACATGTGTGACATTAGATAAATCTGCATTTATTAAAAGAAAGTTGTGTTTGACAAAACTGTTTGAGTTTGTTTGAGAATGTAACTAACAATATTAATATGGATGAACCAGTGGGTGTGGTGTAATTGGGTTATCAGAAGACTGTTGATAAATTCCCATGCAGAAGGTCAATAAACAAACCTAGGGTACCTAGGGTGGTTGGGGCTGTGAGAGGCAGTGTTAGGAGGTAATATACCGGCTTGGATTGAGAATTGGTGGTTGGGGCAGTGAGAGGCAGTGTGGGGAGAGGTAATATACCGGCTTGGATTGAGAATTGGTGGTTGGGGCAGTGAGAGGCAGTGTGGGGAGGTAATATACCGGCTTGGATTGAGAGTTGGGTAGTGGTCAGTAAACAAACAGTTGGAATAAATGGGTAGTTGCCATGTAGACAGGGTATGATCATGGGATACTGCAAGGATCAGTGATTAGGCCATAGCTATTCATAATTGGTATCAATGATTTGAAAATGGGGACCAAATGTAACATGTGCAAGTCTGCAGATGACACAAAACTTAGTGGAAATGTGAGCTTTGGAGAGGATGCAAAGAGGCATCAAGGGGATTTAGACAGGTTGATTGAGTGGGCAAGATTGTATTTAATAGGAAAAAATTGAGGTTATTCATTTTGGTAGGAATAACAAAAATGTTGAATATCCATTAAACGATGAAACAGCGAGTGATGGAAGGGACCAAGGTGTTGTTGTTTATAAGGCACTGAAAGCTGACTTGTATTTGCAGCAAACAATTAGGAAGGTTACTGCTATGTAACCCTTGATTGTGAGAGGAGACGGGTACAGGAGTAAAGGTAGCTTCTGTAGTTGTAAAGAGCCTATGGAGAGCACAACTGGAGCATTGTGTCCAGTTTTGGTCTCTTTCCCCAAAGAAGGACAGACTTGCCGTGGAGAGAGTGTCAAGAAGGTTCACTAGGCAGCTTCCCTGGATGGCAGGATTGACTTTTGGGACAGATTGAAGAGACCAAGCCCCTCAGAATAAGAGGTGAAGCATTTAGGACTGAGATGAAGAGGGTTTTGTTTTCAGTCATAGATAAATAATTGTTTGGAACCTGTGGAAATTCAGTCAGTGAGTGTACTCAAGACAGTGCTTTCTTGACAACAAAGTTATCAAAGAGATGTGGGGATGGTGCAGGAAAATGGCCTTGAGGTAGACTATCAGCCATGATCTAGTAGAATAGCTGAGCAAGCTGGAGGGGCCAAATAGCCTTCGGCTCCTATTTCTTACAGTCCAAACTTTTGTATTCCTGCTTTGACCATCCTCTAGAATGTGTGTTAAATTCACTGGAAATCACAAAGTTGGCGACTCAGCAGAATGGCTTGCTGTTTCTTTAATGACATACCAAGGAGTTGAGAAATATCAGCTTCCGATCCCCACAGGTGAGCAATGACCACAAGTGAAAACAGTATATTTTAAGAGTTCCTTCACCATATTTGAGTTCCCTCCCTTATTTACCCTCCTTACATTTAGGATATAAACAGTTTTGATATTTGGAATCTTTTGCCAACTGCCAAGTTGACTGTGGTATTTCTTTCTCACACTTTTATAGCTGCTTGCTTTTCCTACCATCTTAGGCTTGGCAAATAACTCGAACATTTTGTAATGATCACAACTCAGGAAAAAATATCTTATTTCTGGGCAAAGTTATATTTACTAATGTTCTGACTTTAGCTGGTGATAGGATCTGGGTGGCTGGGAGCTGGGGTGGGGGGGTGGGGGGGATGGGAGTGTCAAACAGACTTGAACAGCACGAGGTCCGGGATAGTTGAATCCTCAACCAACATTGAATTGAATTGAATTTATTGTCACGTGTATTGTCAAGGCATAGTGAAAAGCTTTGTATTGCGAGCAATACAGGCAGATCACAGAGTTAAATAGCATAGGTAAATAAATAATAGGTAAACAGCAGCAAAAACAAAAACACAGGTACAGGTGAATATTAACAAAAGTTTGTGAGTCCATTCAGTATTCTAACAACTGTTACGAAACCGGCTGGTGCATGTGTTCAGGCTTCTGTACCTTCTCCCCGATGGTAGATGTTGTAGAAAAACATTGTCAGGGTGGGATGGATCTTTGAGAATGCTGGCGGCCTTTCCTTGACAGCAGGCCTGGTAGATGGATTCTATAGATGGGAGGTTGGCCTTTGGGATTGTCCAGGCCGAGTTCACCACTCTCTGTAACCGTCTCTGGTCTTGAATGGTACAGTTGCCTCAGGACACTAGACCAATGGGGGGGTTAGTTAGTCAGGGTTCCTGTTCCTGATCTCTGTTCCATTAGCGCTTTGTTGGAAGGTCAAAATATATAGATGGAGCATCCTGTTGAAATATTGAATGGCCTTTTGTGGAAGACAATGAAGATTTTAGGGCAGTAATCACAATGTGTTTGAACTTTATAGAGAGCCTGTTGGAAACAGTGTGGAAACAGACCACTAAACTCATGCTGTGCCTCCAAAGAGCATCCCATCCAGATCCACCCCCCGTTCTATAACCCTGCATTTCCCACGGCTAACCCGTCTAACCTGCATGTCCCTGGACACCATGAGCAACTTAGCCTGCCAATCCAGCCTAATCTGCACATCTTTAGATTCTGGGAGGAAACCAACAAAACCTGGGGAGAACATGCAAACTTTGCACCAGGCAATCACCCAAGGACTGGGATCAAATGCGGGTCCCTGGTGCTGTGAGGCAGCAGTGCTAACCACTGTGCCACTTGAGAGCTGTGAAATAGAACAATACAGCGCAGAACAGGTCCTTCAGCCCTTGATGTTGCACCAACCTGTGAACTAATCTAAGCTCATTCCCCGACACTATCCCATCATCATCATCATCATCCATGTGCTTTTATTAGATTCCCTACAGTGAGGAAACAGGTCCTTCGGCCCACCAAGTCCACATCGACCCTCCAAAGAGTAACCCACCCAAACTCATTCACCTACTCCATATTAACGCACCTATCACTATTGGCAACTTAGCATGGCCAATCCACCTGGCCCGCACATCTTTGACTGTGGGAGGGAATAGGAGCACCCGGAGGAAACCCACGCAGACACGGAGAGAATGTGCAAACTCCACACAGACAGTCGCCCAAGGTGGGAATCAAACCCAGGTCCCTGGTGCTGCGAGACAGCAGTGCTAACCACTGAGCCACTGTGTTTATCCAAGGATTGCTTAAATCTCCCTAATGTGGCTGAGTTAACTACATTGGCAGGCAGGGCATTCCACGCCCATACCACTCTCTGAGTAATGAACCTGCCTCTGACATTAGTCTTAGATCTATCACCCCTCAATTTGTAGCGATGCCCCCTCATACAAGCTGACATCATCATCCTAGGAAAAAGACTTTCACGGTCTACCCTAACTAATCCTCTGATCATCTTGCATGTCTCTATCAAGTCCCCTTTTAGCCTTCTTCTTTCCAATGAGAACAGACCCAAGTCTCTCAGCCTTTCCTCATAAGACCTTCCCTCCAGACCAGGCAACATCCTGGTAAATCTCCTCTGTACCTTTTCCAATGCTTCCACGTCCTTCCTGTAATGGGGCGACCAGAACTGTCCACAATATTCCAAGTGCAGCTGCACTAGCATTTTGTATAGTTGCAGCATGACATTATGGCTCTGGAACTCAATCCCTCTACTAATGAAACCTAACACACCGTATGCCTTCTTGACAGCACTATCCACCTGGGTGGCAACTGTCAGGGATCTATGTACATGGACTCCAAGATCCCTCTGCACATCCACACTACCAAGAATCTTTCCATTGACCCAGTATTCTGCCTTCCTGTTATTCTTCCCACACACACCTGCACATACACACGCTCTCGCTCATACACACAACACTCTCTCACACACACCCACACACACTCTCTCACACTCTCTCTCTCACACAGACACTCTCACACACAACACTCTCTCACACACACACACAGTCTCCCTCTCTCTCTCACACACACTCTCTCATACATTCTCTTTCTCTCATTTTCTCTCACACACACACTCTGTCTCTCAGTCTCTCTAATGGAGTTGTTTGGTAGGCTCCCCCATCCCCAAAGGCTCTTGGTCCAGTCCAGGGCTGACTGTGAAGTACTGACCTATTGGTATAGGCAAGTTGTGTGTGTCCTTGCGTGTGGATAAAGGTGACAGTTTGCTGGCAGAGAGGATACTCTGGAGGTTGACAGTGGTTACAAAGCTGAGAAACCTGTATTATGGGTAAGAGAGAGAGAGGAAAGTGCATTACTGGGATTTTGTAGATCTTGACATTTCTGTAGACTCATTCCCAATCCAAAACGAGCAGGGGTGCAAGGTCCTAAACCTCATTTAGGAAGCACTGAAGCCTGGGAGACTTCAAGTAATGAGGCGAAAGTGGGTACTGCAGATGCTGGAGATTAGAGTCAAGATTAGAGTGGTGCTGGAAAAGCACAGCAGATCAGGCAGCATCCGAGGAGCAGGAAAAATGACGTTTCGGGCAAAGCCCTTCATGAGGAATCCTGATGAAGGACCTTTGCCCGAAATGTCTATTTTCCTGCTCCTTGGATGCTGCCTGACCCGATGTGCTTTTCCAGCACCACTCTAATGTTTCACCACATTCCACTGCTTGGAATTTTACACAACAAGGACCTTTGCCCGAAATGTCTATTTTCCTGCTCCTTGGATGCTGCCTGACCCGATGTGCTTTTCCAGCACCACTTTAATCTAGACTTCAAGTAATCGTTAGTTATGTGTCTCATTGGTACCTGGAGGGAAATAGATTGATTTCACTTTATTCATCCTTATGATGGAGGGCTTAGGAAGAAAATTTGAACAGGATTATCCAATATTTATCAAAGTTTTAGGAGAACGAGAGGGCGATCTTATTAAAACGTAAAAAATCCTAAGTGATAGAGTGGATCCCAGGTGTAAGTTACTTTATGTGGGGGAGATTAAACTAGGAGAGTAGGGATAAAGAATAAAAAGTCTACCTTTTCAAGTCAGATGTGAGGAGACTTTTTTTGTCTCAACAGTGTCATTAAAGTGTGGAATTCCCTTCCTGAGATGTTAGCGGAGACTGAGTTTTTAGATTGGATCAAGGCTGAGTGAGATAGGTTTTTGATAGAGTCAATGGGAATGGGGTGCAAAGAAGGAAGCTGAGACTGTGGCCAGATCAACGCTGCTTTGTGAACAGCACAGCAGACTCAAAGGGCCAAATGGCCTACTTCTGTTCCTGTGTCCGACATTCCTAGTTTTGGTTTGAATTACACGAACTTTAAAAGCTCATCTAGTAAGGAACAATGTTCTTGTGAGTCCTGAAGAAGGGTTACACCTAAAACATTGACTTCTCCACCTCCCGATGCTGCCAGGCTTGCTGTGTTCTTCCAGCCTCATGCTTACCTACCTTGGAATGCACCATCTGCAGGTTTTTTTGTCTCTTACGAGTGTCTTGATAAGGAGAGCCAGACCTCTGTGCAAATTCCGCTAGAAGATTCACTGACTCATTCTGGATCCCTATGGAGCGATGCCTTGAATTTAAAGTCCTCTTTCTAGTGTCCAAATCCTGCGTTGTCCTCTCCCTGTCTCCCTAACCATCTCCGGCCCCACCACATGCTGAGATATCCGTGTTCTTCCAGTTATGGTCTCTTGTCCATCCCTGATATCTGTTTCTTCAGCCATCAGCTGACTGAGCCTTAACCTCATAAATTTCCTCTCTAAACTCTCCGCATCTCTCTCTCAACTCTATAGATACTCTTCAGAGCTTGCCTATGCGACCAAGCGATTTGTCATCTGTGCTCAAGTCTCCCCCTTTATGTGGTTCAGTGCTTTCTGTTTTATTACACTCCGGTTAAATGCCTTCCATCGCCCAGAAGGGTGCCACATGAGCGCAAGTTGTTGTTGTGTATTGACTGGAAAATCATAAGTCCTTCAGCAGATTGTTCTGATTTCTTTTAATGACATACAAAAGAGCTCAGAAACACCAGCTTCCAATCTCTGCAGGTGAGGAATGACCATAAATGAAAACAATATATTATAAGAGTTCCTTCATCGTTAATGGGTTCCCTCCCTTATTTACCCTCCTTACATTTAGGATGTAAACAGTTGTGATATTTCAAGTCCTTTGCGGGGTGCCAAGTTGGCTGTGGTTTACCTCTCTCTCTATTTTTATAGTTGTTTGTGTTTCCTGTCATTGGTTATTTACTTGGACATTTTGTAAAGATTATTGCAATTAAGAAAGACTTCTCATTACCAGGCACAGTTTATATTTATTAAAACCCCAATTTTAACCCCACCCCTTCTGTGCTGGGATTAAAATGCTTGCAGTAACATATTCATCTCATCTCTGCTGTGCTGTCCTGAGCTATTTATCATGTTGGATCTGACTGGCTAGTGGCTGGCATTCAAAGACTAGGATCTGGAGCTGAATTTGAACTGCTGACTCTCTTTGGATTACCGGCTTTTGAAGCATGAGTCAGATGGGCTTCAATTCAAACTTATTTTTAACCATTTCCTCAGAGCAGCTTCCATGACTGAGCTCCCTTGACCAAAATGCAGGCTGTGGAGATCGTGAGGATTGCAGATGCTGGAGAGTCAAGGTCAATAAAGTGTGGTGCTGGGAAAAAGGTACAGTAGGTCAGGCAGCATGTGAGGAGCTGGGGAGTCGAAGTTTCAGGTTGGGATCCTTCGTCAGCACTGAGTCTGATGCTGCTTGACCTGCTATGCTCTTCCCTGTCCACACTTTATCGACTCAATGCGCATGCTCTCCCCAGCGTGCTGAGTCAAAGAGCTTTCCTTAAGGTCCCAGGTCACACCTCCTGCCCATCCCACTCTCCACCCGCTGACGTGAGTCATTGAGGTGAGAGTTGGAGCTGGTTAAGTGAGTCCAGAGAGTGAGCAAGATTCCATCCTCATTCCTGAGCCTGGTTCACCCTGATACACTCCTGACTCCACCTTTGCCCCTAGTTTCCCCACCCCCACCCTCTTGCCTCTTGCCCCTTATCCCCCTGACTATCGTGTCCACTCCCTCATGACTATCCTGTCAGGCCCCTCAGTGTCTATCCTGTCAGCTCCCTCAGTGCCTATCCTGTCAGGCCCCTCAGTGTCTATCCAGTCAGGCCCCTCAGTGCATATCCAGTCAGGCCCCTCAGTGCATATCCAGTCAGGCCCCTCAGTGCATATCCAGTCAGGCCCCTCCGTGTCTATCCTGTCAGGCCCCTCCGTGTCTATCCTGTCAGGCCCCTCCGTGTCTATCCTGTCAGACCCCTCAGTATCTATCCTGTCAGCTCCCTCAGTGTCTATTCTGTCAGCTCCCACTGTGCCTATCCTTTCAGGCTCCTCCGTGCCTATCCTGTCAGGCCCCTCCGTGTCTATCCTGGCAGGCCCCTCATTGTCTATCCTGTCAGCTACCTCAGTGTCTATCCTGTCAGGCCCCTTAGTGTCTATCCTGTCAGGCATGTCTGCGACTATCTTGTCAGACACCTCAGTGTCTATCCTGTCAGGCCCCTTAGTGTCTATCCTGTCAGGCATGTCAGCGACTATCTTGTCAGGCACCTCAGTGTCTATCCTGTCAGCTACCTCAGTGTCTATCCTGTCAGCTACCTCAGTGTCTATCCTGTCAGGCACCTCAGTGTCTATCCTGTCAGGCCCCTCAGTGTCTATCCTGTCAGGCACCTCAGTGGCTATCCTGTCAGGCACCTCAGTGTCTATCCTGTCAGGCCCCTCAGTGTCTATCCTGTCAGGCCCCTCAGTGTCTATCCTGTCAGACCCCTCAGTGTCTATCCTGTCAGGATGCTCAGTGTCTATCCTGTCAGACCCCTCAGTGTCTATCCTGTCAGACCCCTCAGTGTCTATCCTGTCAGGATGCTCAGTGTCTATCCTGTCAGGCACCTCAGTGTCTATCCTGTCAGGCCCCTCAGTGTCTATCCTGTCAGGCCCCTCAGTGTCTATCCTGTCAGACCCCTCAGTGTCTATCCAGTCAGGCCCCTCAGTGCCTATCCAGTCAGGCCCCTCAGTGTCTATCCTGTCAGGCACCTCAGTGTCTATCCAGTCAGGCCCCTCAGTGTCTATCCTGTCAGGCCCCTCAGTGTCTATCCAGTCAGGCCCCTCAGTGTCTATCCTGTCAGGCCCCTCAGTGCCTATCCTGTCAGGCATGTCAGCGACTATCTTCTCAGGCATCTCAGTGTCTATCCTGTCAGCTACCTCAGTGTCTATCCTGTCAGGCCCCTCAGTGCCTATCCTGTCAGGCCCCTCAGTGTCTATCCTGTCAGGCATGTGAGTGACTATCTTGTCAGGCACCTCAGTGTCTAACCTGTCAGCTACCTCAGTGACTATCTGTCAGGCATCTCAGTGTCTATCGTTTCAGACCCCTAAGTGGCTATCCTGTCAGGCTTCCCAGTGTCTATTCTATCAAAGTCCTTTGGAATCTTAAAACAGAGCTTGTTCGAATGTTGGAGATATGAAACAAAAGCAGAACATGCTGCAAAATGTTGGCAGTTTTGGCAGCATCTGCGGTGAGCAGTTGTTTTTCACATGGCAAGACCCACCACAAACTGTGGCTAGCTCAGAGCTGTCTGATGCTTAATATCTGCTGTGGGTCACAGGCTAAATGGGCCATGTGCACTTTCATCGTCTTGGTTCATCACTTTTGTTGGCAACCCATCAAGTGTGAAGCGAAGGACCTGTTCTCAGATTGTGTTTACTTCACAAACTAGCAGCTGAGACCATACCGTGCCAGGACATTCCTAAGGCAGCAACTGCTCTCTCTCTCTCTCTCTCTCTCAATGGCAGATAACTTCATAACATTGGCCAAATGACAAGAACAGCAGAGCATCTTGCCAGATTGCTAGCAGAGAGCTGCTCCTTCCCTTCCTGTCTCCAGGATTACAAAAGGAGTTGATTAAATTTATCCATGGCAAGTAGCTCTCTCTGCCAGAGGAGATGGGAGTTAGGGCGAGGAGATGGGCAGGATGAGAGGAGGCGTTGTGAGAACGGGGCCAGATTTCCGAGGGGCTGCTGGGTGAGGTTTTAAAATTGAGAACCTGGAGGTTGTCTCCGATGTCACGAGACAGTTTGAGATGTACAAAGTTGGCGAGGGGGGTGGTGGCAGGCATAGCGCCTGGCGAATGGAGAGATAGGACTGTGTCCACTTCGGCCGAAAGCCTACTTCAGGGTGTCTGCAGACGCATGGCTTAACGCAGGACTGTAATATTTAACTTTTAACACAATTTCTTTATTTTCTACTTCATACCAAGAGGACTGTGGTGGTGAACGTTTTAATTTTATTTTTCTATTTTTGTAATTAAAACTTTGTACCTAACATGGTGCTCGAATGGCGACATCGTCCACTCCTTGCTGTACTCCTGTACTTCTGGTCATCACACTACCAGAAGGATGTGGATGCTTTGGAGAGGGTTCAGAAAAGGTTTGGCAGGATGTTGACTGGGATGGGGCAAGATTGGACAGAGAAAGTGAGGGCTGCAGATGCTGGAGATCAGAGCTGAAAATGTGTTGCTGGAAAAGCGCAGCAGGTCAGGCATCATCCAAGGAACAGGAGAATCGACGTTTTGGGCATAAGCCCTTCAGGAATGAGGAAAGTGTGTCCAGCAGGCTAAGATAAAAGGTAGGGAGGAGGGACTTGAGGGAGGGGCTTTGGAAATGCGATAGGTGGAGGGAGGTCAAGGTGAGGGTGATAGGCCGGAGTGGGGGTGGGGGCGGAGAGGTCAGGAAGATGATTGCAGGTTAGGAAGGCGGTGCTGAGTTCGAGGGATTTGACTGAGACAAGGTGGGGGGAGGGG
>NC_057731.1:49210112-49230850 GCF_004010195.1 Chiloscyllium plagiosum | reverse complement strand
CTCCCACTCCACCAAGGACATGCAGGTCCTTGGACTCCTCCATCGCCAGACGATGGCAACACGACGGTCGGAGGAAGAGCGCCTCATCTTCTGCCTGGGAACCCTCCAACCACAAGGGATGAACTCAGATTTCCCCACCCCACTCCGGCCTATCACCCTCACCTTGACCTCCCTCCACCTATCGCATTTCCAAAGCCCCTCCCCCAATTCCCTCCTCCCTACCTTTTATCTTAGCCTGCTGGACACACTTTCGTCATTCCTGAAGAAGGGCTCATGCCCGAAACGTCGATTCTCCTGCTCCTTGGATGCTGCCTGACCTGCTGCGCTTTTCCAGCAACACATTTTCAGCCAAGATTGGACAGACTTAATTTGATTTCACTGGTTCCAGGAGGTTGAGGGACGACCTGATAGAAGTTTCTAAGATTGTGAAAGGCGTGGATAGAGTGGAAAGTATGAGGCTTTTTCCTATGGTGGAGGGGTCAGTTTCTAGGGGACACAGGTTCAAGATGCAAGGGGGAAAGTTTAAAAGTGATGTGATAAGCAGGTTTTTCACACAAAGGGTGGTGAGTGCCTGGAACACGAAGCCAGAGGAGATAGTGGGAGCAGACGCAACAGCAGCATTCAAGAAGCACCTGGACAAATACAGGAATAGCAAGGGAATAGAGGGACATGGATCCTGTAAGTAAAGGCAGTTTTAGTATGGAAGGGCAAAATGTGGTGGTAGAGGCTTGGATGGCTGAAGGGCCTGTTTCTGTGCTGTATTGTTCTTTATTCTTCTTATTGTTTGATACCACAAGGAAACTTAAATCTAAATCTGATCTCTCTTAATGATGCTTTATTGATATTCAGAGCCAAATCGCTAGATGCCACCCACTAGCTGAGCTGTACGCATGAGTGCAGGCATTTAATAATAGACAATAGGTGCAGGAGTAGGCCATTCGGCCCTTCGAGCCAGCACCACCGTTTGTTATGATCATGGCTGATCATCCTCAATCAGTATCCTGTTCCTGCCTTATCCCCATAACCCT
Source organism: Chiloscyllium plagiosum (assembly GCF_004010195.1). NCBI lineage: Eukaryota > Metazoa > Chordata > Chondrichthyes > Orectolobiformes > Hemiscylliidae > Chiloscyllium > Chiloscyllium plagiosum. Next base: position 49,229,822 of record NC_057731.1, on the reverse strand, counting down.
TGATTCCACTATCCTTAAGAGCTCCATCCAACTCTTTCTTGAAAGTATCGAGAGACTTGGCCTGCACACCACTCTCTGGGTGAAGAAGTTTCTCCTCAACGCTGTTCTGAATGGCCTACCCTTTATTTTTAAACTGTGTCCTCTGGTTCGGGACTCGCCCATCAGTGGAAACATGCTTCCTGCCTCCAGAGTGTCCAATCCTTTAATAATCTTATACGTCTTATAATTGCAGCAATATTATGAAACACTCGTAAATAAAATTATTGCACTCTTAAAAACTATAGTCATCTCTGCACCGCCTTGAGATGCATCAAAAGATACAATAATCAGAGGAACACAATAGGTATATTAGAATAATCGGGCATTATTACGATAAATGAGGATTCATTACTTTTGCTCATTGTGTTTATTAATTCTTGCTGTCAGTAGCTGAGATTGCAGTGATTGGAAACTAATAAGCATTAAGAAGAATAAATAGGACTGGAATTTACTGCTAGTAAAAATAATGATGTTCAATTACACTGTAAGTTAACTGCATTAATATATTGAATTGTCTCATTTAGTTTGAAGCACTTTCCCTGCAACACATCTCTTGGCTCCTCAGAGCCTGTCCACCTTCATAAGGCACAAATCAGGAATTTTCCCACTTGCCTGGATGGGTGTAGCTCCAACAACACTCGAGATGCTCCATACCGTCCAGGACAAAGCAGCCCATTTGTTTGACACCACATCCACATGCATCCAGTCCCTCCACCAACTCCCAGCAGCAGCCATGTGTACTACCTTCAAGATGCACTGCAGAAACTCACCAAAGATCCTCAGACAGCACCTTCCAAATCCACAACCACTTCCATCTAGAAGGCCAAGGACATCAGATACATGGGAGCGCCACCCCCTGCAAATTCCCCTCCAAGCCACTGAGTCTGGGTCAAAACCCTGAAATTCCCTCCCTAAAGGCATTACGGGTTGACCCTCAACAGGTAGACTGCAGCGGTTCAAGAAGGCAGTTCACCCTCACCTTCTCAAGGGCAATTAGGGATAGGCAATAAATGCTGGGCCCAGCCAGTGACACCATGTACCATAAGTGATTTAAGGAAAAAAAAGGACAACATAGGTGATGTGCAAATGATTTCCTAATGTGTATGCTCCACGTGGCACACAGAATGATTCCAAACTGATCCCTGAGTGTTCATTAAAGCACAGTGAATCGCATTCAGAAAGGAGGTAAGCTGACCATAAGTGATGAAGCATTCGCTGCAGCTTCTACCTCGAATCTAGATCAAGGAAACCTCTGGATGACTGGCCAGAAGAAGCATTGGCAGGAGATCTGGCATCTCCTGCAAGTGTTAGTGTCAGATTATGTATCGTCTGCCTGATGGGAGAGGTAGGAAGAGAGCCCCACTGGGATGGGAGGGGTCTTTGATGATGTTGGCAATGAGGAGTGTAAGTGGGGTCCATGGATGGGAGGTTGGTTTCCATGATGGTCTGGGCTGTGCACACCATCTTCTGGCGTTACTTATGGTCCTGGGAATTGCAGTTGCCATAACAGACCATTATGCACTCGGATAGAATGCTTTCCATGGTGCATCTGTAAACGTTAGTGAGGGTCCTTATGAACATGCTAAATTTCCTGAGCCACTCAAGGAAGAAGAGATGCTGTTGTGCCTTCTTCACTGTTGCATCTACATGGGAGGGTCTGGGACAGATTGGTGGTTATCGTCTCTCCGAGGTTCTTGGGTTGGGCATTCTAAAACAAAGGATATATTCTGAGAATTACGGCCAGACCATGCAGGAGAGGTATTAGGAAACACCTTTACACACAGAGAGTGGTAGAGGTTTGGAATTCTCTTCAGCAGTGGATGCTGGATCTGTTGTTAATGTTTAATCTAAGGTTGATTCATTTTTTGTTGAGCAGAGGTAATAAGGGATATTGGCCAAAGGTATGAGCTAGGCCACAGATCAGCCATAAATGGGACAACAGACTCAAGGGGCTGAATGGCCTACCCCTGTTCCAGGTTCCCATGGCCAAGTGAAAGTCAACCCTTTACAGGCTGAAGTTGAGGTGGAACAAAATTCACACAGTAGAATACTTCACTTGACTCCAACAATCATTAGTTTTCACTTTGACCTGGCAAGGATATATTCTGTCAGAATCATTGAACTGCTGATGGTCAATGAGGATTGGAAACTGGCAGCCTTAGGATTTTATCCAGCTTTTTTAAGAGAGCCCTATCAGTCGGGGAAGTATATTGTCATGTTAAAGTGCAGCTGGTGCTAATTTAAAACTGAGGCAGAATGGCTGGTGCTTCTTGTACTGGAGCCTGGCTTACATTACAGAGAAAACCTCAAACATCACTGAGGACATTACAGTTAAGATCTCTGCGCCGGTGGGAATTAATTTGTGCACAAAAGATGTGTTCATGATGCCAAAAGGCCAGAGTCACTGGAGCTGAGTGATGGAGAGCGGATCCTCTGTGAAATACCTATTTGTTATGTTATATTATTTGTCCAGGTTCTGGGACAGACAGGTAGTGTACCTTCAAATAGTGCCAGGGATAGAACTCACAACCTCTGGTCCTGTTCCTATCCTGGGCCCCACTCCCGACAAAGCACAATGATTCCATCCTACCCCGATTCCTGATCTCATTCACCCCCCACCCCCCCGCTCAGAGTTAGCCCAATGTGTTTAATCAGACAGCCACATTTATATCATGTACCGGTATACAGTCAGTGAGCACAGAAACCAGACTGTGAGTACGTCTGAGATATCATAACAAATAGCACTATTAATAAACTTCAAGATATCTGTCCCAACACGAACTCAGATTTTGCTATAGGAATTGACATATAGGACAGCATCAGGTATCATGTGTTTGACCAAGGAAACCACTTCATGGTCCATAAATATCACAGCCAGCTCCTTTGAGAGTCACTGGGAACGTTCTCAGTATTGAAGGCTGTATAAATGGCGACAGATTGAAGCTTCACTTTCACGATTGAATGCAAACAAAAGACTCCATTTAGTCCGTGTTATATCATTTGTGTGTGTTGGCATGGTGCTGGGGAACACTGCTATTTTGGAGTGAGGCGCTCTTTTTCCACATTGAATTTGTTGCTGTTAGGAGCAGGAGTCTTGATCCCACTCTCCCTCAAGCCCATTTCCTCACCTTGACTCTGCGTCCTTTGAGAACCTCACCCCTCTCGGAAGGACTGTCTCTCTACAGCTGCATAGCGATCCGCTTATCTTTGGTGCCTTGTCCAAGTGCTCATTCTCCATGCAAGAATTGCAAGAATGTTGGGGATGATTTGAGTTCAGGAAATATCGCGTGCGAACCCAGTGTTGTCTGTCTTAGTAGCTCAAAAGTTCAGAAACTAAGTTGTTGGGAAGGGGTTGAATGTAGCCTGTCCAAATGTTCCCCAGTAGGCAGTTCTAGGCAACAGAGAGAGAGATAGAGACCAGCAGAGTCATTAGGGACATTTAAGCAACTGCTGGACATGCACATGGATAGCAGTGAATTGAGGGGTGCGTAGATTAAGTTATTTTATTTTACATTAGGATTAATGCTCAGCACAACGTCGTGGGCCAAATGGCCTGTTCTGTGCTGTACTTTTCTATGCTCTATCTTCTATGTAAGTCACCCCCCTGGTTCACAGGGAATGTCTGCATCCTTTAATGTGCACTGTGAAGACGCAAAGGTTAAGAAAAATGAGCAGGCTGATTGGTTAGAAGTCTCACTGAGAACTTTTAGGTTTTATGACTGGCTCCAATGACGTAGCCCCACAGTCTGTTTGCATCGGCTTGTTAGAATACCCAAATACCATCCTTTGAACTTGCCGACATGATCAAACCTCAAAGGTACAATGGAATGGGAAAGGACCAGTTATGTTGGAAAACAGCTAGAAAGCGGGCTGTCTCCTCTCTACCACCCCATGTACCTCCGGCTCCCAGTCTGGGAAGTGCTGGACAGGTTTCCCTTTCCTCTGCGGGTAACAATGGTTAGCAGCACAGTGTGAGGGCCGACTCCTGGTTTGCTGTGTTACAGGAGGGTGTGCGGATCAGTATCAGGCATAGAGGGTGAGGGCGGAAGGTCCTGGCAGTGGTTAACACTTCCACCTCAGGGGGTACCTGACGCTGCAAGAGGAAATGGTACCCAATGAGATGCCAGGTGAGAGGTTGCATGAGAAAAATTACTCAGAGCCATGGATGTCACTTGGTAAAACTCTTTCGTTGAAAATAGGAAAATCTCAGCTGTGGTTAGTTGATATGGAAAACAAATAACATACATTGACGTGAAGACACTTGCACTAAATCCCATCGCTTTCTGTGTTTGCTGACTGATGTTGGATCAGCAACTCTGAATTTACCAATTCCGAGAGATTTGTTGAGTCTGCTCCACCATTCAGTAAGATCTCGGCTTAACTCATTGTGTTCCAAATTCCACATTCCTATCGACCCCGATAATCTTTAATCCTCTTGCCCAACAAGAATCTGTCCAGCTTAGCCGTAAAAATATTCAATGACCCAACCTCCACTGCCTTCTGAGGCAGAGCATTCCAAAGTTACACCAGCCCTCTGAGAGGAAAATAAAATTCTGCTCATCTCAGTGCTAAAGGGGGTCACCTTCAATTTTAAGTCAGTGCCCCTCATTCTGGCCTGGCTAAACTGTTCGCCCCTTTCGTAAAGTCCCGATTGGTCTAACTCTTCCAGCACATGAATTCTCCGGGAACTCTGCACTCCTACAAATGGGGACTTTTGTCTATTCTCAACTCCTATCTTTCAGCATTGGTGACTGTATCTTCAGCTCACTGGGCCCAGAGCTCTGGAATTCCTCATCTGTAGTTCTCTGCCCCTCTCTCTCTTTCTCTCTACTCCTCCTCAGGAGGGGTGAAATCTTGCCTCGAAACCTATGCCTTTAAAGAAAACCAGTGGCTGTCCCACTTTCTCAATACAGCAGTTGTCAATGTGTCTGATTGTGTGCCTGTGACGTCCCTTGTGATGTTTCGCTACACCGAAGGAACTACATGAATGCAACTTTTTGTTGTTTTGTTGATCGATGGTAGATGACAGAGGGTGGTGGTGGAGGGTTGTTTTTCAGATTGGAAGCCTGTGATTTGGATGTGAGCATAAGAGGTACAGTTAGTAAGTTTGCAGATGACACCAAAATTGGAGGTGTAGTGAACAGCGAAGAGGGTTACCTCAGAGTACAATGGGATCTTGGTCAGATGGGCTGAGAAGTGGCAGGTGGAGTTTAATTCAGATAAATGTGAGGTGCTGTGTTTTGGGAAAGCAAATCAGAGCAGGACATGTACACTTAATGGTAAGGTCCTAGGGCGTGTTGCTGAACAAAGAGACTTTGGAGTGCAGATTCATAGTTCCTTGGAAGTGGACTCGCAGGTAGATAGAATAGTGAAGAAGGCGTTTGGTATGCTTTCCTTTATTGGTCAGAGTATTGAGTACAGGGAGTTGGGAGGTCATGTTGCGGCTGTACAGGACATTGGTTAGGCCACTTTTGGAATATTGCGTGCAATTCTGGTCTCCTTCCTATCAGAAGGATTTTGTGAAACTTGAAAGGGTTCAAAAAAGATTTACAATAATGTTGCCAGAATTGGAGGATTTGAGCTATTGGGAGATGCTGAACAGGCTGGGGCTGTTTTCCCTGGAGCATCGGAGGCTGAGGGGTGACCTTATAGAGGTTTATAAACTCCTGAGGGGCATGGATAGGGTGAATAGAAAAGGTCTTTTCCTTGGGACAGGGGAGTCCAGAACTAGAGGGCATAGGTTTAAGGTGAGAAGGATAAGATTTAAAAGGGTCCTAAGGGGCAACCTTTTCACGCAGAGGATGGTATGTGTATAGAATGAGCTGCCAGAGGAAGTGGTGGAGTCTGGTACAATTACAGCATTTAAAAGACATCTGGATGGGTATATGAATAGGAAGGATTTAGAGGGATCTGGGCCAAGTGCTGGCAAATGAGACTAGATTAGTTTGGGATATCTGGTTGGTGTGGACAAGTTGGAACGAAGGTCTGTTTCCATGCTGTACATCTCTATGACTCTCTGATTGTATCTAATTTGAAACTTGCCGGACTAACCCAGGGTGATGTCCCAGAGTTTAAAATATTCCCATTCCCTAACCACTCTTTTCTCTTCCACATATCTGGGAAAAAAAACTAGCACTAAAGACCACTCTTCAATACAGTCACAAGATATCACATACAATTACAATTTTACTGGCAGCAGCTTCTAACTTCTTTGTAGTTAGAAACTATTATTAAATTATTGAAAGAAGTTATTAAAGTAATGTAGATCTTCAAAGTGACAGCTCCTTGTTTATACTTGTAACAGAAAAGCAAAGGTCTTGGCTCCAGCATTTCTCAGTCAGCAGTCAGTGATAGTTATGTCAAACAACAATGAATATGAATGGCCCTTTGACGTGATCCAGTTCTGCTATAACCACTTAGGTGTTTTGTGAGAAGGATGTCCATCTGAATGGGTAGAGATTCTTTTGATCAGTTTTTACCCCTTCCCACATGTTTAGTTCTCTTGTTGGGATTTACCCTCTAGGTACCGGTTGCCTCTCAGTGTTCTCTGTTAAGTTTCCTTCCAAGTCACTCACCCATCCTGCCTTGAAACATATCACCATTCCTTCAATGTCATTGGGAGCATGGAACCAATCCTGGAACTTCATTACTGCCAGCTCTGTGGGTGTCTCTATATCACAGAGACTACAACAGTTCAAGAAACACTGCAGCTCAGTGGTTGGCACTGCTGCCTCACAGCACTAGGGACTCAGGTTTGATTCCAGCCTTGGGCAAGTGTCTGTGTGGAGTTTGCACATTCTCTCCTTGTCTGTGTGGATTTCCTCCGGGTGCTCCAGTTTCCTTCCCCAGTCCAAAGATGTACAGATTAGGTGGATTGACCATGGGAAATTGCCCCATAGTGTTCAAAGATGTGCAGGTTGGTTGGATTGGCCATGCTAAATTGCCCCATAGTGTACAAAGATGTGCACATTAGGTGGATTGGCCAGGCTAAATTGCCCCATAGTGTACAAAGATGTGCAGGCTTGGTGGATTAGCCATCCGAAATGTAGGGTTACAGGTCTGCGTAGGATGCACATTGGAGAGTTGATGTGCACTCAATGGGCCAAATGGCCTACTTCCATACTGTAAGGATTCTTTGATTAACATCCTCTCAAGCAATTAGGGATGGTTAATAAATTTGCCTTTCTGGATTAGTGGTGCTGGAAGAGCACAGCAGTTCAGGCAGCATCCAAGGAGCTTCAAAATCGACGTTTCGGGCAAAAGCCCTTCATCAGGCATTGTTTTTACCTAATAAATTTGCCTTTGCCTGTGATGTCCATATCCCATGAAAGATTAAAAGGAAGTCACAGGATATGGAGCCAAACAACATGTGTGTTCAAACAACATTTATAAACGTTCACTTTCCAGTGCCATTGAACTCTCGTCCTTTAAATTAAGAATTTAAGCATTAGGATTACTAGCCAGTAACAGCCATACGCACTGTTTCATTCCAACACAGTGGAAAACAAAATCTGCTCTTCCATTCCCATCCCTGTATGGTTGGTCCTTGATTGAGTTTGAATGAGAATTGACACAACATCTAAAGCAATTGGTAATTTATAATATTTATTTTATAATGAATTGTAATAAATATTTAAATTATAGTAAATGCTAAATTCACTACCATCTCACCACCACTGAGACAGCAGATACATGGGATCACCACTTCCCCTCCAAGTTCCCCTCCAACATACTCACTATCTTGACTCGGAAATGTATTGCCGTTCCTTCACTATCACTGGGTCAAACTCCAGGAATTCCCTCCCTAACTGCATTGTTGAGATACCTAAACCACATGGACAGCAGCAGTTCAAGAAGGCAGTTCATTACCACCTTCTCAAGGGAAATTAGGGATGGAGGGTAAATGTTGACCCAGCCAAGCGGCACTCACATCCCATGAGTGAATTCCATGTGTCCCATCTGGCTACAGATTGAATGATGTCTTAATACCTTTACATGGCTTTTAACAATAGAGTGCCTCTTACATGGAGTAGATCTCCAGTACTTTAACTGTTGTCATGTTTACCTGTGATTCTTACCCGGGAGCCTATAGACCCTTTGTTCATCATTGCTTCCTATCAACATCTATTTACTTGCTAGACAAAGCTTGCTCTTGCTAAATTGCCATGCAGAAGAATTCTGGGAATGAGCAATTTGACTGTTTTCCTATTTTTGGCTACAAGACAAGCTCACAAGGCATTTACAAGTGAACCGAAAGCAAAAGCTTTAATCATATGAAATTAAAACAGCTCCTAATCCTATGTGTACAAAAAAATAGAGTATCTTATATCCCCTGTTGATCGTTTGTCTGACTCTAATGCTTTGTATCAATGCTCCCCCCTAATATATTAATCTTTTGCATTCCTTTCGTGCAGGAAGTTGTGGGATCAAAAGATGAGGAATCCCAAAGCCAGGTAATGCTTACTAGGTTTTTCAAAGGCGGATCAGACATTATGCTGTCAACAGCAGTGAGCCTCGAAGCTCTCTGTATGACCTCCTTGCGTGGCGAATTAAGTTAGTGTTTCAACAGCCAAACCAAATGCTTTTTCTTTAAATCTTGTCAGGAAACAGAAGGTTTTCATTAGGATTTGATATAAACGCTAAAAGTTTGGAGCACAGAACATAGTTTATTACTTGCTAATGACATGATGGTGCAACCCATTTAAAGACTAATTGCTTTAATTGGGAAAATATTTATGAAGAGTGCTTCTTGTTAGCTGCTGCTCCAGCTACTGCTGGAAGGGGCTGTCTCATGCGGTGGTAGTGTCCCTACTCCTTGAGCAGGAGGCCCGGATTGAAGTCCCAACTGTTCCAGAGGTGTACAATAACATTGCTGAGCAGTTTGATTGAAAATTAGTTTTTTTTTAAAAAAAGGTCATCTGCTGCTGGAGGGTTCTGTGGCACAGTGGTAGTGTCCCAGTTTTGGGACGAGGAGGCTCAGGTTCAAGATCCCCCCCCTCCTCCAGAGGTGCGTTATAATATCTTTGAACAGGTTGATTAGGAAAATATCTCAGTTCCTGAAATTACTGATGACTTTCGGCCTCAAATCAGGGATATTCCTTAACTGGGAGTCTTGAGACATATTCCGACCTAGAGGTGTAGTTAAATCACTGGCCGAGCTTCCTTTGGCAGCACCTTCCAAACCTGACACTGCTACCATCTAGAAGGATGAGGGTGGCACATACAAGGGAGTACCACCCACAGCAAATTCCACTGCAAGCCACTTGCCATCCTGACTTAAGATATAGCAGCTGAATTAGGCCACTCGGCCCATCGAGTCTGCTTCGCCAGCCGATCATGCCAAAAATGTTTCTCAATCCCATTCTCCTGCCTTCTCCCCATAGTCCTTGACCTCCTTACTAATCATGAGCCTATCTAATTCTGTCTTAAATACACTCAGTGACTTGGCCTCCACAACCAATGAGTTCCACAGATTCACTACCCTCTGGCCGAAGAAATCCCTCCTTGCCTCAGTTCTCCAGATTTGTCCTTTCACACTGAGGCTGTGCCCACGGGTCCTAGTCTCTCCATAAGACTATTAGGACCAGAAATTAGGCTGTTCAACCCATGGAGTCTGCTCCACCGCTCAATCATGGCTGATAAGTTTCTCAAGGAGAAAGTGAGGGCTGCAGATGCTGGAGATCAGAGCTGAAAATGTGTTGCTGGAAAAGCGCAGCAGGTCAGGCAGCATCCAAGGAACAGGAGAATCGACGTTTCGGGCATAAGCCCTTTCCTGAAGAAGGGCTTATGCCCGAAACGTTGATTCTCCTGTTCCTTGGATGCTGCCTGATCTGCTGTGATAAGTTTCTCAACCCCACTCTCCCACTTTCTCCCCGTAACCCGAGATCTCTTTAATAATCAAGAACCTATCTATCTCTGTCTTAAATACACTCAATGAGCTGGCCTCCACAGCCTTCTGTGGCAGTGAGTCGCACAGATTCACCCCTCTCTGGTTGAAGAAGTCTCTCCTACCTTTGGAAACATCTTCTTCATGTCCACTCTATCCAGGCTTGGAAATACATTGCTCTTCCTACAGTGTCGCAGCATCATAATTCTGGAACCTTCTCACTCACAACACTGTGGGTGCCCTTACCTCCTAATCACTGCAGTAGTTAAAGAAGGGAGCTGTCCACCCCCTCCTCAAGGGGAGACCATGGAGCTGAGCAATAAATGCTGTTATTGTTCTCAACAACAAGTAAACCAAAATTGGATTATTCTTGACAGATAGATAGCCAACCCCTTTGCATTTTTAAATTCAAAACTGGAAGCATTTAAAATCAAAAAAATGCCAATGCTGTTTTCATTTTCCTCTTGGGATTTGCTCATAGTACTGCCTTGAAATTTTAATCTTTAACTTCTGCTTGGTAACCTTGCTGGTGCTATATATTACATATATTTTACGTACACGTCACATTATGTCCCCCAATCCTGTCCACACCTGTGAGACAGGGAAGCGGAAGTAGGCCATTCGGCCCATCAAGTCTGCTTCACTGATCTGATAATCCTCATCTCCACTTTCCTGCCTTTTCCCCATATCCTCCGATTCCCTGCTTGATTAAAAATCTGTCTGTCTCAGCCTTGCTCAGCTGAATGATCGGGATGCCCGCTGAAAGGCTTTTACTTGTAGACACGCAGAACTGAATGGTAGCAGCCCACTCCCACAATGCTGACCTTGACCCTGACCAGATACACAACGTTGCCTTGACTTGGTGTTCTGCCTAGTGGGGGAAAGGGGGTTCCCAATCAAGATACAGAAGCAAGCCCCTATTATTTTGAGCGATCAACACTGTGCAGGACTTGAGCTATCACCTCGACACCATGGTGATTGGTGAAAGGTCCCAGGAACGGGAGTGTGCTTTGTAGGAGGGCAAGTTAAACACTCTGTCACCATTGATAGGAGAGCCTGTAACATTTTAATGTTTGCTTGGAACCAGAGTGTGTCCCGTTACAAGAATCTCTGGATAGAATCCAGTGAAATCAAGGGAACACTAAAATGGATTAATCCAGTTTAAGGAGTTTAAGGTTCCAGTGTTGAGGTAACAAATGGTTAGCACCATTTTGAAAACACACATGGGCGGCTGGCTCAGGATAAAGATGGGTGCAGTCCATCAGATGGGCAGTGTAATGGAGTCCCAGAAAGTGGCGACTGAATTTGTCATCCTCAGTCTCTATTTTATCTTCGACAGGCTGTCCTCAGCCATCAGGAAGAAGAGCTTCTGGATCCACAAGGTGTCGTGCAGTGGCAATGAGTCCCATCTCTCCAAGTGCACCATCCGGGTATTGGCTGGGAAGAAAGTGCACCCCTGTGAGAATGGCATGCACGCAGTGATCAGCTGTGTGGCAGGACCTGCCTTCACACAGGGCACTGGGAATCGCTTCCGGAAGGCATTTCAGGCTGAGGTACACCAGGAAAGCCATGAGCTGAATGAACGGGTCACTGACAGATCATACAACAGAGTCCCTACAGTGTGGAAGCAGGCCATTCAGCCCTTTGGGTTCACACTGACCCTTCTAGACCCCACCTAGACCCACCCCTCTACCTGCACACGGCTAACTCACTTAGCCTGCACATCCCTGAACACTATGGCAATGTAGCATGGCCAATTCACCGAACCTGCTCATCTTTAGACTGTGAGCGGAAACTGGAGCACCCGGAGGAAACCCACTCAGACACGGGGAGAACGTGCAAGCTCCACACAGACAGATACTTTATTAAATTCAAATCCACCTTCTGCCATGGTGGGATTCAAACTCAGGTCCCCAGAATATTTCCTGGATCTCCAGATTAATGGTCTAGTGATAATACCATAAGGGCATTGCATCCCCAGTGTTAATGCGTTGGAATCAGTTCAGAGAGGCTTGGCTGGATTAATAGTGAGTGGGTTGGACAGGGTTTAAAAGGTTAAAAGGAGACTTGCCCCAGACAACGGAGGAGTCATGACAGGGATAGATGGGGAGAGAGTGCTCCCTCCCGTTGTAGGATCTAGAACCAGAGGTGATTCTTTCAAACTCCGGAATTATCTGTTTGAGACAGAGACGATGAGAAATGTTTTATCATGAATAAGAGTTTTCCAAAGACTCTCAACCCTCCAAGTCAGTGGAAGCAGAGTCTTTGAAAATATTTAAGGGGGCAGTAAGTAGATTCTTGTTATTCAAGGGGGTGAAAGGTTATCAGCAGTTAGCAGGAACGTGGAGTTGATGTCCCAGTCAGATCATGATCTTATTGAATGGAGAGCAGGCTGGATGGGCAGAGTAGCCTCACCCTGTCCCTCATATAGAAGTTTTCTTTAATTTATTCACGGGATGAGGGCATCGCTGGCTAGGCCAGCATTTATTGTCCATCCTTAATTGCCCAGAGGGTAGTTAAGAGTCGAGAGTGTGGTGCTGGAAAAGCACAGCCAGTCAGGCAGCATCCAAGGAGCAGGAGAATCAACATTTTGGGTGTAAACTCTCTATCAGGAATTTCCTGATGAAGGGCTTATGCCCGAAATGATGATTCCCCTGCTCCTCGGATGCTGCCTGACCTGCTGTGCTATTTCAGCACCACACTCTGGACTCTGATCTCCAGCATCTGCAACCCTCACTTTCTCTGGGAAGGTAGTTAAGTGTCAACCCCATTGCTGTGGGCCTGGAGTCACTTGTAGGCCCAGACCAGGTAAGGATGGCAGCTTCCTTCCCTAAAGGACATTAATGAACCAGATGGATTTTTCTGACAATGGATTCCTGGTCGTCATCAAGCTCTTAATTTCAGATTTTTTTTGTTGAATTCACATTTCACCATCTGCCGTGGCGGGATTTGAACCAGGATCCCCATTACTGGGCTCATCTGTATGTTCGTATGGGTACTTCAAGCTGGAGGTGTCCTCCTCCACCCTCTCTCTTGCCAGCAGGACGGGCTGTAACTCCCTCCATTGCTAAAGAGTGATTTATTGACTGAATGGCTTTGGGAGCTTGCCAGGAATATGAATAGGATAATGTGGAGCAGACAATGTGAGACTGTGACCCAGATCTGAACCCAGACTGTGACCAGCTCCAAGCTCCAAATAGAAAGTCCTGCCCACAAATGATGTTGTTCTCCCTTTCCTCTCTTTCACCTGCCATCATGTTGGATTTCAGACTTGCTGCCCCTTTTGTTCTGCACTCTCAATCTAATGCTCGCTGCTCATTACATCCCCAGCTCTGGAAACCATCCCAGCTCTTCTTCCCAAAGCGGCATTGCAAACCGAGAAAGGAAAGAGGGCACACTTCCCTGTCCGACTAGCCAATGTTGGGGGGGGGGGTGCCTCCGACATCTGCGCGATGGCGGGGAGTTGCTTGCGTGGAGACTGCGTGAATGTGCACAGTCACCCGCCTGAAACACAGGCTGTCATCTACCCACATGTAATTAAACCAGCCAAAAATTGCTCCTGTATTTAAAGAAACACGTTTATAAATAACATCCAGTCTAAAGGCATCGGATTTCACATCATAAGGAACTTGGCCCAAGTTCTGCTTGTGATCTCCTGGAGTTTGGGTTCAAATCACTTTGGTTTTTTAGAGCTTTGGGCAGGAGTTCATTTTGTGATGTCTCCAGCAACACGAGACAGGTTTGTTTTTTGGCCAATTATCTCCTGTTACTTCTTGGCAGCTCTTATCACTAACTAGCAGCTGGAAGTCAACATTGCCGAGAGGTGATTTCCCTCCGCCTTAGAGTCTCTACAGAAAGCAGGTCATTGGGCCCATCTGAAGAGCATCCCACTCACCCCCCCCCAATCACTATAACCCTGCATTTCCCATGGCTAATCCACATAACCTGCGCATCTTTGGACTGTGAGAGGAAACATGAGCAAACCTGCACAGACATGGGGAGAATGTGCAAACTCCACACAGTCACCTGAAGGTGGAATCGAACCCGGTCTGTGGTGCTGTGAGGCAGCCGTGCTTACCACTGAGCCACCAGGTCATAACCCTTAGTTATTGAAGGGGTCCCCTGGGCTGAGTGGAAAATCGTGTGAGTTAGACTGTGCCATTGATCATAGCAATTATCAGTGGCTTAAGACAATCTGCGTTCGCCCCCATGTCTTTTTGGGGTGGGGTTACATGACCCTCCAAGGTGTAGGTGCAGCATTGACCTCTCTATTAGCCTGACATCTGATGTGCAGATCACCAAATAACAGCACAGTTACACAGCTTAGTGGTAAGGTAATTGGCCCAGAGATCCACATTCAAGGTCATGGGTTTAAACTGAATTTTAATTCAATTCATAAATCTCCACTTGACTGGATGGGTGCAGCTCCAGCAACACTTCAGAAGCTTGGGACCGTCCAGGACAAAGCATCACCCGCTTGATTAGCACCACATCCTCCACTCCCTCCACCACCACCAACGCTCATAACAGCAGTGTGTACTATCTGCAAGATGCACTGCAGAAACTTACCAAAGATCCATAGACGACACCTTCCAAGACCACGGCCGCTTCTATCTAGAAGGACAAGGGCAGCAGATACATGGGAACACCACTCCCTGCAAATTCCCCTCCAAGCCACTCACTATTCTGACTTGGAAATGTAGCATAGTCCTTTCACTGTCGCTGGGTCAAAATCTTGGATTTCCCTCTCTAATGGCACTGTGGGTCAACCCTACTGCTGCAGGTCAACAAGGTAGCTCACCACCAGCTTCTGAAGAGCAATTAGAGCTGGACAATAAATGTTGATCATATCCAATGACCTAATTTAAAAAATTTGGAAGACTTTGATTTCTTTTCAGCTCTGCCTCTGGGGCAGGTGGTATTTGAACCTACAATGTCTAGCCCGCAGAGAGGGATGGTAAGACAGTACGACAGCAAACCAAATGGTAACGGTGACAACTAATGATCTATTGTTCTACAAATCCATCTGCTTCACTCATGTCCTTTGGGGAAGGAAGGGAGAGGCTCTTTATTGAGAAGAGACCTTGGAGTGTAGGTTCATAGCTCCTTGAAAGTGGAGTCACAGGTAGATAGAATAGTGAAGAAGGCGTTTGGAATGCTTTCCTTTATTGGTCAGAGTACTGAGTACAGGAGTTGGGAGGTCATGTTGCAGCTGTACAGGGCATTGGTTAGGCCACTGTTGGAATATTGTGTGCAGTTCTAGTCTCCTTCCTATCGGAAGGATGTTGTGAAACTTGAAAGGTTCAGAAAAGATTTACAAGGATGTTGCCAGTGTTGGAGGATTTGAGCTACAGGGAGAGGTTGAATAGGCTAGAGCTGTTTTCCCTGGAGCATCGGAGGTTGAGCGGTGACCTTATAGAGTTTTATAAAATCATGAGGGGCTTGGATAGGGTAAATAGGCAAAGTCTTTTCCCTGGGGTGGGGGAGTCCAGAACTAGGGTGAGAGGGGAAAGATATAAAAGAGACCCAAGGGGCAACGTTTTCATGTAAAGGGTAGTACGTGTATGGAATGAGCTGCCAGAGGAAATGGTGGAGGCTGGTACAATTGCAACATTTTAAAGGCATCTGGATGGGTATATTAAAAGGATGGGTTTGGAGGGATATGGGCCGGGTGCTGGCAAGTGGGACTAGATTGGGATGGGATATCTGGTCGACATGGATGAGTTGGACCAAGGGCTCTGTTTCCATGCTGTACATCTCTATGATTCTAAGATTCAGGGGTTGATCTGAGTGACTTCTTTTGAGATTAAGAAAGAGATTGATAGAATAGACTCAACCCAGCTGTTTACACTTGCTATAATCAGGACTGGAGGGTAAGGGAATCTCTCAGAAATCCAATTGGGAATTTAGGAGAACCACTATCCCCTCGGGAACTCACTACCACACGTAAGTGAGGAGAATTCCATCGATATGTTTGAATGTAAACTCAATAAACCGAGGTGAGACTGAGAAATGGAAGGTTAAGCTGAGTGTAAACACTGGCCCATGTCTGCTGGGCTGAATGGCCTTTTTCTGCTGTAAATATTTCTGAACTGTAACAAGATTCAAGGCAAGGTATGGGCTATCCTGGGCACTGCTGCAGCCCCAGTGTAGGGCTGAGGAGGGCGCAATGCAGACGATCCTTATCCACCTAAATGGAAGGCCCAGCCATGGCTCAGTGTCTCTCACTTTTTTTTAAATTTCAAGATGTACTTTATTCATGAAATAATTTGATGGTCTGTACAGTTGGTCATGCCATACATATGTAAACATTTACATACAGAGATCAAAATTTATCATTTTTTTATATACAGGTGTGTACGTTTATCAATCATATGTCCATATATTTAGCTGAGGCATCAGCAGAGGCCAAATGACTGCGTGGGCCCCCTGTTCGTCTTAGGTAGGCAGATGTTACACGGTGGTCTTTCCCCACCCCGCCTTGGCGGCAGTTGCCCCAAGCTTCAGCGACGTAGTCCTGGACCTTGGAATGTGCCAGTCTGCAGCACTCAGTCGGGGTCAACTCCTTCAGCTGGAAGATCAGCAGGTTTCGGACCGCCCAGAGAGCGTCCTTCACCGAGTTGATGATCCTCCAGGCACAGTTGATGTTCGTCTCGGTGTCCCCCCCGGGGAACAGGCCGTAGAGCACGGAGTCCCGCGTCACGGCGCTGCTCGGGACGAATCTCGACAAACACCACTGCATTCCTCTCCAGACTTCTTCGGCGTAGGCACATTCCAGAAGGAGGTGTTTGACAGTCTCGTCCCCCCCGCAGCCACTTCGAGGGCAGCGTGCGGTGTGGCTGAGATTCCGGGTGTGCATAAAGGATCTCACAGGCAGAGCCCTTCTCACCACCAGCCAAGCCATGTCTTGGTGCTTGTTGGAAAGTTCTGGCGATGAGGCATTCTGCCAAATGACTTTGACAGTCTGTTCAGGGAACAGCTCGATAGGATCCGCCCTCTCCTTTTCCCGAAGGGTCTCAAGGACACTACGTGCTGACCACTTCCTCATGGACTTGTGGTCAAAGGTGTTTTTCTTCATAAACTTCTCCACGAAGGACAGGTGATCTTTTATGGATGTTGGGCAGGCTTTGAGAGTCAGGAAGTCAGTCTTCTGTTGCAGGCTTCCCAGCGTCTGACCTGCTGTTGTATCCACTGTATTGATATGGTAAGTACAATTCAATTGCTGGTCAATGATAAATTACCAAATTATTAATCAAATTGTTCATTATTCAGTTACTGCAAACAGCTCCCGAAATTCTTAATCCATTTCTTTAAAGATACCTCAAAGAGTTAATGCAAAGTGTGATTAGTTCTGGTTATAGAAAGCTGAATATGCTGAATCTCACTCAATTATTCCCAGAGGAGATCTTACATAGTGACAGCAATGTCCAGGTGTGAGGTGGAAGTGGCTCATGAGGCACAGTGTTGTAACTGCCTTGTTGCAGTTTTACTGTCAGATTAGTGTGTTTTACATTTCAGCAGATATTCAGGCAGCAGGTGGAACAGGATGGTGACTCAACTGGGTGACGTATAGGCAAAGTTGCAAATGTTAAATCAGCAGCTGTGAAAGGAAACTTCCTGATCCCAAATGACTGTCCTATTTATACTGCAAAGGCACGAAAGAGTGTCAGCAAATTTAATGGCTATCTAGCAATGTTGCTTTTTAATGAATATTTTGCACAGTTTGCTCAGTAGAATTATGGGCAGTTGCTCCACTAAGAGCGACACTGACTAGATTTTACCAAGATGTTTGGTACACATCCTTTATTGATCAGAGCATTGAGTAGAGGTGTTGATCTGGTCGATTAGGCCTTTTTTTGGAATACTACCTTCAATTCTGGTCTCCCTGTTGTGAAACTTGAAAGGGTTGAGATGTTGTGACACTTGAAAGGGTTCAGTAAAGATTTACAAGGATGTTGCCAGGTTTGCAGGGTTTGAGCTATAGAGAGAGGCTGAATAGGCTGGGACTGTTTTCCCTGGAGCGTCGGAGGCTGAGGGGTGACCTAATAGAGCTTTATAAAATCATGAGAGGCCTGGATAGAATGAGTAGCCAAGGGGTGGCGGAGATCAAAACTAGAGGGTATACGTTTAAGATGAGATGGGAAGTGTTTAAAAGGGATTTAAGGGTAACCTTTTCACACAGCGGGTGGTGCGTGCGTGGAATGAACTGCCAGAGGAAGTGGTGGAGGTTGGTACAATTGCAACATTTTTAAAAGGCATCTGGATGGGTATATGAAGAGGAAGAGTTTAAAGGGACATTGCCCAAATACTGGCAAGTGGGACTAGATTAATATAGAATATCTGACTGGCATGGACAAGTTGGACCGAAGGGTCTGTTTTCGTGCTATACATCTCTATGACACTGTGACTGTACGTCCCCTGTTGTGATTGCTAGTCCATACAGAGGTAGACAATGGCTGAGCCTTAAGTATTGAAGCTACAACTAATGTCAGTGCCAGAGACAAGGCAGCAGAAAAACCTTAGCTTCTCTCGCGAGATCTTCTATCCTTCTTCTCCACTTCATCCTTACTAAGGGTTGCACTTTGGATAGGAAATTAGTTCAAGACCAGATGTAACACCCAGGATGGTGAGCTGTACTGTCAATTCTCAGCATTTAGGTTCAGTCTCAAAGAAGTGCCAATGGACTCTCAAATCTGCAAAGGGACCGGCCCTTAGATATAAAACAAATTCTACAATTTGAATATAGTTTACTGCAGGGAATGCTCACATTCAAGCAATCAATACTTGGATGTTTGTATGGTTATTGTTTTAACTTTGTTCAGGTATCTGTATTCTTTAACATAGGGGTTGGAAGTACTGAAAGGGGAGAAATGTTTCTTTTTTCTCATAATCAATAAAGTTATGACATTCTCTTGTTCAATGCTATAGCAAACATTTACAACTGTCTTGAATGTGACATCAGGACACCGGATACCAGAGAATTTTCTCCTTCCATCCATGTCAAGCTCAGCTTGTTTATTTAACACCCTTTGCTTCAGCAGTGCCTCAGAGGTAACCCTCTCACCTCTGAGTCAGAGAGTTGTTGCTTTGAGTTGCACTCCAAGTTCCTGAGCACATAATCTCACCTGATAATCCAGAGTAGCATTGCTGGGGAATGACATCTCTCACATGATGCCTTAAACATTCCACCACACAGGATCTGGGAAGAGCTCCAAAGGGTGGGCAGGAGGTGTGCTCCCATTGCCGTTCAGAGCATCACCATAGCCATTTGGAAAAGACCAAAGGAATCCTCATGCAACCCATTTCATGGACAGGCAGCAAGGTGGCTCAGTGGTTAGCACTGCTGCCTCACAGCCCCACGGAGCCGGGTTTGATTCTAGCCTCGGGTGACTGGAGTTTGGACATTCTCCCTGGGTCTGTGTGATTTTCCTCTGGTGGCTTTGATTTCCTCCCAGATTCCAAAGATGTGTGGGTTAGATGGACTGGCCATACTAAGTTACCTTGTATTGTCCAAGGATGTGTAGGCTAGGTGGGTTAGACTACACTCATCCAAGCAAGTGGGGAGTATTCCATCACAATGCGGACGTGTGCTTTGTAGATGGTGGAAAGACTCTGGGGCATCAGGAGGTAAGCTACTCACTACAGAGATTCTTAGCCTCTGCCCTGCTCTTCAAGCCACTGTGCTTAAATGGCTACTCCAGCTCGGTTTGTGACAATGGTCAGTCCAGGATATTGTTAGTGGAGAATTCAGCAATGGTAATGCCATTGAACATCAAGGTAAGGTG
>NC_057731.1:49200507-49210048 GCF_004010195.1 Chiloscyllium plagiosum | reverse complement strand
CCTGGACGTAGCCAGCAACAGTGGAAGCTGCTGCAGGACGGCCAACCGTTCATTCTTACCCACTGGGCGTACACATTAATCAGTCTCAGGGGAGCATTCCTGTACATGACGTCGGCGACGAGGAGGCGCCCGCCCACCACCTCCTTAACCTCGGAGATGGTGAAGTTGCCTCCTCGCAACAGGATACCCAGGCCGGAGGCGCGGCTATCGTTGCCCCCCAACCAAACTGACGGCCCATGGGCCCACAAGCTCGACCATCTCCTGTAGCTGCTGAGGTGCGGTATCCCACACTCCTGCAGAAACAGGACGTCAGCTTTAACATTGGCCAGAAGGCCATCGTAGAAACACATCGCGTAGCCGATTTGATGCTACGCACATTGATGCTGGCAATTCTTATCCCCATTTTAACAGTTTACGAGGTTACAAGTGTCTCACTTCTGATTGGAAGGACTGTGTATTTGAGTCCCACTCCAGCGACACAATTCCAGGCTGTCACTGAGGGGTTGGAGGGGCTGCTTTTCAGATGTGACGTTTCTCTCGAGTGGGTAAAAGATCCATCCAAACATAAACCCTGCTGGTGACATGGCTAATATTCATCTCTCAACTAACATCAGAAATAAACAATTATCTGGGCATTGTCATGTTTTTTTGTGAGATCTTGCTCTGTGCAAATTCGCTGCATATATCCAGCATCACAGCAGCCAATACACATCAGAAAGCTTCATTGTCTGTAAAGTGCTATGGAAATACAGCATCTGACAAGATATATTCCACTGAAACGTATATTTCACTGGGTGGCTCAGTGGTTAGCACGGTTGCCTCACAGCACCATGAACCCAGGTTCGATACTAGCTTTGGGTGACTGTCTGTGTGGAGTTTGCACAGTCTCCCTGTGTCTGCGTGGGTTTCCTCCAGGTGCTCCAGTTTCCTCCAACAATCCAAAGATGTTTTGGATTGGCCATGGGAAATGCAGGGTTATAGGGTATTGGGTGGGTTGGTATGGGCTGCTTTCACACTGGGCGATACAATGACTCTGTGGTTCGCACTGCTGCCTCACAGTGGCAGGGACTCGGGTTCGATTCCAGCCTCAGGTGACTGACTGTGTGGAGTTTGTATGTTCTCCCCGTGTTCGCGTGGGTTTCCTCTCACAGTCCAAAGATGTGCAGGTCAGGGTGAATTGGGAGAAAGTGAGGATGGCAGATGCTGGAGATCAGAGTTGAGAGTGTGGAGCTGGAAAAGCACAGCCAGTCAGGCAGCATCTGGGGAGCAGGAGAATCGAAATTTCGAGCATAAGCTCTTTGTCAGGAATGAGGCTTGTGGGCTGGGGGGCTGAGAGATAAATGGGAGGGAGTGGGGGTGGGGTTGGGGGTAAGGTAGCTGGGAATATGATAGGTAGATGAAGGTGGGGCGAAGATGGGAAAGATGATATGGTGGCTCAGTGGTTGACACTGCTGCCTCACAGCATCAGGGACCCTCTTGACCTGTCCATCATCTGATGAAGGGCCCAAGTCGGAAATGTCGATTCTCCTGCTCCTCGGATGCTGCCGGGCCTGCTGTGCTTTTCCAGCACCACACTCTCAAGGTTAGGATGAACTGACCATGCTAAATTGCCCAGTGTGTTCAGGGATGTGTAGGTCAGGGGCATTAGTCAGGAGTAAGTGTAGAGTAGTAGGGCAGGGGAATGGATTTGGGTGGGTTACTCTTCGGAGGGTCGGTGTGGACTTGTTGGGCTGAAGGGCCTGTTTCCACACTGTAGGGATTCTGTCCTATTCTATTCTGTGTGGATTCTACGAAACTGAAGGAGGCGCTGATGCTGTTTGAGCTGACAGTGAGTATTTTCTTTTAATAATTTGTGTTTAACCTCTGTTTGTCTCACAGCAACCCCTGGTGCGGCTAAAGGGTGGAGCACAGACGGGCGAAGGGAGAGTGGAAGTCCTGAAGAATGGCAAATGGGGAACAGTCTGCGATGACCGATGGAACCTTCTGTCAGCCAGTGTCGTGTGCCGTGAGTTGGGTTATGGCTCTGCCAGGGAGGCGCTTCCTGGAGCTCGGCTCGGGCAAGGTCAGTGTCACCCGGCGAAACGCGGATCAAAACCCACACTCCGACTTTGCCTCCCACCCCAGTGACATTCTCAGTTTACCACTCTTCCCCTTGGTTCAGATCACCACTAATCCCCCCCCCACCTCTCCCCCATCCCCAACCTGGGCTGTTTTCCATTACCTATGAACATCTGAGATAGAAATATAAGTACTGTTGCAACTATACAAGGTATTGGTGACCCCATACCTGGAGTATTGTGCACAGTTTTGGGAAAGGTGTTGTGGCATTGGAGGCAGTTCAGAGGAGGTTCACTAGATTGATCCCAAAGATGAGGGATTTGTCGTATGAAGAGGGATTGAACAGTTTAGGCCTGTACTCTCTGGAATTTAACAGAACGAGGGGAGATCAAATGGAAGTATTCAAGATAAATGGTGTGGATAAAATAGACGGGAGTGAATGCTCCCTCTTGTGGGGCATTCTAGGACAAGAGGTCATAGTCTTAGGATAAAGGGTAGCAAATTTAAAACCGAGTTGAGGAGAAACTGCATCTCCCAAAGGGTTGTGAATCTGTGGAATTTGCTGTGCCAAAGTGTGATGCATGCTGGGATAGTGAGTAAATTTAAGGAGGAGTTAGAGAGATTTTTAATTGGTAATGGGTTGATGGGATATGGGGAGAAAGCAGGTAAATGGGGGTGAGGAGCATATCAGGCATGATCGAATGGCAGAGCAGACCTGATGGTCTAATTCTGGTCCTATATCTTATGAACTTATAAGGTGCATTGCAAAAGGAGGCCATCCAGCCCATCATTGTGGTACTAGCTCAATGACAGAGCTGCCAATGCTGCCCTGCCCTCTGCTCAATGTCTCACTCTTTCTCCCTCTTCGTTAAGATCTTCTTGAAATGTTTTTGGTCCCTAATATTGCCTCATAAGACGCGAATCACTCTGCTGTAGGAAGGATGTTGTTAAACTGGTGAGGGTGCAGAAAAACTTCCAAGGATATTACTGAGACTGGAGGGTTTGAGTTATAAAGAGAGGATGAATACACTGGGGCTGTTTTCCCTGGAGCGTTAAAGGCTGAGGGGTGACCTTATAGAGGTTTATAAAATCATGAGGGGCATGGATAGGATAAACAGACAAGGTCTTTTCCCTGGGGTCGGGCATAGGTTTAGGGTGAGAGGGGAAAGATTTAAAATCTAAAGGGCAACTTTTTCACGCAGAGGGTGGTGTGTGTATGGAATGAGCTGTCAGAGGAGGTGGTGCAGGCTGGTACAATTACAGCATTTAAAAGGCATCTGGATGGGTAAGTGAATAGGAAGGGTTTGCATGGATATGAGCCAGATGCCAGTGTTCCTGGGTCAGGGGACAGGGTGAGAAGGGGGTTGGGGTGGGGGTTGCTACAGTGTCTGGGAACAGAGTACAGGGTGAGGAGGTGGGTGGGGTAGGGGGTTAGTGGGGGGTGTTAGTGTTCCTGGGTCAGGGTACAGAGTGAGAAGGGGGCTGGGGTGGGGGAGGGGGGAGTGGTGTGAGGGTACTAGACGTTCAGGCCAGGAGCAGCATCTGGACCCGTGATTGTGTCCAGTTTGGCGCGTCTCAGTATGCTGTTGTGAAGGAGGAAAGGTGGCAGCCAATTTGCACACAGTAAGATCCCATAAACAGTAATCTTACAACATTATTAAAACAAAGAACTGTGATGCTGGAGGTCTGAAACAAATTGAGACATTACTAGAGAAACTCAGCAGGTCTGGCAGTGTCAGTGGAGAGAGTAAGCAGAGTTAACATGTCGTGTCAAAACCGTTCTGATGAAGAGTCACTGGACCTGAAATGTTAACTCTGCTTTCTTCCCACAGCCAGTAATTTCTGTTTTTCAATTTCATAACTTACTCCACTTGCCAACGTACGCGAAGGCTGAGGGGTGACCTCATAGAGGTTTATAAAGACACGACGGACATGGATAGGATAAATAGACAAAATCTTTTCTCTGGGGTGGGAGAGTCCAGAATTAGAGGGCATAGGTTTAGGGTGAGAGGGGAAAGATATAAAAGGGACCAAAAGGGTAACTTTTTCACGTAGAGGGTGATACATGTATGGAATGAGCTGCCAGAGGAAGTGGTGGAGGCTGGTACAATTACAGCAACTGGATGGGTATATGAATAGGAAGGGTTGGAGGGATATAGGCCAAGTGCTGGAAAACGGGACATGATTGGGTTAGGATATCTGATCAGCATGGACGAAGGGTCTGTTTCCATGCTGTACATCACTATGACTCTATGAGGTACTGTTCCAGAGTGAAGTTATTAACATTGCATGCTGGATTGTGGCCAGTAAGACACTGTGTTGTCATGGCTACCAAGAATTGGACATAACTGCTGGATGGGTGGTGGCAGAAGGCGGGTGCATATGGCTCAGTGGTTAGCACTGCTGCTAGGGACCTGGGTTCGATTCCAGCCTCGGGCAACTGTCTACGTGGAGTTTGCACATTCTCCCATGTCTCCATGGGTTTCCTCTGGGTGCCCTGGTTTCCTCCCACAATAGAAAGATATGTGGCTTAGGTGGTCTGGGCGTGCTAAATTACCCATAGTGTCCAGGGGTGTGTAGGTTAGGTGGGTTAGCCATTGGAAATACAGAGTTACAGGGGTGGGGTGGGTCTGGGTGGGATACTCTTCAGAGAGTTGGTGTGGCCTTGGTGGGTCGAATGGCCTGCTTCCACACTGCAGCCATTCAATGTTCCTGGCTCATTAAGTGTGAGACCGTCAGAGTGGTTTAGAGAAATGGGACAACTCCTACTTGGGTATCTCGATGTGAAATGCTACATTGAGTATCATGGGTTGGTGTGACAGAGATACACCGGGCAGTCAGACCTGATTTTTCATGCTGACGTCTCGTGCTTTTTGTATATTTTTCTTTATTTTTGTTCAGGAGGAAGTGGGCATTGGAAAGCAGGATTGGCAATAATGGCTCGGTTGCCCAGAGAAAGTTTACGAAAGAATGGGAATTGCTGGGTGATTTCAGTGAGTAGTTTAGAGTCAAGCCCTCTCATGTGGGATTGGCCTCACCAGGCAGCCAGACCATGAGAGGAGAGAAAACATCAGTCCCTGAATAGATAGTCATTAAAGAATTTGGGTGGGTGAAGTCAACAGAAATCATTGTGGTTTCTGGCTCTCCAACATCTTCCTGCATTCTAAATATAAGCAATGGGATTGTTGTTTTTATTTAAATGACATTGATTATAGAGTCATAGAGATGTACAGCACAGAAACAGACCCTTCGGTCCAACTCGTCCATGCCGACCAGATATCCTAAATCAATCTAGTTCCATTTACTAGCACTTGGCCCATATCCCTCCAAACCCTTCCTATTTATATACCCATCCAGATGCCTTTTAAATGTCGCAATTGGACCAGCCTCCGCCACTTCCTCTGGCAGCTCATCACTCACATGCATCACCCACTGTGTGAAAATTTTGCCCCTTAGTCCCTTTTATATCTCTTCCCCTCACCCTAAACCTATGCCCTCTAGTTTTGGACACCACCAACCCAGGGAAAATACCGTGTCTATTCCCCCTATCCATGCCCCTCATGATTTTATAAACCTCTATAAGGTCACCCCTCAGCCTCCGGCGCTCCAGGGAAAACGACTCCAGACTATTCAGCCTTTTCCCTGTAGTTCAAACCCTCCAACCCTGGCAACATCCTTGTGAATCTTTTCTGAGCCCTTTCAAGTTTCACAACATCTTTCTGAATAAATACTATTCAGGACACTAGGACAACCTCTTCCACATTTCGTCAAAATGGTATCTCAGATAGTTAACAAGTCTGTCAGAGGGCAGCCAGGGGCTGGGTTGAAAGAATCTGACAATGCAGCGCTCTCTCCATCTGGGATCCAGTGCAAAAGACC
This sequence comes from Chiloscyllium plagiosum, assembly GCF_004010195.1. NCBI lineage: Eukaryota > Metazoa > Chordata > Chondrichthyes > Orectolobiformes > Hemiscylliidae > Chiloscyllium > Chiloscyllium plagiosum. Next base: position 49,204,111 of record NC_057731.1, on the reverse strand, counting down.
CTCAAAGCCTTACCCCTTCACTGTGTCTCTGATGTTGCTACTGATACCCCTTTGTGGGGCAATCCTTCTAGCTGTGCATAACATACACTGTTCTGAAGCATTCACCCACACTGCCTTTTATCGCCTTTACTGTGATCTAACGCAAAGAGAAATGGCGGGCTTTAGTTTTAATTTAGGGAGTGTCTAGAACTCAGGATGGCTTTGTAAAAAAAGGGATGGCCCATTTAAGACAGAGATGAGATTTTTCTTCTCATGCAGGTATCCTGAATCTTTGTAGAGTTCCCTTCCTCAAAAAGGCTTACTCTGGATACAGGCTCTCTGAGTATTTTCAGGCTGAGGTGAATGGTTATCAGGAGTAGGCAGGCATGTGGAAAAATAAGATTATATTGAATGGCGGAACAGGCCGGAGAGGCAGAATGGCCTACTCCTGATCCTCCATTCCCTGTGTTTGCTGTTTACGTGTAAAAATAGTGAGATCAAATAGTGAATTGGAAACCTATTTGTCTGGCTAGGGTGGAAAACTCTGTGGCGTTCTTTTTAAAAACTGCATGTTGGACGTTTGAGAAACGTTTTTCTGGGGATTGGGACATATTTTTGGTTTCTCGAGCATTGGATGAATGATTTATTGTCACATATATCAAGGGAGATACAGTGAAAAGTGTTCAGTCGCCACAATCTGGCACCATTTTGAGATTCAAAAGAATTAGGAAAAGTACTGAGATAGAGTTTATCTTCATGACCCTGGGCTCCAAACACGACTCCTGGACTTATGCAACAGTCCCCGCTCTGGGCCCACTGAGTCAGGAGTCCCCACTCTAGTCATGAGATTTATTCATGGACTGTTGGCACCGCTGGCAATGCCAACATTCACTGCACATTCCTAAGTTAAGAGTCAGCCATATTACTGTGGATCTGGAGTCACAGATAGGCCTGACCAGGTAAGGTTGACTGTACTGTGTCATTACCAGACCATAGGGCTGCTCTCTCATTCGAGAGAGGTGAGTGGTAGTGATTTACTTTGACGGCCAGCAGACCCTCAGGTGAGGGAAGAGGTTGAGAAGGAGAGTCCTTCATGGTAACCTCACACCGGAGATGGGAGTTGAACCCACGCCGTTGGCATCACACTGCTCTGTAAACTGACAATCCGACCAACTGAGCTGAACCGATTCCCAAGGGTAGTAGATTTACTTCCCTCAAGGACACTAGTGAGGCAGATTTTTCAACAATCAACAGAGGGCATGTAGTTCCATTAGATTCGTTTTGTTTTTAACTTGGATTTTTATTGAATTTCGATTTCAGCATCTACCATGGTGGGCTTTGAACTCACGTCCCAGAATATTAGCTGGGGGTGCTGGATCACTGGCCCAGTGCCAATACCACTACACCACCATGTCCCCTCATGGCTGCTTGCACCATCTCCAACACTGGCCTTACTGCGTAGTTAACAAACTCAAAACATGATCCGTGCAGCGGGGAAGGGGGGAGGTGGGGCGTAGGAAGTGGGGGTGGTTCTGCTTGTGCTCTGGGACTCAGTAATCACTCAGGAAGCTTGACAGGAAAGGAACATCATTTGTGGTTGAACCCCAAAATACAGCTAGTACTTGTGATGTGCAAAACTAGTCTCATCCTGGAACAAAAAATCTGCAGATGCATCCCTGGGTCCAATCCCTGTGCCATTACACACTACTGAGTGGCTGTCCCATCACCAAAATCACCGGGACTTTTATTTCCTATTAGCTACCACCAGTAATCACCTGCGTAGCCAATCAAATATTTACAAGTAAAGCCCATTATGGGCAATGCAAGCCATCTGGGTCTCCTTTATAAAGGGCTCAGGTGATGAGTTCCAGCTAGGCAAGCCATTGCCTGTTACTAAGGGAACTCTTACTCAATGAGCTCCATGTGGAGATTATTAGTGAGTTCCCCATGGGCTTTGTGGAGGTTATCATAGTGCCACACCCCATAATGCACTGGGCCAAGTTGTGATGTCATCAAAGGGGGCACTGGAATGGGAATGGCTGCATTGACTTGTCAAGGTAGTTCTGCTGTTTTTATTGTCCCTGTCTCAGTTTTACAATTCCCTCAATGACCAAACTAGATCCATGTACTTTTGCTCCCCTTTAAAAAATGCCTTGTGTTTCTGTAGCCACACTGTAGAGGGGAGGGGGGTGGGGGAGTTATAGAGTCATAGAGATCTACAGCACGGAAACAGGCCCTTTGGCTCAACTTGCCAATGCCACCCAGTTTTCACAATTAAACCAGTCCCATTTGCCTGTGTTTGGTCCATATCCCTCCATCCCTGTCCCATCCAGTTACCTCAATGTTTTTTAAATGACAAAATTGTACGCGCCTCCAACACTACTTTGGCAGCCTGTTCCAGACACTCACCATCTCTGTATGAAAGAATTACCCCCCGGACCCTTTTGCATCTCTCCCTTCTCACCTGAAACCAATGCCCTTGAGTTTGAGACCCCCCTACCCTGGGGAAAAGCTGTTGGCTATCTGCCTTTTCCATGCCACTCATAATTTTATAGACCCTATAAGGTCATCCCTCAGTCTCCTATGCTCCAGGGGAATTGTCCCAGCCTATCCAACATCATCTTGTAACTCAAACCACCCAAACTCTCCTTATAACTCTGACAGTTGGTTAACTCGGTTGGCTGGGCAGCTGGTTTATAATGGGGTAAAAACAATGACTGCAGATGCTGGAAACCAGCTTCTGGATTAGTGGTGCTGGAAGAGCACAGCAGTTCAGGCAGCATCCAAGGCTCACTGCCTTTATTCCTGAAGAAGGGCTTTTGCCCGAAATGTCGATTTCGCTGCTCCTTGGATGCTGCCTGAACTGCCGTGCTCTTCCAGCACCACGAATCCAGAAGCTGGTTTATAATGCAGAGTGACGAGCAACAGCCTGGGTACAATTTCTGCACTGTCTAAGGTTATCATGAGGACTCTCCCTTCACCTCCCAGGTTAAACTGCTGCCTGTTATCCCTTTCTAGTAAGAGAGCAGCTCTCTGGTGTCTGGTGAGACTGTGGTGAATTTGCCTCTTTTACCTTTGAAGTTCAGCTACTGCCATAATGTAGGAAACAAGCAGTAATGTGACAATGAGCAGGCAATCATTTCTGATGTGGATTGAAGGAGAAATGTTAAGTGATACAACACAAGCCCATTGTCTTGAAATGCTGGTTCTTTGTCAGAGATTTGTCCCACTCTCCTCCTTCTCTGTAATGTTATTCTTCAATGATTGAAAGGGAGGGCCGACTGGTGTGGCCGGACTAGTTTCAGAGGTCCAGCTTGCTGCTCTGCAGTTAGGGGTTCAAATCCCACCACAGCAGCTGGGGCAATTTCAGTTTCAAGTCTGAGATATAATCAGAGCTGAAAATATGTTGCTGGAAAAGCACAGCAGGTCAGGCAGCATCCAAGGAACAGGAGAATGACGTTTCAGGCATGAGCCCTTCTTCAGGAATGAGGAAAGTGTGCCCAGCAGGCTAAGATAAAAGGTAGGGAGGAGGGACTTGGGGGAGGGGCGTTGGAAATGCGATAGGTAGGAGGAGGTCAAGGTGAGGGTGATAGGCCGGAGTGAGGGTGGGGGCGGAGAGGTCAGG
>NC_057731.1:49197083-49199612 GCF_004010195.1 Chiloscyllium plagiosum | reverse complement strand
GTTCAACCTCCTCGTGGGAGCACGAAGCAGCGCCGATACAGTCATCGATGTAGCGGAGGAAAAGGTGGGGGGGTGGTTTCCTCATTTCCCCTCCCCCCACCTTGTCTCAGTCCCAACCCTCGAACTCAGCACCACCTTCCTAACCTGCAATCTTCGTTCTGACCTCTCTGTCACCCTCACCTTATCACCCTCACCTTAACCTCCTTCCACCTATCGCATTTCCAACGCCTCTCCCCCAAGTCCCTCCTCCCTACACCTTTTATCTTAGCCTGCTTGGCACACTTTCCTCATTCTGGATTAGTGGTGCTGGAAAAGCACAGCAGTTCAGGCAGCATTCCTGAAGAAGAGCTCATGCCCGAAACGTCGATTCTCCTGCTCCTTGGATGCTGCCTGAACTGCTGCGCTCTTCCAGCAACACATTTTCAGTTCTGATCTCCAGCATCTGCAGTCCTCACTTTCTCCTATGAGATATAATCAGGTATGGTATCTCCAATTTATGTCTCTTTGGGTAAGGAGGTCTGCTGCCCTTACCTAGTCTGGCCTCCATGTGACTCCAGACCCACAGCGATGTGGTTGACTCTTAACTGCCCTGTGAAACCCCCCAACAAACCATTAGGTTCAGGGAGCTGGGTAACAAATGCTGGTCCAGCCAATGATCCTGTGAGTGAATATACGCCCGTCTGAAGTTTAGATTGTGGATGCTTCCATCGCCCTTTCAGGCACTGTGTTCCAGGTCAGACTAACTTGCTGTGTAAAAGTCACCTCGTTGTACCCTCTTTACGATTACTGGCCGGTAGTGAACAGTGTCTGACTTTCCAGGAATTGATGATGTGGCCCAACACCTCATCAATCTGAAAGAAAACTGCTGATTTGAAAGCCATAATCTATATTGGGTTAATTAGAACCTTTTCAAAATAAGCGGCTGTGGGTGTGTTTTAAGTATAATGTTTTGCTTATTGGATAGCATTCCTTCAAGATATATAATTGCTGGGATAAATGGCTGTCATTGCCATAGCAACACGCCTGTCAGTACAATTTGCTACATTGGTGTGTAGCAACCCAGTCTGTGGTGCCAGTGTTTATTTGAGGCCACATTTATATCTGTGTCCAGTTGTAGCTCTATGCGACCTTTAAGCCCTGGCAATGCACTGAACATGTCATAGAGTTGTAGGGCACAGAAACAGACCCTTTGATCCAACTCGTCCATGGAGACCATGGATATGCTACGTATATCTAGTCCCATTTGCCAGCATTTGGCCCATATCTCTCTCAACCCTTCCCATTCATGTAATTGTACCAGCCTCCCCCACTTCCTCTTGGCAGCTCATTCCATACACGCACCACCCTCTGCCTGAAAAAGTTCCCCCTTAGGTCACTTTTTGAATCTTTGCCGTCTCACCTTCAACCTAATCCCTCTAGATCTGGTCTCCCCCCCACCCCAGAGAAAAGACCTTCTCCATAAAACTATCAGTTCTTTTTATGGACGTCCTCTTACTTTAGTAACTTGACATAATTTGTACATTCACAGATGGCCCCTTAACAGTATTTCAACTAACTGCCTGCACCGGTTCAGAACGAGTTAGGCTGTCTACAAAGCACAGGCCAGTCAGAAGTTTAGAATGCTGCTTCATACAAACCAACTCCGAGCTGTAATTGAATCATAATTGATTTCTCAGACAGTCTTAAGGTGAATGAATTGTAAAGCAACCAGGAATTGTTGAGATCGTTTTCCTTCATTTGGGCAGCAAGGGGGTCAAGGATTACAGAGGGAGCTCACAGCCAACACCAGTGGACGCCACAATCAGATTGGCCCCAATTGAACTGAAAGACAGAGAGGGCTATAAGCATCTACTCTGGCTCACCATTCTCATGTTGTCATGTTCCCCCACACGGGGTGGATCAGCAGAGGTTTGGGTGTTTCTTGTAGATTATCATTCTGCAAGCTTTCAGGAACATTGACAGCTCCAAACGTGACTTTATCAACACCGTGGAGTACACTTGGGGAGATCTCCTCAGAGGTTTACTCGATCCACCCTGGGCCATAGCAGTGCCAGATATTTGGCTTGAACAGACAAGAGTATGATCTAGATCTTTGCTGTTTGCTTTAGGCTTGAACCGAGAGTGAGTTACTATCCTGATCGGATCAGCGACTCCCGGCTGCTAAGTTATGGCATGTCAACTGGGAGCTGACAGAGCCTCCCTCAGTATGAGAGGGACAAATGAGGGGCAGTGACATCTCACTCCCAGACAGCTCCAGCAGACCCTCACTCCTCGTCCCCGCTCACCTCGACACCTCCAGTAGACCATCACTACCCATCCACGCACCCCAACGTCTCCAGCAGACCCTCACTCCCTATCCCTACACCCCAACAGCTCCAGCAGACCCTCACTCCCTATCCACATACCCCAACAGCTCCAGCAGACCATCACTCCCCGTCCACACATCCCAACAGCTCCAGCAGACCATCACTCCCCATCCACACACCCCAACAGCTTCAGCAGACCCTCAATCCCCATCCACACACCCCA
>NC_057731.1:49188750-49196817 GCF_004010195.1 Chiloscyllium plagiosum | reverse complement strand
CCCATCCACACACCCCAACTGCTCCAGCAGACCTTCTCTCCCCATCCACACACCCCAACAGCTCCAGCAGACCCTCTTTCCCCATCCCACACCCCAACTGCTCCAGCAGACCCTCACTCCCTATCCCCTCACCCCCCAATAAATCCAGCGGCCCCTCACTCCCTCTCACCCCCCAATAAATCCAGCGGCCCCTCACTCCCTCTCCCACTGCCTCTGACATCTCCAGCAGCCCCTCTCTCCACATCCCCAATAGCTTTACGTAAATTGTCACACAATTGCCCTGAGTGGAGGCTCGGTGTGAGACTGGTGTTAAAAGAAGTAGGGGTGGAATAGTCAACATTCCTTACAAACATATTCTCCAAAGGCAACAGCAGTACTAATTGGAACATTTCTGAGCATGTTGGGGGAGGCAGCAATTTTAATCGAGAGATCAAATGACTGGAGGTTATTCCACATGATCTAGCTTAAAGCAAATCCTGATGGTCTCCGAATACCGTCATCCTGCTCAAGGGTGAAAATTTGTAACAACCCTGATGTGGGAATTAAAATTACCATCAACCCATCTGGGTTAGCCAGCATTCCTCTGTAATTGACTTAGTCACTCTGGGAAACCACAGGCCCTTGCCGTCATCCCTAACCTTTATTCCTGAGCGTTAGCTCTTCCTTCTTCAGGGACTCACATATCTCCAGTTGAGTGGTCACAAAGATGCAGGTCAATGAAGCAGAAATGCGGAAGACATCAAATTAATGAGAAAAATGTCCTTCTGCTCCCTCCTCCTTAATCTTCTCATTGCACTCGACATACGTTAATTATGTTCTCATGTCCTCTAATCACACGCAATTCATCTGCTGGCGTCTGAGTTATGTAGGACCCTCGTCACGAGTATAGACTCGGAATCATGTCGTTTTTATGTTTCTGGGGTCTTTCTCAATGATGGAGTGGATAATTACATGGCCTGGCATAGCTGCCGAGTTGTAATGATCAGACAAGTCTGAGGGGCACTCTCCATCTCTGCTGAAGTAAATAAAAGCTTCTCTTTCCAATTTTCTGCCAAACAAGTCTACTCTGGCAGTTCTGCTGCGTTTAAGCCACCACCCAACTAATTTCAGCAACACTCGGCTCCTCCTCCCTCCTGTGCTAACCCATCTCTACCTCAGTGGCCTCAACGATCTCTCAATATGAAGAGCATTTCAACCACCTATTTTCAGGCCATGCCTCTAAAACAACAGAAGGCATGGTCACAGAATCCCAGCAGTGTGGAATCAGGCCATTCGGCCCAACAAGTCCACACCGACACTCCAAAGAGTAACCTACCCAAACCCATTCCCCTACCCTATTACTCTACATTTATTCCTTACTCATGCACCTAACCTACACATCACTGAACATTGTGGGCAATTTAGCATGGCCAATCCACCTAACCTGCACATCTTTGGGTTGTGGGAGGAAACCGGAGCACCCAGAGGAAACCCACACAGACACGGGGAGAATGTGCAAACTCCACAGAGAGTGTCACCCAAGGCTGGAATCGAACCTGGGTCCCTGGTGCTGTGAGGCAGCAGTGCTAACCACTGATGAACTGAGGACCTTAAGTGCATTACGACTGGTGAGATACCAGTGTTCACTGTTGTAATGTTAGAATCTCAACAATCAATTTACATGCCATAAACTCTCGCCAATGTGATAATGGCCAGATCATCTGTATTTCTATGATTTGGTTAAGAGATAAGTGTTGGCGAGGAGACCGGAGGACCCCCCCATCCGATCTTCCATAGGAACTTTCATTGTTACCCAAGATGGCGGACAGTGTCTTATAGCAAACAGGTTGGGACTCTATTTGCTGGAGTTTAGAATGAGAGGTGACCTTACTGAAGCATATAGGACTCTTAAGGGGCTTGACAGGAAAATGCTGAGAGGATATTTCCATCACAAGAGAGTCTAGGACAAGAGAGCGTGGTCTCAGAATAAAAGGGCACCAATTTAAGACTGAGGTGAGGAGGGACGTTTGTCCTTCAGAGGGTTTGGAATCTTTGGAATTCCTTGCCACAGAGATCTGTAGGGGCAGAATCCTTGTTGAGAGAGAGAGAGAGAGAGAGAGTTAGATTCTTGATCAGTCGGGAAATCAACATTTACAGGGAAAGGGCAGGAAAATTTTGGATCAGCCGTGATTCTGTTTGGAAGGCAGGGCAGACTTGAGGGGCCGAATGGCTTACTCCTGTTTCTTAAGCTGTTGGGTACAGCCTCCTGTGGTAGTTGGCACCCCCTGACAGTGCAGGGCTCCTTCAGTACTGGTGCTGGGACTGGAATCTTTCCTTTCACCCCAAGGGGTGTTGAGGGGTGGCGGGGGATTTAATTGTTCAGGCAGTAGTAGGAGAAAGTGAGGACCACAGATGCTGGAGGTCAGAGTTGAAGAGTGTGCTCAGGTCAGGCAGCATCCGAGGAGCAGGAGAGTCGACATTTCGAGTATAAACTCTTCATCAGGAATGTATATGGGGCATCCACTTCCCTTCACCTTCGCCTGATACAGTGTGTTGTGGGAGGAGCCCTGGGTCATTGTCCTAACTGAGGGCGGCACGGTGGCTCAGTGGTTAGCACTGCAAACTCACAGCGCCAGGGCTCAGGGTTCGATTCCAGCCTCGGGCGATTCTTCTCTGTGGAGTTTGCACATTCTCCCCGTGTCTGTGTGGGTTTGCTCTGGTTTCCTCCCACAATCCAAAGATGTGAAGGTTAGGTGAATTGACCATGCTGAATTGCTGAAGAGTGTACAGGGATGTATAATAGGTCAGGCAGCATCTGAGGAGCAGGAAAATCGACATTTCAGGCAAAAGCCTTTCATCGGGAATGAAGGCAGGGAGCCTCTGGGGTGGAGAGATAAATGGGAGGGGAGGTGGGGCTGGGGGTGTCCTGAAACAGACTCGCCTTCCCACTTATCCGTTCGACCCTCCTCTCTGACCTATCACCTTCATCCCACCCCCATCTACCTATTATACTCTTGGCTACCTTCTCCCCAGCCTCACCCCCCTCTCATTTATCTCTCCACCCTGGAGGCTCCCTGCCTCATTCCTGATGAAGGGCTTTTGCCCGAAATGTCGATTTTCCTGCTCCTCGGATGCTGCCTGACCTGCCGTGCTTTTCCAGCATCACTCTAATCTAGACTTTGATTTCCAGCATCTGCAGTTCCTCACTTTCACCTACAGGGATGTATAAGTTAGATGCATCATTCAGAGGAAATATAGGGCAATGGGTTTGGGTGGGATACTCTTCGGAGGGGCGGTGGGGACTTGTTGGGCCGAAGGGCCTGTTTCCACACTGTAGGAATTCTAATTCTGTGGGCCATTTGAGGCTCCTTAAGGAGAATGAACCTCAGGAACCCTCATTCGGAACCACTCACCCAAGGGGTCCAAGGCTTGACGCACTGAAAGCACACACCTGTCCTTGCCGCCAATCCCACTCTCCCAACGATCGCCAGCACCACCACCATCCTGTGACTGGCACCACTCACTGGAGATGATCCAGCAATGACCCTAGACAGTGGTGGGGCTGGTACTGCCAATGGTCACCAAACAAAGGCCATCACCTCAGAATAAGGGGTCGCGTCTTTAAGACAAAGATAAGGAACAATTCATTCAGGGAATAATAATTCTCTTTCCCACAGAGGGCTGTAGAGGCTGGGTCATTAGGTATATTCAAGGCCGAGATAGATGGATTCCTAATCCGGAAGGGAATCAGGGGATTTGGGGATCCCTTGAGTTTTTTCTATGGAGAAAAGGCAGGAAAGTGGAGTTGAGGCTTATCAGATCAGCCACGATCCCTTTGAATGGCAGAGCAGGCTCAATGGGCTGAATGGCCTACTTCTGCTCCTATGTCTTTTGGTAATGGACTCCCCAGTGACGCACTGCTCAATACAGCCCGCAGTCCCTGGCTGGAAGGGTCACTTCTGCTGGCTAGAGTGGAGCATCATGGGATTGTCCTTCCAGAAGAGAGATGAGCTGGCACTCCCGAGGGCTCTCCAGCACTGGCCGAGACCCCCATTGTTTCTAGAAGATTCTGCCATGGGAATGTCTGCCTGGAGTTTGTGCTGAATACATAATACATAGAACATAGAACAGTACAGCACAGAACAGGCCCTTCAGCCCACGATGTTGTGCTGACCACTGATCCTCATGTATGCACCCTCAAATTTCTGTGACCATATGCATGTCCAGCAGTCTCTTAAATGTCCCCAATGACCTTGCTTCCACAACTGCTGCTGGCAACGAATTCCATGTTCTCACAACTCTCTGTGTAAAGAACCCGCCTCTGACATCCCCTCTAAACCTCCTCTGAACCCTCTCCAAAGCATCCACATCTTTCCTATAATAGGGTGGCCAGAACTGGACGCAGTATTCCAAGTTCGGTCTAACCAAAGTTTTTTTGGAGCTGCAACAAGATCTCACGGCTCTTAAACTCAATCCCCCTGTTAATGAAAGCCAAAATACCATATGCTTTCTTAACAACCCTGTCCACTTGGGTGGCAATTTTAAGGGATCTCTGTACCTGCACCCCAAGATCCCTCTGTTCCTCCACACTGCCAAGAATGCTAGGACCCAACTCCACCTTGATGTGAATTTCCTTTCTCACCTCTGTGCCTGGCCCCTGTGCCTGTGCCTGTGCCTGGCCCACCATTCCTTGCCCCTGGCGAGCTGCTGTCATCTCCACTCCCTGCCTTGTGATACAGAATGTCTGTTTGGCGTATGTCCATTTTGTGTGGGAAATTGTGAAGGGGCTTTTCAGAGTGAATTACACCTTCCACGGTGAGAACTCCTCAATTACACTGGGAGTGAAAAGTAGATCCAGGAAATGTTCCCACTTCCTGTAATGCTGAAGAGTCTGATAATCCCTTAGGGTAGGAGGACGTGTAGATAAAGTGGTTAAGAAGCTTATGAGATACTTGCCTTTATTAGCTGTTTAAGAGCAGGGAGGTGATGCTGGAACTGTGTGAAATATTGGTTACGCCACAGAGTGAGAGTATTGCTGTTCTGGAATCCAGATTATAGGAGGGATGTGAGAGGGTGCAGAGGAGATTGACCAGGATGTTGTGTGGGCTGGAGAGTTTGGTTAAAAAGAGAGATTGGACAGAATGGGGTTGTTTTATTTAGAGCAGAGGAGATTAAGAGGAAGCATGATTGAGATGTATAACCATTATGAGCGGCATAGATAGGGTAGACAGGATGAAACTTTTCCCCTTGGTAGAGAGATCAGTGACTGTGATGGGGGGAATAGTTTCAAGATATGGGGTGGAAGATTAAAGGGGTTGTGAGGAAAAGTGTTTCTCCTGGGAGGTTGGAAATTTGGAACTCACTGCCTATAGGGTGGTAGAGGCAGAAACCTTCATAACATTGAAGAAGTATTTTGATGTCAAAGCTATAATCCAAGTGCTGGAGAACAAAATTAGAATTGACAGGTGCTTGTTTTTGACCTGTGCAAGACATGATGGTCTGAAGGAGCACAGCAGGTCAGGCAGCGTTTGAGGAGCAGGAGAATCAATGTTTCGGGCATAAGCCCTTCATCAGGAATCAACGCCAACTCTCCTGCTCCTCGGATGCTGCCTGACCTGCTGTGTTTTTCCAGCACCACACTCTCGACTCTGATCTCCAGCACCTGCAGTCCTCACTTTCTCCCTCCATGATGGGCTGAAGGGTCTTTTTTTGTGCTGTAGACCTGTACGACTGTAGGTTGGGAGTTGGTTTGTTTCGAGCTCTCTCTGTCATGGATAGTAGCTGAGACCATTTCTAAGTGTTCCCTCCCTCTCAATAGCTCAGATGTAGGATGTTTTCCAAGTTATATGAGAGAAAACCTCAGAGACGTATATGAGGCAAAGATATTGACATTGACATCTGGTCATAACACCAAGTCACGGAGGAAGATGAATACAGCATTTCCATGGATTAACTTATGGAATCAATGTATTAACTGAATGTTTCCCCTGTAGCCTGTTGACATGGTTTTTCCTAGCTATTAATGGCATGTAGCTTTTTCCCATAAACAAAGGCCATTACATTGATTTTTTATCACACACATCTGCAATGTGTCTGAATTGTCTAATGGACTGACAGCCTTGCAATGTAATTCCTTTAATGTCTTTTCCTCTGTCTCTCCCTTTCCCTCTCTGCCTCTCTCTTTTCTTAATTCAGAAGTTTCTTAAAATCTCCCTCTTTTTGGTCCAAAACTCTCCTTATCTGATCCAGTGTCAAATTTCTTTGCTTGGAAGAATGTCAAGTGCTTCCTATTTTTCCAGTGACGACATGCTCACTGGTGGCTTCTCAGTGACTGAGTAATAACTAGTGTCTGACCGGCTGCTGAATCATAAAAAAGCAGACAGTTCCCAGGCTCGATTCCAGACTGTGCTCTGAGTGACTACTGTGGATATATTTCATCCCAATTAAATTCTGACTTGGTGTCCCACACACGCCTCTGTTCCTTGGGATCTTTTAACCCTCTGAATGTTCTACGTAAGTGGATGTTTATGTGGAATTGTTTTCTTCATTCTAAGTGCAGGAGGTTGGTGTGTGTACAGTCACTATGTGCCTGAGTTGCAGACCCTGCCCCTGACCTTTTCATTGCTGTGTATGAATACAAACAGCAACTTGACTTGCTCTGCAACACTCTGAGCTCTGAATCAGCGTTGGTGAGCTCAAGTCACACTCCAAAGGCTTGTGCACTTAATCCAGACTGACACTTCTGACTGAGTGCTGCATTAAGGCAGAGTCAGTCAGAGTCATAGAGCATGGAAACAGATCCTTTGATCCAACCAGTCCATACCAACCATAATCCCAAACTAAACTATTCCATCCTGCTGCATTAAGCCTATATCCCTACAAACCTTTCCTATTCATGAATTTATCCATATGTCTTTTAAACATTGTAACCGTACCTGCATCCACCACTTCCTCTGGAAGTTCATTCCACACACGCACCACTCTCTGTGTAAAAAGAAAGTTTTTAAAAAGTTTTTCTCTTCTCACCTTAAAAATATACCCCCTAGTTTTGAACTCCCTCATCTTAGAGAAAAGATCCTTGCTATTCACCTTATCTATACCCCTCATGATTTTATATACCTCTATAAGGTCACCCCTCAATCTCCTACGCTCCAGTGAAATAAGCCCCAGCCTATTCAGTCTATTTTTTGTATCTCAAGCCCTCCATACCCAGTAGCATTCTGGTAAACGTCTCCAGTTTAATAATTTCCTTCCTATAACAGGGGGACCAGAATGCACAAAGTTAAAAATCCCACAACACCAGGTTATAGTCCAACAGGTTTATTTGGAAGCACTAACTTTCGGAGCGCTGCTTCAACCACCTGATGAAGGAGCAGTGCTCCGAAAGCTAGTGCTTCCAAATAAACTAGAACCTGGTGTTGTGTGATTTTTAACTTTGTCCACTCCAGTCCAACACTGGCACCTCCAAATCAGAATGCACACAGTACTCCAGTAGAGCCTCACCAACATCCTTACAGCCTCACCATGATGTTCCAACTCCTATACTCAGAGCTCTGAGCAATGAAGGCAAGCATGCTGAATGCTTTCTTAATCACCCTGTCACCTGTTTTCAAAGATTACCAAATTTCACAGCTTTATGTACCTGAACTCCTAGGTCTCTCTGTTCTACAACACTACCCAGAGCTCTACCATTAACTGTACAAGTCCTGTCCTTGTTGCTTTTACCAAAATGCAACACCTCGCACTTATCCAAATTAAACCCCCTCTGCCACTCCTCAGCCCGTTGACCCAATGGATCAAGATCTCTTTGTAATTTAGATAACCCCAGTGGAGTGCCTCAGGATCGGTGCTGGGCCCTCTACTTTTTGTCATTTACGTAAATGATTTGGATGCGAGCATAAGAGGTACAGTTAGTAAGTTTGCAGATGACACCAAAATTGGAGGTGTAGTGGACAGCGAAGAGGGTTACCTCAGATTACAACAAGATCTGGACCAGATGGGCCAATGGGCTGAGAAGTGGCAGATGGAATTTAATTCAGATAAATGCAAGGTGCTGCATTTTGGGAAAGCAAATCTTAGCAGGACTTA
>NC_057731.1:49183076-49188420 GCF_004010195.1 Chiloscyllium plagiosum | reverse complement strand
TACAATTGCAACATTTAAGAGGCATTTGGATGGGTATCTGAATAGGAAGGGTTTGGAGGGATATGGGCCGTGTGCTGGCAGGTGGGATTAGTTTGGGTTGGGATATCTGGTCAGCATGGACAGGTTGGACCGAAGGGTCTGTTTCCATGCTGTACATCTCTATGACTCTATAACCATCTTTACTGTCTACTATACCATCAACCTTGGTGTCATCCATAAACATAAGAACCATGCCTCCTGTAATCTCACCCAAATCGTTTATATAAATGACACACTGCAGTTCAACGTTGAACTGACTCAAATTTGCCTCTTCCGTTTCTCGCTGTCTGAAGAAGACCCAAGGCCAGTCTTCTAATCCCAGTTCCGATTACTGTCGGTAAAGGGAATAAACGGAATTGAGAGTGTGGTGCTGGAAAAGCACAGCAGGTCAGGCAGCATCCGAAGAGCAGGAGAGTTGATGTGTCGGGTAGTTAAGCCGCTTACCTGTCTTACAGTTGCTTCTGTTTTACAACACACACAGTTTCAATTGGAAATGAGCTCCTGAATGGCTGCATACGATTTCCCTGGTCACTGTTGTATTCATACAGAAACTCAGGTTAATGCTCTTGAGGGCAGGCAGTTCAAATCTCACCACTACGGCTTGGTGGCACTTAAATTCAATAAAATCTGGAATTGAAAGGCAGTCACAGAAATGGTGACCGTGGAACTATTACTGATTGTAATCTGGATCACGATTGTCCTTTTGGGAAAGATAGCTATTGTTCTGAATAACGGTCACTGGACTTGAAACATTAGCTCTCTCCCTCTATCTCAATCTCTCTCTATCTCTCTCTCTATATCTCTATCTCTCTTTCTCTCCACAGATCCTGCCAGGCCTGCTGAGTTTCTGTTTCTGATTTCCAGCATCCGCAGTTCATGGTTTTAAATTAATCTGCCATCCTTACCTGGTCTGGCCTACATTTGACTCCAAAGCCACAGCAGTGTGGTTGACTCTTTACTGCCTCTGAAATGAGCCCTAACAAGCGGTTCTGTTCAAGAAGTTGACAATAGGTGCTGGCTTTGCTGCTGGCACCCACCTCAGATGAAATCCAAAGGAAAGGCTTAGCATTTGGGGCTGCACGGTGGCTCAGTGTTTAGCACTGCTGACTCACAGCGACAGGGACCTGGGTTCAATTCCAGCCTTGGGTGACTGTGTGGAGCTTGCACATTCTCCCTGTCTCTGCGTGGGTTTTCTCCCACAACCCAAAGATGCGCGGGTTCTGTGAATTGGCCATGCCAAATAGGGACGTGCAGGTTAGGTGCATTAGTCAGCAAATGTAGAATAATAGGCTCGGGGAATGGCTCTGAATGGGTTACTGTTTGGAGGGTCGGTGTGGACCTGTTGGGCCAAATGGCCTGTTTCCACACTGTAGGGATTCTATGAGGATTTCCATTGAGGTGTGATTATTTGTGGGGATGTGGCATTCTGTACTGGGAGGACATTAGGAATTCATCCCAGTCAGGAATCAGCAAATCGAGGGGACAAAACCGAAGGAAATTGATTAAGTAGAGGTTTCTGTTAACATCATATGAGTGGTGACATCCTTTGCAGTTGATGCCCTGTGCCCAGCACGTCCTCATGTAACTCCTCAAGCTTTCTCAACACTTTCAATTCTCACCTTTTTTTTTTAACTTACTTTAAAAAGTAATAATTCTGTGGACATGGACATTGTTGGCTGGGCCAGCATTTACTGCATCTCCGTATTGTCTTTGAGAAGGTGGTGGTGAGCTGCAGTCCATATGGTACAGGGACACACACAGGCAGGGAATTCCAGGATTTTGACCCAGTGGCACTGAAGGAATGATGATGAACTTCCAAGCCTGGATGGTGAGTGGCTTGGAGAGGAACTTGGTATTTGGGAGCAAATTAACCTTGTCTTTATTGGCTCTCGGGATGTAGGTGTCACTGGCTAGATTACCATTCATTGCCCATCTGTAATAGCCCAGAGGGCAGCTAAGAGTCACTCGTGTTACTGTGGGTCTGGAGTCACGTGTAGGCCAGATCAGGTAAGGATGGCAGATTAATATCAAAGAACTGCTGGAAATCTGAAATCAAAACAAGAATTGCCGGAGAAACTCAGCAGGTCTGGCACCACCTGTGGAGAGAGAAACAGAGTTAACATTTCAAGTCCAGTGCCCTTTCTTCAGCATTTCCTTCCCTAAAGAGCATTAGTGATGCAGATGGGTTTTTCTGATAATATACAACAGTTTCATGGTCATCATGTACTTTAAATACCAGATGGTTATTGATTCCAATTTCCACTATCTACAAATTCTGGATTTGTACCCAGGTGCCTAGAATATTACCTGGATCTCTAGATGAATAGCCTAGTAATACTACTGCTAGGCAATTAAATGGGAAAATCTATGTACAGGTCACCACTGAGGCTCAAAAGAATGGGAGAAACAAGACTAACCACCACCTTGTGCCAGTGAAAGCTCAGAACTGATTGAAGATACAGATCTTTTTAAGCCCATGGCTGTTCCTGATTATCTCTGGTTCCAGTCTTGACCTCTGAACCTGGTAAAGAAAAGTGACTATAGTCTGTCAGGGTTGGAGGGTTTGAGCTATAGGGAGAGACTGAATAGGCTGGGGCTGATTTCCCTGGAGCGTCAGAGGATGAGGGGTGACCTTACAGGGGTTTATAAAACCATGGATAGGGTAACTAGACAAGGTCCGTTTCCCCAGGTTAGGGGAGTCCAAAGCTAGAGGGCAAGGATTAAAGGTGAGAGGGGAAAGATTTAAACAGATGCAAGGAGCAACTTATTCATGCAGAGGGTTGGTGTGTTTATGGAATAAGCTGTCAGAGGAAGTGATGGAGACTGATACTGCATTTAAAAGGTACCTGGATGGGTATATGAATAGGAAGGGTCGGGAAGGATATGGGCCAAATGTGACTAGATTAATTGAGGATATCTGGTCAGCATGGACGAGTTGGATCGAAGGGTCAGTTTCCATGCTGTGCCACTCTCATGAGGGAGATCATGCACACCGATGGTGAATTTAACCTGAGAGACACTGTGCCTCAGGCAAGGGCAGAGGTTGAGAAGGTGGGACACTTGCATGGTGACCTCAGCCAGTGAGGGAATTGAACCCCCTCCCAATGTTGGTGTCACTTTTTAATACAGGCTAGCTGTCCAGCCAACTGAACTAGCCATCTCGCTCACTTCCTGTTTGCCGCAGGGGCTGGTGCCCTGAGGTTTGGACGACATCTGATTGGTCTTTCAGTTTCAAGAGTGCGCACTCGATTGGCCATTGTCTCTGTGTACAGGAGCGGTATCAGCCCCGACTCCAACTTAGTCAGTGCTTCCGCCCAGTGCAGAGGGGGTCAGTTAGAACGAGAAAGAGGGCCAGGGGGCAGTCACCACTCAGAGACAGGCCCAACACCTATTCCCTGAGGGTAAATGCGCCACTCCCGGGGGTATTGTCCAAGCCTCTGGGGACATAACCGGTTGATGTTGAATCTCCTTGTGGCTTGTTCCAGGTGTGGGTCCCATCCACATGAATGAAGTTTCGTGCAGTGGCTTCGAGAAGTCCCTGACGGACTGCAGCTTCCGTGAGGTCAACAACGACAACTGCAAACACGAAGAAGATGCAGCTGTCCGATGCAATGTTCCACACATGGGCTTCAAGAGTAAGGTAAAAGCAAAGTTACCCTGACTCTGGTGATTGCTGGATAAAGTGACCCATTGGTGACTGACCTACATTCCCTTCAAATGGTTCCTGCTGGTGTGTGTGTGTGTGTGTCAGTGACCCTTACAGCCCAACCCTGATTCATTTTGTAGGACATGGGCGTCGCAGGCCGGGCCAACATTTTCTGCCCCGTCCCACTTGCCCCTTGAGAAGGTGGTTAAAAACTGGGAGAAAGGGGGGACTGCAGGTGCTGGAGATCAGGGTCAAAAAGTATGGTGCTGGAGAAGCACAGCCGGTCAGGCAGCATCCGAGGAGCAGGAGGGTCGACATTTTGAGCATAAACCCTTCATCATTCCTGCTCCTGGAGAGCCTGGAACTCTCTCCCTGGAGATGCTGTGGAGTCAGTCTACAGCACATGGACTGCAGTGGTTCAGGAAGGCAGCTCACCACCACCTTCTCAAGTCAAAAAGTGAGACGCTGGAAAAGCACAGCTGGTCAGGCAGCATCCGAGGAGCAGGAATGATGAAGGGTTTATGCTCAAAATGTCGACCCTCCTGCTCCTCGGATGCTGCCTGACCAGCTGTGCTTTTCCAGCGTCTCACTTTTTGACTTGAGAAGGTGGTGGTGAGCTGCCTTCCTGAACCACTGCAGTCCATGTGCTGTAGACTGACTCCACAGCATCTCCAGGGAGAGAGTTCCAGGCTATTGACCCAGTGACTCTAAAGGAACAGTGATATATATTTCCAAGTTGGATGGTGAGTGGCTTGGAGGGAAACTTGCAGGGGATAGTGTTCCCATGTATCTGCTACCCTTGCAAGAGATGCACATCTGTGTGTGACTCTATAAGACTATAAGGCACTGGAGCTGTGCTAGACCATTCAGTCACAGAATTCCTACAGTGTAGGAGCAGGCCATTCGGTCCATCAAGTCCACATCAACTCTCCAAAGAGCTTCCCACTCAAACCCAACTAGCCCTACTCCATCCCTGTAACCCTGCATTTCCCATGGCTCATCTACACAGCCTACACATCCCTGGACACTTTGAGCAATTTAGCATGGCCAATCCACCTAACTTGCACATCTTTGGATTGTGGGAGGAAACCGGAGCACCTGAAGGAAACCCACGCAGACACGGGGAGAATGTGCAAATTCCACACAGACAGTCGCCCAGGGCTGGGTTTGAACCAGGGACCCTGGTGCTGTGAGGCAGCAATGTGAATCACTGAGCCACTGTCTGACCCTGACCCTGACCCTCATCCTAACGCTAACCGTCACAGCCCAGCATGTCTTCTTCATCATTCACTGTGATCGTGGCTGATCTGATAATCCTCAAATCCACTTTCCTGCCTTTTCACCATAACCCGCAATTTACCAACTAGTTTACATTCCATGCCTGTATTTCTGTGTGCGCCTCTATTTGTCTGTCTCTCTATTCATCTGTGAGGGTGTCTACATGAGTGCGCCTCTGACAGTGCAACACTCACTCAGTACTGACCCTCCGACAGTGCAGCACTCCCTCAGTACTGACACTATGACAATGCAGCACTCCCTCAGTACTGACCCTCCGACAGTGCGGCACTCCCTCAGTACTGACCCTCCCACAGTGCGGCACTCCCTCAGTACTGACCCTCCCACAGTGCGGCACTCCCTCAGTACTGACCCTCCGACAAT
>NC_057731.1:49144556-49181801 GCF_004010195.1 Chiloscyllium plagiosum | reverse complement strand
GTCACACTGTCAGAGGGTCAGTACTGAGGGAGTGTCACACTGTCAGAGGGTCAGTACTGAGGGAGTGTCAGATGGTCAGTACTGAGGGAGTGTCACACTGTCAGAGGGTCAGTACTGAGGGAGTGTCACACTGTCAGAGGGTCAGGGCTGAAGAAGTGCCGCACTGTCAGAGGATCAGGACTGAGGAAGTGCCACACTGTCAGAGGGTCAGTACTGAGGGACTGCCGCACTGTCAGAGGGTCAGGACTGAAGAAGTGCCGCACTGTCAGAAGGTCAGTGCTGAGGGAGTGCTGCACAGTCAAAGGGTCAGTGCTGAGGGAGTGCCGCACTGTCACAGGGTCAGTACTGAGGAAGTGCTGCTCTGTCAGAGGTCAGTACTGAGGAGAGCCACACTGTCAGAGGGTCAGTACTGAGGACTGCCACACTGTCAGAGGGTCAGTACTGAGAGAGGACAGCACTGTCAGAGGGTTAGTACTGAGGGACGTCACACTGTGAGAGGGTCAGTAGAGAGGGAGTGCCGCACTGTCAGAGGGTCAGTACTGTGGGAGTGCCGCACTGTGAGAGGGTCAGCACTGAGGGAGTGCCGCACTGTCAGAGGGTCAGTACTGAGAGAGGACAGCACTGTCAGAGGGTTAGTATTGAGGGACGTCACACTGTCAGAGGGTTAGTAGAGAGGGAGTGCCGCATTGTCAGAGGGTCAGTACTGAGGGAGTGCCGCACTGCCAGGGGGTCAGTACTGTGGGAGTGCCGCACTGCCAGGGGGTCAGTACTGTGGGAGTGCCGCACTGTCGGAGGGTCAGAACTGAGGGAGTGCTGCACTGTCAGAGGGTCAGTACTGAGGAAGTGCCGCACTGTCAGAGGGTCAGTACTGAGGAGTGCCGCACTGTCAGAGGGTCAGTGCTGAAGAAGTGCCGCACTGTCGGAGGGTTAGTGCTGAGCGAGTGCCACACTGTCACAGGATCAGTACTGAGGGAGTGCTGCACTGTCAGAGGGTCAGCACTGAGGGAGTGCTGCACTGTCAGAGGGTCAGTACTGGGGGAGTGCCGCACTGTCAGAGGGTCAGCACTGGGGGAGTGCCACACTGTCAGAGGGTCAGTACTGTGGAGTGCAACAATGTCAGAGGGTCAGTACTGAGGAGTGCCGCACTGTTGGAGGGTCAGTACTGAGGGAGTGCTGCACTGTCAGAGGGTCAGTACTGGGGGAGTGCCACACTGTCAGAGGGTCAGTATTGAGGAGTGCCGCACTGAAAGAGGGTCAGCACTGAGGGAGTGCTGCACTGTCAGAGGGTCAGTACTGGGGGAGTGCCACACTGTCAGAGGGTCAGTGCTGAAGAAGTGCCGCACTGTCAGAGGGTCAGTACTGAGGAGTGCCGCACTGTCAGAGAGTCAGTACTGAGGAGTGCCGCACTGTCAGAGGGTCAGTACTGAGGAGTGCCGCACTGTCAGAGGGTCAGTACTGAGGGAGTGCCGCACTGTCAGAGGGTCAGTACTGGGGGAGTGCCTCACTGTCAGAGGGTCAGTATGAGGAGTGCCGCACTGTCAGAGGGTCAGTACTGGGGGAGTGCCTCACTATCAGAGGGTTAGTGCTGAGCGAGTGCCACACTGTCAGAGGGTCAGTACTGAGGAGTGCCGCACTGTCACAGGATCAGTACAGAGGGAGTGCCACACTGTCAGAGGATCAGCACTGAGGGAGTGCTGCACTGTCATAGGGTCAGTATGAGGAGTGCCGCACTGTCAGAGGGTCAGTGCTGAAGAAGTGCCGCATTGACAGAGGGTCAGTACTGAGGGAGTGCCGCACTGTCAGAGGGTCAGCACTGAGGGAGTGCCGCACTATCAGAGGGTCAGCACTGGGGGAGTGCCGCACTGTCAGAGGGTCAGTACTGAGGGAGTGCCGCACTGTCAGAGGGACAGTACTGGGGAGTGCCACAATGTCAGAGGGTCAGTACTGAGGAGTGCCGCACTGTCAGAGGGTCAGTACTGAGGAGTGCCGCACTGTTCAAAGGGTCAGTACTGAGGGAGTGCCGCACTGTCAGAGGGTCAGTACTGAAGAAGTGCTGCACTGTCAAAGGGTCAGTACTGAGGGAGTGCCGCACTGTCAGAGGGTCAGTACTGAAGAAGTGCTGCACTGTCAAAGGGTCAGTACTGAGGGAGTGCCGCACTGTCAGAGGGTCAGTACTGAAGAAGTGCTGCACTGTCAAAGGGTCAGTACTGAGGGAGTGCCGCACTGTCAGAGGGTCAGTACTGTTGCGGGAGTTTCACTGTCCGAGGGTCAGTACTGAGGGACCACTGCACTGTCAGAGGGTCAGTTGTGAGGGAGTGCTGCACTGTCCGATAATCAGTACTGAGGGTGTGCCACACTGTCTGATCGTCAGTACTGAGGGAGTGTCACACTGTCAGATGGTCAGTACTGAGGGAGTGTCACACTGTCAGAGGGTCAGAACTGAAGGAGTGTCACACTGTCAGAGGGTCAGTACTGAGGGAGTGTCACACTGTCAGAGGGTCAGTACTGAGGGAGTGCCGCACTGTCAGAGGATCAGTGCTGAAGAAGTGCCTCATTGTCAGAGGGTCAGTACTGAGGGAGTGCCGCACTGTCAGAGGATCAGTTCTGATTCAGTGCTGCACTGTCAGAGGGTCAGTACTGAAGGAGTGCCACACTGTCAGAGGGTCAGTACTGAGGGAGTGCCGCACTGTCAGAGGGTCAGTGCTGAGGGAGTGCCACACTGTCAGAGGGTCAGTGCTGAGGGTGTGCCGCACTGTCAGAGGGTCAGTACTGAGGGAGTGCCACACTGTCAGAGGGTCAGTACTGAGGAGTGCCACACTGTCAGAGGGTCAGTTCTGATGCAGTACTGCACTGCCAGGGGGTCAGTACTGAGGGAGTGCCGCACTGCCAGAGGGTCAGTACTGAGGGAGTGCCGCACTGTCGGAGGGTCAGTACTGAGGGAGTGCCGCACTGTCGGAGGGTCAGTACTGAGGAGTGCCGCACTGTCAGAGGGTCAGTGCTGAGCGAGTGCTGCACTGTCAGAGGGTCGGTGCTGAAGAAGCGGTGTAAAGTTGAGTTGGCAGTGCTGATGTTTTATAGGCACAGCAGTATTGTGGGCTGGTTCACCTGTCTTTGAAGCAGTCTGGTGGTTGAAATGCTAAACCATGGTCCTTTCTGCCTCTGAGCTGGCTGTTAAAGATTCCATGTCACAATTTGGGAGAGCATTTGACTCCTGTCCTGGCCGATATCTATCCCCCTACTGAAATCACTGAAACAGACTGCGTGCTCACTAGCAGAGTTCAGTTTGTAGGAGTTCGCTGTGCTCCATACATGAAACTAAACCTGCGAAGTGCTTCATTGGCTGTCCAGTGCTTTGGAGTGGCTCAAAAGATGAAGTATAAACACAAGTTTATCTTCAACTGTGCCTTTGCTCAGTAAATTATTTAACATGGGACTGGTCCTCTCACAGGCAGGCTGCGCAGGAATTCTACAGATTTGATGTTTTTGTAAATAAATGTTGCACACAGACTCATGTACACTCTCAGTTATTCTTCTGTGTGCAGCGAGCAGTGACATCCCACACACACAAAAGGGAGTCATTAGATTTTTTTTAGATTAGATTACATTACATCGTGGAAACAGGCCCTTCGGCCCAACAAGTCCACACTGACCCGCCGAAGCGCAACCCACACATGCCCCTACATTTACCCCTTACCTAACACCACGGGTAATTTAGCATGGCCAATTCATCTGGCCTGCACATCTTTGGACTGTGGGAGGAAACCGGAGCACCCGGAGGAAACCCACGCAGACACGGGGAGAACGTGCAAACTCCACACAGTCATTTGGAGATGCTGGTGTTGACTATCACCTGATGAAGGAGCAACGCTCCAAAAGCTAGTGCTTCCAATTAAACCTGTTGGACTATAACCTGGTGTCGTGGGATTTTTAA
The DNA here is from genome assembly GCF_004010195.1 of Chiloscyllium plagiosum. Classification (NCBI taxonomy): domain Eukaryota; kingdom Metazoa; phylum Chordata; class Chondrichthyes; order Orectolobiformes; family Hemiscylliidae; genus Chiloscyllium; species Chiloscyllium plagiosum. Next base: position 49,177,870 of record NC_057731.1, on the reverse strand, counting down.
CTTTGTACACAAAAGGGAGGATGACTATCTCCTCGCTTTCTGAGGAAGCACAAGTCAGGGTCAGTGCAGGAAGGATGTTCCCGATGGCTGGGAAGTTCAGAACCTGGAGTCATGGTTCAAGGATAAGGGTCGGCCATTTGGGACTGAGATGAGGAGAAATGTCTTCACCCAGAGAGTGGGGAGTCTGCCACAGAAAGCAGTTCAGGCCAAAACATTGAAGACTTTCAAGAAGGAGTTAGATAAGGTTCTTGCGTGTAATGGGATCAAAGTGTCTCGGGAGAAGGTGGGAACAGTGGACTGAGTTGGATGACCAGCAGTGATCATATTGAATAGCCTAGCATTGTCAAGGGGCTGAATAGCCTAATTTCTGCTCCTATGTCTTATGGTCTTATGGAAGGTTAGGGATTATTTTTATTTTTAAACTTTGACTGCTAGCTCTGGATTCTCCCACAAGAGGAAATGTCTTTTCACCATCCACTTGGTCAAGTTTCCTCAGGATTTTATGTTTCAATTAAGTCAACTCTGGCTCTTCTGGCCCCCAGAGGATACAGTCCCAGCCTGTCTAGCCTTTCCTCATAAGGCAAGCCACTCACTGCAGGGATTAAACAAGTGTACCTTCTCTGTACTGTTAGCAACACATAGAGGTTGAAGAGATAGGGAGGGGTGTGGAATTCATTGCCACAGAAGGCTGTGGAGGCCACGGCATTGACCATATTTAAAACAGAGATCGATATGTTGTTCATTGCCAGGAGGTCAAGGGTTAGGGGGAAAAAGCGGGAAAATGGGATTAGGAAACCTATCAGTTATGATTAAATGGTGGAGCAGACTTGATGGCTGATTGGCCTAGTTTCTGCTTCTATATCTTATGGTCTTATGGAAGGATCAGGGATACGTTGAAGAGTTAGGTACATTAAAGAGTTCATTTTTCTTCCTATCCTAAACATAGATCCGTTTGAATGGTGGTCGTAATCCCTTGGAAGGCCGTGTGGAGATTCTGACAGAAGTCAACGGTACAATGAAGTGGGGCACGGTGTGCGGCGAGCATTGGAGACTGACCGAGGCTATGGTCGTGTGCCGGCAACTGGGGCTAGGCTTTGCCAACCACGCACTTCAGGTAGGCCCCAGAGGCAGGACACCAGCATCACAGCAAATCAAAACATGTAACTATTTAGTAGACCTCTCCACTGAGGGATGAATGCGTCCAAGTTAACACAATTGAAGATAGAACACAGAAAGACTATTCGGCCTATCAATCTGCTGCTTCTGTACATGGCATACACTATTTTAGAGCCTAACTATCCCAACAATTTAATCACCTGAGGTAAATTTCTTCATCAAAATTTACTGAATCCATTCTGCCTCAGTTATCTTTGCCACAGCGTTATCACACAAAACTCTGGAGTGTTCCATCTTCATCGGTTGCTCCAGGGCAGTTTTCTTCCTCTACAGTATATGTCTTTTTTTTTGGTAATTGCCTGTTTTTGTCATGTTTCTTGGTTTTGTAGATTTTTTTTTACAGTGCAGAAAGAGGCTATTGGTCCCATTCAAGACTGTACCAACCCTCTGAAGAGCATCCCCCCCAGATCCACCCTTCTACCATAGTAAACCCAGTCTAGCCTGCACATCCCTGGATGCTGCAGGACAACTTAGCCTAGCCAATCCACCTGAGCTGCGCCTCTTTGGACTGCAGGAGTTTGTGGATGGGCAAACTCCACACAGACAGTCGCCCGAGGCTGGAATCGAACCCAGGTCCCAGGCGTTGTGAGGCAGCAGCACCAACCACTGAGCCACCGTGATCATTCTCCGCTTTCTGTGGTAGAGAATTCCCAAACATTTCTCCTCACCTCAGTTTGAAGTAGCCAGCCCCTTACTCAGAAAGTGTGGAAATGTGCTTTAGATTCTTCAGCTATTTCCTCACTGTCACCTCTGCCATGTCCCTCCATTTTCACCAAGTCATGTCCAACTTTAGCATAAATTGTGGGAAGGCAACAGCTTAGTGGTGTTATCGCTAGACTATTAAATTAGAGACCTAGGTAATGTTTTGGAGACCAGGGTTCAAATCCTGCCAGGGCAGGTGGTAGAATTTGAATTCAATAAAAATCTGGAATTATGAGTCTCAGGATGACCACGTAACCATTGCTGATCGTTGTAAAAACCTGTCTGGTTCACTCATGTCGTTTAGGGAAGGAAATCTGCCATCCTTACCTGGTTTGGCTTACATGTGACTCCAGACCCACAGCAGTATGGTCAACGCTTAGGGGTGGGCAATAAATGCTGGCCCAGGCAGTGATTCCCTCATCCCATGAATGAATTTAAAGAAAAAGAATTTCTCAGTCTCTTCATGCGGTCTGGATTAGCTTCCAGCTCCTGAGGGAGGTAAAGAAAACAGAGTATCTGGTCAAACTCCACTTCCAGTGGAAGCTGCTGAATTCTTGGTTGGGACAGTCTGATGTTTGGAAGGGGCTATTTGGGAATGTCCATTACGTAAAGCAGATTGAAAAGGTAGAAATGCTGTGTTTCCTCCAACCCCTCCAAGTAATGGGAGTCAGAAAGACTAGTGTCTCCGAAACTCATTTCAGAGACTCATGATGCGTTAGTTATTAAGTTTTGGGGTTAATGTTGATAAAATGCCAACAGGCGCAGGAGCAGAAGTAGGCCATTCAGCCCATTAAGTCCCCAATCTACTCCACTATTTAGTGAGAACATGGCTGATCTGATAATCCTCAACTACACTTTTGCTTTCTTTACCCTTTAACCCTGATTGAAAATCTATCTCAGCCTTGAATAGACTGAGCGACCCAGCTTTGACAACTCTCTCCACAGAATCACTTCACTTTGAGAGAATAAATTCCTCCTCATCTCTGTCATAAATGCCTGAGTCTTTCTTTTGAGATGATACCCTGTGGTCCAGGATTCTCCCACAAGTGGAAACAACGTCAATGTACCTACTCTGTCAATTCCTAGTTCATGACTGGTGAAGGAAGTTAAAAATGACACAACACTAGGTTATGGTCCAACAGGTTTATTTGAAAGTACAAGCTTTCAGAGCGCTGTTGGACTATAACCTGGTGTTGTGTGATTTTTATCTTTGTCCACCTCAGTCCAACCCCGGCTCCTGCACACATTGATTGGTGAAGTTGGTTCTCATTCCTGCATTGTTTCGAACTGATCCTGGCCTGCTTTCATGTTGGTTAAGTTTCTAACTCTAAGTGTCTTTGAAGAGAAAGCTTCTATGTGTCTAATTTTTGGATGATGCTGTTTATAAACACCAGTCCGAAATCCCTCTACGGTCAACGGAAAGCAATGGGTTGCAAGCTGGGGCAGAGGGATACTGATCCAAGATGCCGTCTTGCACTACGATCAGTGGTCAAAATGATCACAGTTGTGTAGAGAGAACTCTGTTGTTGAAGTGTGGTCAGGGGAAATGGAGCAGGAACACAATGATTCTGCCCATTCAACTATGCAGTAAGATTGAAAATAAGTTCCAACTATTGGGCTGGCTAACCCTTGTTGGTTAGAAAGGTTAACTCAAAATACCTGTGGTGTAAGACTGACTCTCTAATTCAGCAGGAGACGAGTGGGCCCACTCACAGAGTAGGGAAACTGGGGATGGACATAACATAGAAAGTGACCATTCGGCCTCGTGACCATTCACTAGCTCCACTTACCTCATCCTTTAGGTTCCATCATCCTGAGTCGCCGCATGGGAAATGTAAAATAAATTGCCTGCCTGGCGCGTTCTCCCCATGTGTCTGTGTGGGTTTCCTCCAGGTGCTCTGGTTTCCTCCCACAATCCAAAAATGTGCAGGTTAGGTGAATTGACCATGCTAAATTGCCCATAGTGTTAGGTGCATTAGTCAGAGGGAAATGTAGGGGAATGGGTCTTTGGAAGGTCAGTGTGGACTTGTTGGGCCAAATGGCCTGTTTCCATGCTGTAGGTAATCTAATCTGTAAGTAATCTAATCTAATAGGGAGTGGTTTGATGAGGTGAAAGCGATGTGTCAATAGACGTGCAGCTGGGGAAGCACAGCAGGTCAGACAGAAGGGTTTTGGCCTAAAACACTGACTTTCCTGCTTCTCGGATGCTGCCTGGCCTGCTGTGTTCTTCCCAGCTCCACATCCATTGACTCTGACTCCCACCATCTGCAGTCCTTACTGTCTCCAAGTCACTGAAAGTGATGGGTGTTGGACATTGAGAGAATGACCCTGCCATTATGTTTTATTCCAAGACACTGCCAATTCTAATCTCAGTCAGTGCAATTAAACAATGTCTAATCTTTGGAACTCCTGAGGTGTCCTTGGTTGGCGGATTTTCGACCAAAGGGTCAATGCAGAAACTGAAAAGCCGGGCTCCTGTTGCTTTACACTAACTCTCCACCTGGTGCAGATACTGAGGGAGCTCCTGGAACAAAGTGGGGTGACTGAACTCTCTGCCTTCCTTCTCAAAGGAAACCTGGTACTGGCAGGCTGACCATACCACAGACAACGTGGTCCTCAGCGGGACCTCCTGCTCAGGGACAGAGCTCTCCATCTTGCAGTGTTCCCATCACCGTGACCACGTCGACTGCCCACGAGGTGGGGCTCGTTTTGCGGCTGGAGTCATCTGTGCGGAGTGTGAGTGTCAGACCTGTCCTCGCTCTGCTATTGAGGCACAAAGTGGTGAAGTAAGTGGGATGGGAGGTGTGAAGGAACTGACTTGGAGACCTTTCAGGACAAACACAGGAATGTTAAATTTCAAAGTCGAGTGGTCAGCCAATCAGCGCCTTTTTCTCCTGCACCATAAGTATGATTTTTCTTTATTCATTCACGGGACATGGGTGTCATTGGCTAGACCAGTGTTTATTACCTATCTCTAATTGCCCAGGGAGCAGTTAAGAATCAATCACATTGCTATGGGTCTGGAGTCACATGTAGGCCAGACCAGGTAAGGATAACACTTTCCTTCCCTAAATGACATTAGTGAAACAAATGGGTGGCTTTTCCAATAATAGATTCATGGTCATCATTAGACTCTTAATTTTAGACATTTCTTGAACTCAAATTCCACCATGGCAGGATTTGAACCCAGATCCTCAGAACCCTGGCTCTCTAGGTTAAGAGTCCAGTGATAATGCCGCGAGGCCATTGTCTCCCAGTTGTGATTGTCTATAATTTGCCATCCATGCCCTGATGCATTCAAAATTAAAAACTGCAGCAAGACCACTCTTCAGCATAAAACAAAATCTACCAAAGTACAACTTTGACATTTTCAACTCAACCAGACCCAACTTCAACAACTTTTTGATAGACAGAGAGTTCCATTCCTCTCCGTGTGGAAGAGGTCACGTTGGGTGGGTAGTGGGTCAGGACAGTAGTAGACTGCTTGCGGATTATGGAATAAGTACAACGGAGGAATACCATTGGTCCATCTCAGTGCAGCAAACCAGGAAAACTCCCACATTTTATCCAGTGTCGTCTGGGATTCCATTTGATACTTAATGGGGGAGACTGTGGTCTTAGGCACCAGCTACAGATGTTTTAGGGTAGGCTTGTCTCAGGGCGTGATTCTCAGGTAGTTGATTAGCCAGGGACAGACCTCCCCATGGGATCAATGACCCCAGGGGCTGAGCAAGTGCTGTCAGCAAATCAGAAACTGGTGGCACGATTAAGTGATAGCGCCAGTAGGAAGATAGTGGTAGCTGCCAGTATGACAGGCATTCGTCATTGGATCTCAGACCAGAGGTGAGTGATGCAGAGGTGGGGCAGGTGACAGAGGGGGTGTGCCCCCCTCCCTCACTGCACGCTCCTCAATCAGGAACTGAGTTGTCTTTGACGGAGGGATTGACTCCCCCATGGTGGCAAACAAGCAGCCCTGCAAGGGTTTGCACGTTGGCCATCCCGTGTGATGGACAATATTCTCGCCTTGATCTTAGCACCAAACGCTGAAGAGGGAGGTCCTTAAGTGGGTCTCCCTACGATGGGCGAATGTAGCTACCCCTCCTCATCCACCACCAATGACAGAGTGCGGAATTTATGGATAGCCTGTGGAAATATCCTGCCAAAGCTTCCCAAACCATTTTTGCACTGTTTCTCCATTTTGAGGCATCACTATTGTCACCACAGCTGGTGGGAGCCGAGGGTGAGACGAAGGAGGGGAGGTATATGAAAATGAGAGGAGTCCTGTCTAAGTGGAGACCCTGTCCAATAGCTTGGAATGTGGTTGTTTTATCTCAGTCGGAGTCCTCCAGTATTGGCCAGTATTGCTGTCTCAGAACTCACTCCCTGAGAGTTCAGCTCATGACCCAGCTTGGGGTCCTGACCCCAGCATTTTGGGAAACCCTGGTAATCTTCTTGGGATTCCCAAATGAAGGATTATCCCTTGGGGAAGCCTTGGAACAAAGCCATTGTGAGACAGAAGGAAAAGGGGGAGATCTGGGTATGAGTGTAAGGCAGACTGGATGCTATAAGAGAGACATTAACCTTGAAATCTCTTGTTCTTGCTGCTGTTAGCTCTTCCTGACCTGGTCCTGGATGCGCAGCTTGCCCAGGAGTCTGCTTACCTGGAAGACCGGCCCCTCCACATGCTGTACTGTGCCCATGAGGAAGGTTGCCTCTCAAAGTCAGCGGACTCTATGACATGGCCGCACGGTCATCGCCGGCTCCTTCGCTTCTCATCACGGATACACAACATTGGCCGCTCCGACTTCAGGCCACGGGCTGGCCGACACGCCTGGATCTGGCATAGCTGTCACGGGTAGGGTCAAGGCTCAGGGCTACTTGCACCAGCTGGGTTTGTGAACGAGAAAATATACCACTCAGCAAACACTGAGGGACGGAGCAATTTGTTACTCGGTTTGTAAACTCAACACACTCTCACAAAATCCCTTTGATAAGATTCCAGTCTGTAATTCACTCCCTGGTCTCTGTTATTCTATATATAAACCACCCTGAACCCCTTGTTTAGATTTAAGTCTATAACTCACTCCCAGATCTCTATTCTTCAATATATAAACCACCCTGAACCCCTCGCTCAAATTCCAGACTGTAACTCACTCCCAGGTATCTGTTATTCTATATATAAACCACCCCAAATCCCTCGCTCAAATTCCAGTCTGTAACTCACTCATATGTATTTGTTATTCGATATCTAAACCACCCTGAACCCCTCGATTAGATTCCAGACTGTAACTCACTCCCTGGTTTCTGTTATTCTATATACCCTGAACCCCTCGATTAGATTCTAGTCTGTAACTCACTCCCTGGTTTCTGTTATTCTATATACCCTGAACCACTCGATTAGATTCTAGTCTGTAACTCACCCCCTGGTCTCTGTTATTCTATATATAAACCACCCTGAACCCCTCGTTTAGATTTCAGTCTGTAACTCACTCTCAGGTCTCTGTTCTTTGATATATAAAATCCCCTGAACCCCTCAATTAGATTCCAATCTGTAACTCACTAACTGGTCTATGTTATTCGATACATAAACCACCCTGAGCTCCTTATTTAGATTCCAGTCTGTAACTCAGTCCCAGGTCTCTGCTATTTGCTAACTCTGTCCTGGCTGTAATCAGTAGTTGGAGGTGTGCAGTCTGACCTTGGAGGGGGAGGCTGGGGTCAACACAGATGACAGGTACCCCCCTCTCCAGTGTCTTTCATTGGAAGGTGTGAGTGGAACTGTGCAGTGAAAATGAACAATTCATCAATCCACCAAAGGAAGTTCTTAGAAAACATACATTACAGTGTCTTTCTGGAAAACTGCCGAACAGATGTTCTGTGAATCTGAACAATACTGCTGTCTGGGGGCCCAAATGTAGACTTAAGTGATTTACTTAGCTGTCTGGCCTGTTGTCAGTGAATATCCTCTGCCAAATAAATTCCAGTTTTCAGCATCACGTTGCTTGTTAGAAGTTTTGGGTTGAGAGCTGCTTTGAAAATCAGCAGCTGAGCGAGACATTAGCGGTGGGGTTACATCACATTTAGCAAAAGCAAAAGAGGTTTGAGCTGTGTAATATCTTGTTCCTGAGAATGAAGAAATACCCAAATTAGATCCATGGTCTCTTGTGGCCAAGCAATGGAAGAAAGAGACTAAACACCATCAGAAATAGGAACAGGAGTAGGCCATTCGGCCCCTCGAGTCTGCTCCGCCATTCACTCGGATCATGGCTTCAAAATGGCCTCCATGCTCGATAGCTAAAGGGATACAACTGCTGTTTAGGCCGTGCCTTTGTAACGTCCTTAAGATGAACCAAACTACATGGTAGCTGATGGGTTACGGTGTGGTCATTGCTGTTACAAAGACAAACATGATGGGACGTCATGTTGTGGCTGTACTGGACATTGGTGAGGCTACGTTTGGAATAATGTATACAATTCTGGTCACCCTTCTATAGGAAGGATATTGTTAAAGAGGGTGCAGAAAGGATTTACAAGGATATTGCCAGGGTTGGAGGATTTGAGGAGTAGGGAGAGGTTGAATAGGCTGGGGCTGTTTTCCCTGGAGCATCAGAGTCTGAGGGGTAACCTTACAGAGGTGGATAAAATCATAGGGGGATGGGTAGGGTAAATAGTCAAGGTCTTTTTTCCCAGGGTGGGGGAGTCCAAAACCAGAGGGCATGGGTTTAAGGTGAGGGGAAACATTTTAAAGTGACCTGTGGAGCAATGTTTTCACGGAGAGGGTGATGCATGTAAGGGACAATCTACAATTACAACATTTAAAATACATTTGAATGGGTATGTGAATAGGAAGGTTTTGGAAGGATATGGGTCATGTGCTGGCAAATGGGATTAGATCAGATTGGGGTGTCTGGTCAGTGCAGATGAATTGAACTGAATGCTCTCCTTCTAGGCTTTGTGATTCTATGATGACCAACTTCTGCATAGCATGAGACAATTAACCACAGTGTGATGATTGACTTGTTAATTTGTTTTGGCATTTTGTGCTGAGAGATAAACATTGATCAGGACATTGAGAAACCCCTCTTGATCTTCTTCCAAGTGAGCCAGAGAATAGGTTTCTCCTTCACCTGAGAAGTCAGTCGGGTATACGAATGAAGAACGTGATGACACTAATGACTATGAAAGGTCCACCATTGGCTGGTTCCCATCCTAAAGGGAGTCAGAGCGTGAACCGTAATCTTGGAAAGTTCTCTCTGTTCAAAAATCATTTCTGTGATTTTAAAAAAAATGTGAGAGAGGGAAGAAACAGAATTGCAGTTGACTTAACCAAACTTCCCTTCGAGGTTTGTGTAAAGATTTGTAGCTCGGGTGCCGGTTGCTGTGGTTGTGGGTATGTTTGCTGAGCTGGGATGTTGATTTGCCGATGTTTCGGCCCTCGTCTAGGTGACATCTTCGGTGCTTTGGAGCCTCCTGTGAAACGCTGCCGTCCTGTGTTTTCTGGGATTTATTTGGTTCTGTTCCTGCTGTTTCGGTTTCTGGTTTTGGTTGTTTGCTGCAGTGGTCGGTCTATTGGGTCTAGGTCTGTGTGCTAGCTGATGGAGTCCGTGGATGAGTGCCATGCTTCTCTGAATTCTCTGGCTGTCTTCTGTTTAGCTTGTCCTGTGATTGTTGTGTTGTCCCAGTTGAATTTGTGGGCCCTGTCATCTGTGTGTGTGGCTACTAGGGACAGCTGGTCTTGTAGTTTAGGGCTAGTTCATGAATGCGGATGCATTAAACACTATATAAGACAAACAGGCAGACAACCAGCAATCCGCATCCACGAACACCAACTCGCCACTAAATGCCATGACTAGCTGTCCCTAGTAGCCACGCACACAGATGACAGGGACCACAAAATCCTGATTGGCCTCGCTTAACAGAATTGGAAAATGTTTTGAAAATAGAGATGGATGGATTATTGATGACCAAGGGAGATTGTGAGATTATTGGGGAATAGGCAGGAATGTAGAGTTGAGGTTGAAATCAGATAAGCCGTGATCGCATTGAATGGCTAGAGCAGGCTGGAAGGGCTGAGTGGCCTACCTTTGTTCAAATATATCTGTTTAGACACTTTACTCTGTAATCACACTATGCCGACCCAATCAAATGAGCCAACGCTGTACGATGAATATCAGGACGTTGGGAGAACAACTCAAAGCCCTTTCCTAATGCAGTCAGCATGTGACTGGTTGAGGCTGGGAATCAGTTTGTGGGGCCCAGAATTCCAGATGTTGTCTCACTCTGTGGTTTTGTAGCATCCCTGCGATCCACCTGAACATCTGCCTGGAAATCAGCTACCGGCCTGTGAGAAAATCAGTTCAGCAACAAGCAGTGGCCTCTTGGAAGCAGCAGCTCTTCCGGAATTTTCTGACCTTGTGCCCTGCAGAATTCCTAACTGATCCCGTGCCTGCCTTCTAACTCCTTCACCTGATTGAACACATCCCAACCCCCCAACCCAGCCAATGATTCCCCAAGCAAGAGTCTTTGTGAAATGAGGATTTTTAAAAAAAAAAAGACTTTGGGGTTTCTGTCTTATTGACAGTGTACAGACATCACGTTTCTTGCATTCTCTCTCATTAACTAATCTCCCCCATGGCAGTTGCGGTGAGAGGTTGGAGTTGGTAAAAATCAGCCAAAGCTCTGGGTTTTTGATTGATTTGATTTGGTCTGAAGATATTCAACAGGAATGTTCTTATGGATCTGAGCAAGGTTACAACCCATTAGGGTCTCTGTAAGAACAGTTCTGCTGCTCTCACACCCCTGCCCCTTCCCCCATAGCCCTGCAAACATGTCCACTTTAAAAAGTTATCCAATACCCTTGCGAAAGCTGTTATTAACTCTTTGTGCCACACTCTCACGCTGCCCATTCCACTCACAGTGTGGAATGGTACTTCCTTGCACCATTTTTTATGTTTTAGCCAATCATTGTGTATCTGTGTCCTCTGGTTCTTAACCCTTGCACCAATGGCAATGTGTTCTCCTTCTCTACTCTGTCCTGAACCCTCGTGATGTCAAAAACCTCTCTCCCCTTAACCTCCATCTTTCCTAATCAGTCCATGTTGCTGAAATCCCTCATCCCTGGACCCACTCTCCTGAATCTTGGAATTTGCTCAAGGTGAAGCAGGCCATTCAGCCAATCTGTCTCCACCTATCCAGTCTGATCTTAAACATTGATGATGTGGAGGTGCCGATGTTGGACTGGGTTGGACAAAGTCAAAAATCACAAGACACCACATTATAGCCCAATGAGTTTATTTGAAATCACAAGCTTTCAGAGCGCTGTTCCTTCATCAGGTGCTAGTGAGAGAGGAAAATCTTTTCCTTATAAATTCTAAGGTCTTCCCCTCTCACTAGCATCTCATGAAGGGGCAACACTCCGAAAGCTAGTGCTTGCAAATAAACCCGTTGGACTGTAACCTGATTTTTGACCTTAATCATTGATGTAGAGTCTTGTTTTGGAAATCTCTTCTGAGGGTTCCCTTGCTCTCTCTCTCTCTCTTTTCTTACACTCTCGCACTTTGTATATGTGTCCTTTTGTATCGGAGTCCTCAGTTACTGACACAGCTGCTTTACCATCCTGCCTCATCCTTTCATTTTTATTATGTTGCAGTCTATACTGTTCTGATAACTAAGGATGGGCAGTAAGTGCAGCTCCAACAACAATAGCCAACTCTCCGTAACGCCCTCGGAAGGCTATCGGAGTGAGCTGCATGGAGAGGCAAAACATTATTTCCAAATATCACATCTAATTCTTTTGCCCATCATCTTAGACCTGAGTCTTTATTTCACCACCTTCCTCCCTACTCGCCTGGCAACCCCTTGATTGTTTTTGACTGTGTTCTTAAAACGTGGGCTCTCATGGTTTTAATACACACTCAGGTCAGACGTCTTAGTAACCATTGAACCACGTAACACTGTACGTGATGGTAAGACTATGGGGGCAACAGGTTCTGGACTGTGCAGGGTCCAGTTTCTGAGTAGAACACCACCCCATGACTGTTCAGATCGCAGTGACTCACACAGTGTACCTCTGATGCAATCTACTTAGCCATTAAACCCTAACTCTGCAATAGGGATTCAGGGTGGGGAGAGCCAACTGTGGGAAAGTTGGAACGTTTTAGAGTGATGAATGGTACTGTTCAGCAACCATGACTCAATTATTTACACAGAGAGTTCAGGGTGAGTTGAAGGAGGCTGAGAATGTGGCAGGATGTCTCTACAGAGAGAGATTGTCAGGATTTATTGATGTGGAGTGGGTTACTGGCTTTGAGTTGGGGGGGGGGGGTGGGGAAAGGGGGTGGAGGGGACACAGATCCCAGCAGGACAGGGAGAGAGTGGCCATGTGAACTGGATGGGGACTGTGGTTGCGATCTGAAGTGGGAAGCCCCAAGTTTTCAGGATGATCGAGGTGTGCAGGAGACAATGGGTTCTCCTGCACCTCCCCTCAGGAGTGGGTTAACATTGAGGTCACTGTTTTCACAGAATGCAGGTCCAGATGCTTCCTGTCTTGCCCAAAAAATAAAATTAATCGCTATAAACTGATCTATCATTCATAAACATGATGAGGGATGATCTATGTTTCTCACAAAGGAATTAGAGAAATGCCCTTAAGTAAACTAGCTCACATGTTTCCAGGGAAAAAGCACCAAATTTTTTTATCTACACGTAAACATGGACCTTTGCTGGAGTTTGTGGTCACATTAGAACTTCTCTCCCAGTGCATTATTTGTGAACATTTCCCCATTCATTAGATCATTTTGAAACTCTTTTCCTTTTCAGTTGTCTGTGTGTCCTCCTTCAGATGATGTTGGAGTTAAAGATTTGTGATAATATTTTCTCCTCAAATTCTTCTGCTGGACATCAAAACACCATTCACAACCAAGCAGCCCACTTGACTGGCACCCCCACTCACCACCGTCAACACTGTCTCCCTTCACCAGCGACACTGAGTGGCAGCAGTGTGTTACCATCTACAAGATACACCGCAGCAACTCACCAAGGCTCCTCTGACAGTACCTTCCAAACACATGACCTCTACTGTCTAGAAGGACAGGGGCAGCAGATACAGGGGAACACCAGCCCCTCCAAGTTCTCCTCCAAGCCACTCGCTATCATGATTTGAGAATATGTCACCCACTGTTGCTGGGTCAAAATCCCGGCATTCCCTCCCTATAGCCTTGATCCCTACACCACGCGGATCGCAGCAGTTGTAGAATCATAGAGTTATACAGCACATAAACAGACCCTTTATTCCAACTCGTCCATGCCAACCAGACTAATCCTAATCTAATTTAGTCCCATTTGCCAGCATTTGGGCAATATTCCTGTAAGCCCTTCCTACTCAAATACCCATTCAGATGCCTTTTGTATGGTAACAGCCTCCACCACTTCCTCTGACAGCTCTTTCCATGCACACAACACCCTTTGCCTGAAAAGGTTACCCCTTAGGTCCCTTTTAATTCTTTCCCCTGTCACCCTAAACCCTGTAGTTTTGGACTCCCCTCCCTGGATCTGGAAAGCAGCTCATCACCAGCTTCTCTGGGGTGTTTAAAAATGAAACACCAGTGACACCAACATCCTCCATTGTCACAAAGGCAGTTGGAAATCCTCTCCTCTGCCTACCTTCCCCATCTCCCACATTCTGACCCAGTGCCCTTTGTAGAAATGTCCCTTTGCCAATTGGGTTTCTCGTTAACTCCGGATCACGGAGTGCTCTGTCAGTGTTGTGCCCAGTGATGTTGGTCATCTGCGTAAATAAATATCATCTGGCATTTGGTACTTTGAAATTATTTTTTGACATTAACTAATTTTAGATTGTTGATAATCCCAGCAATTTACTCGTCAAAGTATCCAGCATCAGGGAGATTCTGACACTGGGCCAGTGCCTTACACGCCCCATGTCCAGTCTATGCAATTGGAAAAACAAGCACTTGTTTGTGCTTGAAAGGGAAGTTGATTCCTCTGAATTGTAACATATCTTTAAATGTTATATATAAAGACAGCTAACTATCCCCATGTTAACCACAGCCTGGCATTCCTTCCTCTTGTCTGTTTGCACTTTAAAAGAGATGTATCGAGTGTCTATTGATTGCAAGGGTTTCTTTATGAAAGAAAATACAAGGGAGGGGTAAAATCTTACGTCTGTGTACATAGAACAGTCAGGCACAGTACAGGCCCTTCCGCCCTCGATGTTGTGCCAATCATTTATCCTACTCTAAGATCAAACTAACCTACATACGCTTCATTTTACTATCATCCATGTGCCTATCCAAGAGATGCTTAAATGTCTCTAATGTAGCCTCTTAGACACAGTCCTGACATTAAGGTGGTTTATCTGTTGTTGAATTAGGGGCAGAGAAACGTTATACTGTGTCTGGGGGAATTCACAGTATTTTGTTGAACATTTTAAGCAGCAGTAATACAGTATCCAGTGCCTGGTCAAGTGATGACACTCAAGATTAGAGTGATGCTGCAAAAGCCCAGCAGGTCAGGTAGCATCCGAGGAGCAGGACAATCGACTTTGCGGGCAAAAGCCTTTCATCAGAAAGTGATGGCATTATCAGGCAAGTGCTCCCCAAATCATTGGTTATGAAGTTGTGAAATGCCCAAAGAGCCTAGGATGCTATCCCCTTCAGAGCTCACCTGGTGTGCTGAGCAATGGTCTCTTTGTGCGCTGGCATCTGTATAACCTCAGGAGGCTCTCCACAATCCAGAATATCAAGCTGTCTTTGGAACAATACTGAAAGATTGGATTATTGTAACTCACCTCGTTGCTGATTTTCTTTCTTCAACAACGCTCTGTTTGAAGATTTCACTCCTGTTGCCCACCTCTGTTGGCCAGTTATTGTCCCTGAAGACCCTCTGGTGTTCCCAAAAACAGAGCAACAATGCTTTAAGTGCAGGGATCAGTTTAGTAGCTGCTGATGCCTGTTGTTATTAACTGCTGTTATGCTTCCTGGCCCACGTACTAAGGGACACTGAAGTGTTCATCAACTGTTTGGGTAACATGGAGTGAAGTTTTGGCTGTACTGGTGTGTTATCATAGTAACCCTACAGTATGGAAACAGGTCATTAGGCCCAACAAGTCCACACCGACCCTCCGAAGAGGAACCCACCCAGACCCATTCCCCTACATTTACCCCTTACTAATGCACCTAACCTACACATCCCTGAACACTATGAGCAATTTAACACGGTCAATTCACCTAACTTGCACATCTTTGGGCTGTGGGAGGAAACCAGAGAACCCAGAGGAAACCCAAACAGACACTGGGAGAATGTGCAAACTCCACAACAGCCTGAGGCTGGAATCGAACCCAGGTTCCTGGCACTGTGAGGCAGCAGTACTAACCACTGAGCCACTAGCTCAGAGATGTAGAGATAAAGGAGCTTGGCTAAAGTGGGGTGGGTCTTATATCTTACTGAGGTCTGCATTTGGAGCCATGTTGTGGGAGGCAATTGCTCACTCTTTCACAAACCCGACGCCTGTTTCCTTTTGCAGACACTACCACAGCATGGAGGTCTTCACTCACTATGACCTCTTGACCCTGAATGGCAGCAAGGTCGCAGAAGGACATAAAGCAAGCTTCTGTCTCGAAGACTCAGACTGTGAAAGAGGTATGTCTGGAGCTGGAGGAGGGATGGTAGGTGAGGGAGAGTTGATGGTGGAGTCGACTGCTGTGAGGTCTGAATCAAGAACAGAGAGTGCTGGAGAAACTCAGCAGGTCTGTTAGCATCTATAGAGAGAGAAACAGGGTTAATGTTCCGAGTCTGGTGACTCTTTGTCAGAGGGTGTAAGATCTCGCTGTGGGAAGGCTCAGTCAGAGCTGTGTCTGATTTCATTGGAAATAAGATTAGAAAGAGACACGATCGGTCCCTTCACCTCGATGAGAGATGTGGATGTGGTCTCATGGATTGTGAGCTCTCGACATAGCAAGTGGTTAGTGTGACTGGAAATTCAAAACTCCCTTTCCACTCAAGGATTGAGCACATTTGGTGCATCAACTAACATTCACAAAGGAGCTGGGGACATTGCTAATATAGAGCAAGTTACAAAACTAGTTCTGAAATGGGATGCTTGGGACAGCACGGTGGCACAGTGGTTAGCACTGCTGCCTCACAGTGCCAGAGATCCAGGTTCAATTCCTGCCTCAGGTGACTGACTGTGTGGAGTTTGCACATTCTCCCCGTGTCTGCGTGGGTTTCCTCCGGGTACCTCCCACAGTCCAAAGATGTGCAGGTCAGGTGAATTGGCCATGCTAAATTGCCCGTAGTGTTAGGTGAAGGGGTAAATATAGGGGTATGGGTGGGTTGCGCTTCGGTGGGTCGGTGTGGACTTGTTGGGCCGGAGGGCCTGTTTCCACACTGTAAGTAATCTAAAAAAATCTAATCTAGTTGAGGCACAGTGGGGTTGATTTCCTCCTGACTGCATTAGAGTTAGAGACCAATTCTAAATGGATACAAAAACTCATGGCATCGGGAACAGTGTGCTTCATACTGTGTCACAAGTTTCTGGGTTCAAATCCCACTCTAGGCCTTGAATGCAAAACGTAAGACTGACACATCCAGTTTGAAGGTTAAACTCTCATCCAACCTCTTCGTCAGGCGGAAGATCTAGAAGCTTAAATACACACACCAACAGATTCAAGAACAGCTTCTTCCCCGCTGTTATCAGCCTGATGAATGGACCTCTCCCATTTCAAATCTAATGTTGATCTTGCTTTGTACACCTCCTATAACATTGTATGTCTTGCTCTATTCGATCACCCTATGATCTATATGTCCTTGATCTCCTCAAAACAAAGCTTTTCACTGTACTTAGATACAAGTGATAATGATAAATCAAATCAAAGTGCTGCTGTGTTGGAGGTGCTGTTTTTCAGATGTGATGTGAAACTAACATCTCATCTGCCCTAAAAAGGGGAACCCCCATGACTCTGTGTTGAAGAAGATCAGGAGAATTTGTCTCTAGTGTCCTGACTAGAGTCATAGAGATGTACAGCATGGAAACAGACCCTTTGGTCCAACCCGTCCATGCCGACCAGATATCCCAACCCAATCTAGTCCCACCTGCCAGCACCTCACCCATATCTCTCCAAACTCTTCCTATTCATATACCCATCCAAATGCCTCTTAAATGTTGCAATTGTACCAGCCTCCACTACTTCGTCTGGCAGCTCATTCCATACACGTACCACCCTCTGCGTGAAAAAGCTGCCCCTTAGGTCTCTAAGAAAGCATGTTGTCTTTGATTCACTCATAGGATCTGGGCATTGCTGGCTACACCAGCCTTTATTGCCCCTTCCTATTTACCCTTGAGAATGTACTGGTGAGCTATGCATACGGTGAAGGCACTCCCACATTGTTTGAACTTTGTCAGAGCAGATTGGCACAACTGAGGGGTTGGCCAAGCCATTGCAGAGATAACTACATTGCTGTGGGTCACATAGAGGTCAGACAGGGTAAGGATGGTAGATTTTCTTCCCTTTTACCCAGTAATATACTTTTGGCAGTACAGACCTGATGGGCCGAAGGGCCTTTTCTGTACTGTGTGATAATGGAAATAGCAAAGACCTGAAAATGTTAACTGTTTGAGTGCATCAGGTCACAATCCATCTGGAACTCTTTGTTTTGACCTTACATATTTTGATCTTGCCACATCAGATACTAACATAATGATTAGATATCTGTACAAGCACCAGGGGAAACCCAGCCCTTAACAAAGGTCTCAGGAGATCCTCAAGCATTTTACTGACATATTCAGAAGTGCCAGCGTTGTTACAATGTGGGGAAAGCAGTTTGTCTCCAAGAAGGCTCCCACAAACCACAGTGATACAAACATCTGAAAAAGGAGAAGGAGGAGACTCTTCAGCCCTTCCAGCACCACCTTTCAGTAAGGGCATGGCTGATCTGCTTGCATTTCGAATTCCATAATCCTCATTGACCACACGATGACCCTGATTCCCATGCCTAACAAGAGCTTATTCACCTTTAACCTAAAAATGGTCAGTGACACCTCCCCACTCTCCCTGCCTTCTTCAGCAGAGAGTTCCACACTCCGACATAACCCTCAGAAAGAGAGAGATTTCTCCCCGTCTCTGTCCTGAAAGAGTAAGCCCCGATCCTTAAACCCTTTAGATCTGGACTCGCCCACAAGAGGAAACATCCATTCCACATCCAGCACCAGTCTTCGTGGCTAGGGAACCCTGTTTCCAGGTGTTTACCAGTGCAGCACTCCCTCAGTGGGACCTCAGGGTGGGTTTTCGGGGGTAGGATATAGGCAGTTGTTGAGTAGGGTGCAGGGTTGGTGTTGATCAGGAGGGGTTTAGGGGGTGGAGGAAGGTTATTAAAATGGCTGTGTTTACCCTGAAGGAAGCAAAGCCTCAGCATTTTACAGATGGTAGGGTGGGGTAGAATCTTGGGAAACAGATATTAAACCATGGCCCTCAGCAAAGGAAAGATCCAAAACATTTAACTGCACTCACATCTGTCCAATCTCAACACCTCCATTACTAGCCTGAAACTTAATAGCCCAAAGGCCATTCCCATGATCTCCTTAGGAGTTGTACTCTGCAGTTCGGGATCTCTGGCAAAGATCATTTGACCATTTATATCCATCCCAATGGCTTTCGACTCCATTTTTACCATTGGTTGGCTGTCAGATGGGGATCGATGATTTGATTTGATTTATTATTGTCAGACGCGCCTGAGTACAGTGAAAGGGTCTGTTTTGCATGCAGATCATACCATACAAAGACAACAAGATCATAGTGTGATTGAACAGAGCGAGGAATACAGGTAACGGGTGCAAAGAAGGTGCACAGAAAGCAAGATCAACATTAGATTTGAAATTTGAGAGCTCCATTTGGAAATCGACAATGGACTGAGTTGATCTTTGTGTGTGGTTTTCCAGTTGAACCCCTTTTCTCTCTGCATTTTCCACTAGGCATTTACAAACGATATGCCTGCGCCAACTTTGGGGAGCAAGGTGTCACTGTGGGCTGCTGGGATCTCTATCGCCATGACATCGACTGTCAGTGGATTGATGTTACTGATGTTAAACCAGGAAACTATGTCTTTCAGGTATGGAAACCAAGCAACTCTCTTAGTTTGGAACGTCTACAATAGTGTAGCGTATAGGAATGTTTTGTGCCTCTTTCTCCCTTAATAGGAGCACAAAGGATGG
Source organism: Chiloscyllium plagiosum (assembly GCF_004010195.1). Lineage (NCBI taxonomy): Eukaryota > Metazoa > Chordata > Chondrichthyes > Orectolobiformes > Hemiscylliidae > Chiloscyllium > Chiloscyllium plagiosum. The sequence goes on along the minus strand of NC_057731.1, from coordinate 49,158,768 downwards.
CACGGTGCCTCACAGTGCCAGGGTCCCGGGTTCGATTCCAGTCTCAGGTGACTCTGTGTGGAGTTTGCACATTCTCCCTGTGTCTGCATAGGCCAAAGATGTACAGGTTAGGTGGATTGGCAATGCTGAATTGCCCATTGTCCAGGGATGTGAAGCCCTCGGATAAGCAGGAAGAGGGTAGGGTGCTCTTCAGAGTGTCAATGCAGACTCCATGAGCCAAATAGAGTCATAGAGATGTACAGCACAGAAACAGACCCTTCATTCCAGCTCATCTATGCAGACCTATATCCTAAGCTAATCTAGTCCTGTTTGCCAGCACTTGGTCCATATCCCTCTAAACCCTTCCTATTCATATACCCATCCAGATGCCTTTTAAATGTTTTCATTTAGCAGCCGCCTTCACCAGTTCTTCTGGCAGCTCATTCCGCGCACACACCACCCATTGCCCCCTTTGGTCCCTTTTAAATTTTTCCTCTCTTATCTTAAACCTATACCCTCTAGCTTTGGATTCCCCCAGCCCAGGGAAAATACCTTGTTTATCCACCCTATCCATGTCCCTCATGATTTTATAAACTTCTAGAAGGTCATTCCTCAGCCTCCGACGCTCCAGGGAAAACAGCCCTAGCCTATCAACCTCTCTCTGTAGCTCAAACCTTCCAACCCTGGCAACATCCTTGTAAATCTTTTCTGAACCCTCTCAAGTTTCACAACAACACCCTTCCTATTGCAAAGGCCTCTTTCTGTGCTGTTGGGATTCTATAGAAGTAATTCTACAAAAACAAAAAGTAGGAGGGTCATCGTGTGGTCAATGGGGCTTATGGAATTCGAACCCGCAAGCAGTTCAGCCATGCCCTTACTGTTTTTTTATTTGCTCACAGGATGCGGTGGGGATGGTAGCACTAGGGATGAACAGAGTGAAGCAGAATTGATGCAAACTGTACTTCCCTTGTTGGGATGGAGGAAGCAGAGTGAGTGGGTTACTCTTCGGAGGGTCGGTGTGGACTTGTTGGACCAAAGGGCCTGTTTCCACACTGTAGGGAATCTAATCATGAGGGATGCGGAGGACATCACAATTGATGTATTTAGGATCGACATGTTATGAGAGACTAAGGAAAAGCTGGACTGGGTAGTCCATTCCCCAGAAAAGGGGTGAGGGGTGACATCGGGAGTCCTTTGCAAGGGTTTGATCAGGTCAGCGAAGAGAAGATATCTCCATCTGGGGGCAGCCTGCAAAACCAAACATAGAAACATCCTTTCCCTTCTTTCCTAAAAGTGGTGGGAATATGGAACTCCGTAAAGCTGTCTCATTAGAGAGACAGATAGACAGACACACACACACAAAAAAGGTGGCATTTTAACCTGAGGGTCACCACCCCTCGGGTGAGAAGATTAGATTAGATTACTTACAGTGTGGAAACAGGCCCTTCGGCCCAACAAGTCCACACCAACCCTCCGAAGCACAACCCACCCAGACCCATTCCCTTACATTTACCCCTTCACCTAACACTACGGGCAATTTAGCATGGCCAATTCACCTGACCTGCACATCTTTGGATTGTGGGAGGAAACCGGAGCACCCGGAGGAAACCCACACAGACACGGGGAGAATGTGCAAACTCCACACAGTCAGTCACCTGAGGTGGGAATTGAACCCGGGTCTCTGGCGCTGTGAGGCAGCAGTGCTAACCACTGTGCCACCGTGCTGCCCATGGCAGAAGACAGAACATTCACAGTAACCCCAACTGATGTGGAAACTGAACCCACTCTGTCAGGGTCACTGTATCACACAGCAGGCATCCTGTTGCCTGAGCTAACTGACAGGGCTTACTACCACTTGCAGGGCTTGAAGTGAGTAGATCTGTTTAAGGGGAAGCTGAACAAAGACAGATGATGGAAATAAATAAAACTATCCGTGCGTATGGCAAGGTGAAGTCAGGTCAGTGGAGGGTCATGTGGATTATGGATGCCAGCATTGTTTGAGTGGGCCAAATGGCCTGTTTTTTGTGCTGTAGCTATGTGCAAATGAAGGCTTTTGGTTTTGGTGTATTAAGAAGCAGCCAATGAAGACAGCAATGAGTGGGAAGCAAGCTGGAGGTTGAGTGGCAGGAGACAGGACACTCTGGATTTCCCATACACTGGACAGAGTGCAGGATGAACGGGGGTATAAGGGTCAGAGCTAACAAACAGGACCGCAGCAGCTGATGGGGGTAGAGGGAGAGTGAAGGATAACACTTGGGAAGTGTGGGTGATAGGATGGTACCTCTTTCTCTGTAATCCATTGAACATAGTACAGCACAGGAACAGGCCCTTTGGCCCACTATGTTGTGCCGAACATGAAGCCAAATGAAACTAATTCCTTCTGCCTGCCTTTGGTCATTATCCCTCTATTCCTTGCATATTCACGTGTTTATCTAAAAGCCCCTTAAATGCCCCTATGGTATCTACCTCCACCACCACCTGGCTGCGTGTTCCTGACTCCTACCACTCTCTGCGTAAAGAAATATTCCCCTCACTTCTCCTTCGCGAAGAAGTGACTTGGCAGAGAATCACACCTGGTCCCTCAACCCCAGCTCAATTGCCACGAAAGCCCAGCAGCGTCTCTACTTTATGAGCAGATTGAGGAAAACCCACCTCTCCCCCCCATCCTCACCACATTCTACTGAGGGTTCACTGAGAGTACCCTGAGTTGCTGCATCACTGCCTGGTTCAGGAATTGCATCGTCTCAGATCGTCAGACCCTACAACAGATTGTGAGGACCACTGATCATCTGGGGATCATTGGGGTCTCTCTTCCCTTCATTATTGACATTTTCTCCACACGCTGCATCTGAAAGACTAAGATCATTGTGGACGACCCCACACACCCCTCACTCAAACTCTTCTCCCTCCCGCCATCTGGGAGAAGATATCAGATCATTCGGTCTCTCACGGCCAGACTGTGCAACAGTTTCTTCCCTCTGGCCATCAGGCTCCTTAACACTGTATGATCAGACTCTTTTCCACCTGAAACTCTTTGCACGATTTTGAATTGCTGTTAGACCAATCTTTTATTAATTAACATTCTTTAATGACACCCTGTCATTTGTACACCAATGTGCCGATTGCCTTGATGTGGCAGGAATTACTGAGCTTGTGTGTTTTGCACTTCTTATGCACTTTATGCCACACTGTGTATGATCGTGTAGTTTGTGCTGTCCATGTAGCACCCTGGTCCTGGAGGAATGTTGTCTCGTTATTCCTGTCTCGGTTGTATATGGTAGAAATGACAAATAAAGCTGCTCATGACGCTTGACTCTTGACTCCTTTGAACATTCCCCCTTTCACCTTAAATGCATGTCCCACTCCACTGGTAGACTGTCACTGCTATTGCTGTCCTATTTCAGGTCCAGTGCAGATGGAGAGCTCATCGTTGACATGGTACTGTGTTTTGTGAAACACATGCCCTTCCTCTCTCCCCTTCTAAGAATTTGTGTCCCAATTAATCTGTAGCTTTCTTTCTGAAAATGTCCTGAATTTCCATCTCTTTACTTCACCCAGGTCCACATCAATCCCAACGCCGAGGTGGCCGAGTCTGATTTCTCGAACAACCTTGTGAAGTGCCGATGTAGATACGATGGTTTTCGGATCTGGATGTACGGGTGCCACACGGGTACGTAACTCTTCAACAGAAGCTGAGTCTCAGGTCATCACTGAATGTGTCCCCACGGGGAATATCTTCATCAGCTCTGTGCTGTTAACCACTGTATTATACCAGCAAGGATTTCTGACCCAACTGAGTCTTCGGAAAAATCCTACCACCTCCCAAGATCCCATCACGCCTCCAATCCTGACATCTTTTCCATTTCTGATTTCAATTCGCCCATTATTGGATTTTTAGGGGACTTGACAGGGGAGATGCAGAGATGTTGTTTCCCCTTGTGGGTGAGTCTAGGAGAGGGGTATCATCTGAGAGTAAGGGGGTCGTCCATTGAAGACTGAGATGAGGAGGAATTTCTTGTCTCAGAGGGGAGTGGAATTCTTTACCACAGAGTGCTGTTGAGGCTGGGTCATCAAGTGTATTCAAGGTTGAGGTTAGTTTTTAATCAGTAAGGGAGTCAAGGGTTCTGGGGAAAAGGCAGGAGAGTGGAGTTGAGGATTATCAGGTCAGCCACGATCTTATTGAATGGTGGAGCAGACTCGATGGCTGAATGACCCAGTTCTGCTCTTATGGTCTTACACTGTCAGCTGCTTGGGCCCTATACTGGAGATTTGACCCGAGGCCTATCAACCTGCTGTACTGGTCAGTCTTCCCCAAGAACCTCACAGAATGTGGGCTAACTCTCCAGTATACTGTTGAGGCAGGGGCTGCACTGCCCCAGGGATGGCATTCATCTGAGTCCACCTCTCTCCTCTCAGGTGGCTGTGAAACATCTTGTGGCTTCTGTTTTCAACAAAGGTCAGGGGAGTGGTGTCCAGGCCAATATTTATCCCGTGATCAACTACACTTCAAAAAGAAATGATGCTCTCACAGCTGTTTGTGCGAGTCTCTGTGTGTACATTGGCTGTCACTAGAACATTGAACAGTACAGCACAGCAACAGGCCCTTCAGCTCATTATGTCCATGACTGTGAAGCCATTCCAAACTTATCCCATCTGCCTGCCCATGGTCCATATCTCTGTATTCCCTACCTGTTCATGTGTCTGTCTAAATGCTTTTAAATGTTGTTATCTTATCTGCTTCTATCATGTACCCTGGGCAACATGTTCCCAGCAATCTCTTCCCTCACCTCACTTAGTATCCTGGGATATAGCCCAGCAGGCCCTGGGGACTTACCTACCTTAATGTTTTTCAAGACATTAACATTTCTTCCTTCTTCATGTCAACATGACCCCGAATATTTACACAGCTTTCCCTAATGTTACCATCATCCATGTCCTTCTCCTTGGTTAAAATTGATGTGAAGTGCTCATTAACGACCTCATTCACTTCCTCTGGTTATTTGAGTGGACCTACCTGTTCCCTAGCTACCCTCTTGCTCATAATGTAAGTACAAAATGCCTTTGGACTCTTCTTAATACTGTTTGCCAAGAACATTTCATGGCTCCTTTTAGCCCTTCCTAATTTGTTCTTTCCTGCTTACTTTATATTCCTCAAGTACCTCAGCTGATTTCAGTTTCCCAAATCTTACACATGCCTCCTTTTTCTTTTTAACTCAACTTTCATTATCTCTTGTCATACACGGTTCCTGAATCTTGCCATCCTTATCTTTCATCCTCATAGGAACAATGTGGTCCTGAACTCTGATAAACTGGCCTTTGAAATACTCCATGTCAGATGTAGATTGACCCTCAAACAGCCCCTACCAATCTAATTTCTCCAGTTCCTGCCTAATGTCATTGTAATTAGCCTTCCCCCAGTTTAACATTTTCTCCTGAGGATCAATATTATTCTTATCCATAAGTCACTTAAAACTCACAAAATTAGGATCACTGTCCCCAAAATGCTCTCCCACTGTAACTTCAGTCACTTGGCCAGGCTCATTCCCCAATACAAGGTCTAATATGGCCTCTTCTTTAGTTTGACTATTCACATATTGTTTCAATAAACCCTCCTGGATGCACGTAACAAATTCTGTTCCATCTAAACCCCTGGCACTAAGGGAGTCCCAATACTGGAGCAGTTGAAATCACCCATTACAACAACTGTGCTGTTTTTACAACTTTCTGTGATCTACCTACATATCTGTTCCTCTATTTCACGCTGGCTATTGGGAGGCCTATAGCATAACCCTAGCATAGTGATTGCACCTTTCTTATTCAGGAGTTAGAATATAGAACGTAGAACAGTACAGCACAGGAAAAGGCTCTTCAGCCCACCATCATGTGCCGAACATGATGCCAAATTAAACTAACCCCTTGGTCCATATCCCTCTGTTCCTTGCTTATGAGTTTATCTAAAAATCCCTTAAAAGCCCCTATGGAATCTGCATCCACCACCACCCCTGGAAGTGTGTTCCAGACTCCTACCACCCTCTGTAAAACACCTGGCCCTCACATCTCCTGTGATCTTTCCCCCTCTCCCCTTAAATGCGTGCCCCCCTGGTATTAGACAGTTCGGCTCTGGGGGGATAAAGATTCTGAGCGTCAACCCTATCTGTGCATCGCATAATTTTATAGATTCCTCTCAAGTGTCTCCTCAGCCCCTGCTGCTCAGGAGTCCTGGCTGGTTATGGCCTCAGTACATTAACACAGTGACTACACTTCAAACAAAAGCTAGCTCATTAGCTGTAATGCACTGTGAGTTGTGAAGGGCGCCATTTCAATGCAAACTATGGCCTCACTGAAGGAGCCATCCAAGAGGTAGACAGGATAGTGAAGGCAGCGTTTGGTATACTTGCCTTAATTGGTCAGAGTATTGAGTTCAGGAGTTGGGAGGTCATGTTGCGGCTGGACAGGGCATTGGTTAGGCCACTGTTGGAATATGGCGTGCCATTCTGGTCTCCTTCCTGTTGCAAAGATGTTGTGAAACTTGAAAGTGTTTAGAAAAGATTTACAAGGATGTTGCCAGGGTTGGAGGATTTGAGCTACAGGGAGAGGTTAAACAGGCTGGGGCTGTTTTCCCTGGAGCATTGGAGGTTGAGGGGCGACTTTATAGAGGTTTATAAAATCATGAAGGGCATGGATAGGGTGAATAGACAAAGTCTTTTCCCTGGGGTGGGGGAGTCCAGAACTAGAGGGCATAGGTTTAGGGTGAGTTGGAGGGATATGGACCGCGTGCTGGCAGGTGGGACTAGATTGGGTTGGGACATCTGGTCGGCATGGACAGGTTAGACTGAAGGGTCTGTTTCAGCACTGTACATCTTTATGACTCTATGTCCTCTCAGTGCAGCTGTGGGACTCTCTTTAATCAGTAATACAACTCCCCGACCCTTTTCACATCCCTCTCTATCACGCCTGAAACACTAAACCCTGAAATGTGGAGCTGCCAGTGCTGCCCTTCTCTTCCCCAAGTTTCTGGAATTGCTACAACTCTATCGTTCCATGAACTAATCCATGCTCTAAGCTCACCTGCGTTACCTGTTATATTCCTTGCATTGAAATAAATAGACTCAAGACCACCAGTACTGCCATGTTCATTAAACTGGCCCTGCCTGCTCTTCCCATTAGACTGACGTGGCTTAATCTTGACCTTCTCCTCAAGAACCCTACATGCTGACCTATTGACATGGTTCCTATCCCCTGCCCATACTCATTTAAACCCTCCCAAGTGGCACTAGTAAACCTCCCTGTCAGGACATTGGTGCCCCTCCAATTTAGGAGCAACCCATCTTCTCATACAGGTCCCACCTGCCCTAGAAGAAATCTGACCACCGTCTTCCTACACCAGCTCTTTACCAATGCATACAGCTTTATTATCTTCCTATTCATGACCTCACTCGCACATGGCACAGGGAGTAATCCTAAGGTGACAACCCTTGAGGTCCTGCTCTTCAACATTCTACGTCACTCCCTAAATTTTCTTTGGCAGGACCTCATCTCTCTTGTTGCCCATGGACCACAATCTCTGGCAGCTCACCCTCCCCCTTCAGAATATCCTGTGCCCACCCAGAGACATCTTTGACTCTCCCACTGGGGAGACAACACTCTGTTTTGGAGTCTCGCTGACAGCCACAGAAATGCCCAGGGCTGTAGAGTCACCCTCTCAATACTGCTCTCCCACACCTCCCTACCCTGCAACATTAGCACAGTGACTACAATTCAAACAAAACTAGCTCATTAGCTGCAATGCACTGAGAGTTGTGAAGGGCGCCATTTCAATGCAAGTATTCCTTCTGTGATGCTCAGTTTTCAGGCAGGAAGTCAGTCTGTAGCAGTTAAAAACAGCAGTTATCTCACAAATCAGAGTCAACCCATTTAATATTAAACAGGCTGCATTCAGCGATCGACTCTGATTACAACCAGAATGAGATTTACTCAGGGCCAGTTTCAGATATAGAATACTGCCCTGGATTATTGGAAACGATTATCTCCGGTTTCTCTGAGCAAGCTCAGGTCACAGCGTGATGCAGTAATTGAAAGATGGTTGGGTTGATAAACTGGAAAGGCGATATCTAGTAGCATTCTGCACCTTTATCACTGGAGTGGGCAGTGCTGCCCTCTCCCCATTCTATGGGTAGGCTGTGCTTGGCATGTCTGCATTGGACCATGGTATAGACTCAGCCCATCACAGGCTCCACACACTGAGGAGAAATGTGACAGGGTTTGGAAAGTGAGTACAGTCTTCTATGAGGAGAGACTGCGGAGACTGGGATTATATTCACTGGAATTCAGAAGCGGGGGGGATCTTATAGAAACATGTAAAATTATGAAGGGAATAGATAAGCTAGAAGTAGAGAGGATGTTTCCACTGGCAGGTGAAACGAGGACAAGAGGGTATAGCTACAAAATTAGAGGGAGCAGATTTAGGACCGAATTGAGAAGGAACTTCTTCACCCAGAGGGTTGTGAATCTGTGGAATTTCCTGCCCAGGGAAGTGGTTGAGGCTTCCTTATTGAATGTTTTTAAAGCTAAGATAGATAATTTTTTTGAACAGTAGAGGAATTACAGGATACAGGGAGAGGGCAGGTAAGTGGCACGGAGGTCACAAAGAGATCAGCCATGATCTTATTGAATGGCAGAGCAAGCTTGAAGGGCCAGACGGCCTACTCCTGCTCCTAGTTCCTAAGTTCTTGCTGATGCTAGAAAGTTGTAGGTTCAAATCTCCACACAGAGTGTGGGCCACTACAAGGAAGCCAAAATTACAGGGCACAGTAGCAGGAAAGAGCCAGGGTCAGGGACTTCAAATACGAAAGCAAAAGCAGAAACTGCTGGAGAAACTCAGCAGGTCTGGCAGCATCTGTGGAGAAACAAACAGAGCTAACGTTTCAAGTCCAGTAACCTTTCTTCAGAACTGCGGTTCTCCAGCACTGTCTGCTGGAGTTTCAGACTTGCATCATCCACAACTCTTTGTGTTCACTTCAAACACACGATTGGTCACCTTGTCAATTCCTGTTCCAAAGAATCGAGCGGTTAAGAAGATTAAACTTTGAAATGCATTTCTCAAACAGTTCCATAAAGAAGCAGAGAACTATGATGCCAAAGATCTGAAACAAACAGAAAATGCTGGAGAAGCTCTGCAGTTGTGGCAGCATCTGAGAGAGCGAGTGAGAGAGAGAAAAACAGAGTTTTGAGTCCAGTGACACATCATGTGAAATATTCTGAAGAAGTCATATCAGATTTGTAATGTTAACCGTTTCTCTCTCCATGGACGCTGCCAGACCTGCCGAGTTTCTCCAGCACTTGCTGTTTTGATTAATTCCTCACTTGAAAAGGAAGTAGGTTTTATGATGGATGTGATCATTTCAGTGTAATACATTTGTAGGGAATTAATGGGTGGCATGGTGGCTCAGTGATGAGCACTGCTGCCTCCCAGCACCAGGGACCCGGGTTCAATTCCAGCCTCGGGTGACTGTCTGTGTGGAGTTTGCACATGCTCCCTGTGTCTGCGTGGGTTTCCTTCCAAAGATGCCCAGCTCAGGGGGATTGGCCATGGGAAATTGCCACAGGGATGTGCAGGCTAAGTGGGTTAGCTAGGGGAATGTGGGATTACAGGGATAAGGTAGGGGGGTGTGGTCTGGGTGGGATGTTCTTTGGATGGCTGGTGTAGACTTGATGGATTAAATGGCCTCCTTCCACACTGTAGGGATTCTGTGATAAATGCAAAGAGCTGAAAGACCATGAGGAGGATACTCAGTGCAATCTCTCATTCCCTGAGATTAAGATTGATTTATATATTAATTCCAGTAACCCACTTTTGAGTTTCATCTCCTTTAAAGATGTCACCTAACAAAAATGGTATGCTGAGTAGCGTCCTTGTCTCTGATCCAGAAGCTCCAGATTCAAGTCTCGCTCCTGGACATGGTGGAGAACAAAGGTGCATTCAGAATGGAGGAGGTTACCCATAAGTTATAATGCTCAGACAGCTAGCACAGCCGCGATGGGCAGACTGGCCTTCGTTTACACTGTAACGGTTCTGCAATAACAGGGCCAATTAGTTTGTTTGCCAATCTAAAATCCTCCCAATTCGTGCTGCTGAGAGCGGGGGTGATTCCTGGTCAGTGGTGTGATAAAGAGGGCATTGGAGCCCTGACAAACCCGATTTTTCTTGATGGTATGAAGTTAAATGCAATGTATATTCAAAGAGACCTGGGGGCTCAGGGGCACAGCTCTTAAAAGAGTCAGAAATAAATGCAAAATAATCAAGAAAGCTAATGGAAAGTGGGCCTTTATATCTAGAGCACTGGGAGTATCAGGGTGCAGAAGATCTGCTGCAGTTTTACAAAACCCTGGTTCAACCTCCATGGAGTACTGTGAGCAGTGGCAGTGTGGTGGCTCAGTGGTTAGCACTGCTGCCTCACAGCACCAGGGTCCCAGGTTCGATTCCAGCCTCGGGCAACTATCTGCATGGAGTTTTGCACATTCTCCCCGTGTCTGCGTGGGTTTCCTCCGGGTGCTCCGGTTTCTTCCCACAGTCCAAAGATGTGCCAGGCTAAATTTCGCATAGGTTAGTCAGAGGGAAATGGGTATGGGTGGGTTACTGTTTGGAGGGTCGGTGTGGACTTGTTGGGCCGAAGGGCCTGTTTCCACACTGTAGGGGATCTTATAATAAAATAATTTTAAAAACTGGAGTCCCCCAGTGATCTATAACACAAACAACACAAGTCTGTCAATTCCTCACTTTTAACATTTCCAAATGATTCACATCCTCAATGGGTAGTTATGTTTTCCCAGTGCTTTACATGTGGATGTACTTCCTGACTGTCAGTACTTACTATAGTTTTGAGCTGTGGCTGTTTTTGAGGCCCCTGGATTTATCTCCTCACCTTGCCTTTCAGGTGATGCCTTCAGTGCTGCAATTGAAGACCAGTTTGAACATCAGCTGACCCTGTCCAATAACGTGTCCTAACAATGGAGACTTCACTTACAATACCAGACAATACCTCGGACCTCCTGCTCTGGATCTGTACCCCGGCCTCGTTCAGAATCAGACTTGGACTACCACGTGAGGGAAGGGTTTTACAAACCAGTCACTGAACGGGACCCGGGAGTACAATCTGATCGTGCACTAGGAACTTGTGGTCATGTCCCGATAGGAATAGGTGCTTGAGGGTCACCTTGGCTTTTAGCGCCAGGCGAAGGAAATGAATGACAGCAAATTGAAGAGCAGTCCACCCTTTCCCTGATTTTCTTCGCCCGATGAGAAAAGTTAATCGTAACCCCCTCTGTGTATGTGGTTTATTTTTCTTTTGTTTTCAAATTTTGTTCAAAGCTGATCTCATAACGACAATACTTGTACATTGAAATATTGGAGGATATTTTTTGAAAGATCTATATAAATATATAATATTAAACAAAAGGGAGTGTACGTGGTCTTCCATGTGTTACAATCTTAATTCTCTCTGGGCTGTTTTGACTCTTTACTGTGATGCTGTTTCAAATATTGTGTGGTAAACCTCAGCTGAAGTCACAACATTAATGGAGTTGAAATCCTGATAATACACTCACCATTGCATAAGAGGGGAGATTCAGGCATGCACTGTTTTCCCCACTATTCTGGATGGCAATATGTAGATGCTCGTGCTCTCACACAGGTATTACAGCACAGAAGGAGGCTATTCGGCCTATTGTGTCTGTACTAGCATTACAAACTAGCATCATTCCCTAGTGCCAGTCTCCTGCCTTTCCTACAGGAATGTGTTGTTGCAGTTATACAGGGTCTCGGTGAGGAGAAAGCGCGGACTGCAGATGCTGGGGATCAGAGTTGAAAGTGTGCCGCTGGAAAAGCACAGCAAGTCAGCCAGCATCCAAGGAGCAGGAGAGTCGACGTTTCAGGCATAACCCGTTCATGAGCTCATTCCTAATGGAGGGCTTATGCTTGAAACATCAAATCTTCTGTTCCTCAGATCCAAGGCAGGAGTGAGGACTGCAGGTGCTGGAAACCAGATTTCAGATCAGAGTGGTGCTGGAAAAACACAGCAGGTCAGGCAGCATCCGAAGAGCAGGAAAATCGACGCTTCGGGCAAAAGCCCTTTGTCAGGATTCCTGATCTGCTCCTCAGATCCTGTCTGACCCATTGTGTTTTTCCAGCACCACACTCTCAACTCAGGGCCTTGGTGAGGCTACATCTAGAATATTGTGGGCAGTTTTGGTCTCCTTTTTCTGAGGAAGGATGCTCTCGCTTTTGAAGGAGTGCAGCGAAGCTTTACCAGGCTGATTCTGGGGATGGAGGGAGTGACGTACGAGGAGAGATTGATGAGGTTAGGATTGTTTTTACTGGAGTTCAGACAAAGTGAGGTGGGGAATCTCATAGAGACTTAACATTCTAACAGGACTGGACAGAGTAGATGCAGGGAGCATGTTCCCGATGGTGGATGTGTCCAGAACCACCGGTCACAGACTGTGGATTCTGGGTGGACCATTCTCAATGGAGATGAGGAGACATTTCTTCACTCAGAGTGTGGTGAACCTGTGGAATTCATTACCACAGGAAGTAGTTGATGCCAAAACATTGAATGTATTCAAGAGGTGACTAGATATAGCATTTGGGGTGAATGAGATCAGAGGTTATTGGGGAGAGAGCAGCATTAGGATATTGAGTTGGATGATCAGCCATGATCGTGAATGGTAGGGCAGACTCAAAGGGCTGAATGGCCTCTTCCTGCTCCTAACTTTTCTGTTTTCCCCATACCCATGCACACTATTTAAATCCGAATAATTTTCCTCAATGGAAGCTCTCTCCACCATTCTATTCTACTTTGTGGTTCCCTCTGTGTACTAAGAGGACAGTTTTAGCTCAGTTGGCTAGTGTATGATTCAGACTGATGTTTATAGTGTGGGTTCAGTCCCTGAGAGTGGAAGGCAGAGGCAGACCACCACTGACTGAAAACTACCCAAGAGGAGCTTTACCAGGATCTAGTCTGGGACGGAGAAGTTTGGCCGTGGAGGGAGGCTGGATAAGTTCAGGTTGTTTTTCTTTGGAGCAGAAAAAGCTGAAGGGCATCCTAACTGAGGTGTTGGTAAGATATGAGGGCCTTCGTTGATGGGAAGCAGTTGTTTCCTTTAGTTGAAGGGGTCGGTAACAAGGGGGCATCATTTTAAGGTCAAAGGCAGAAAGTTTAGAGGGGATTTGAGGAAATGTACTGTCCAGGAGGGCAGTTGGGGTGGGAAACCTCACAAACCTTAACAAGTACTTGGAAACCCAAAACGTCATAACGTTCAAAGTTATGGGTCTGGTGCTGGAATGTCAGATTTATTTTTTTGGTGATTTTTTTTTGTTGTCGGTGCAGACTTGATGGGCCGAAGGGCCTCCTGTGTACTGTATGAGTTTGTGATGAAACCACTCAGGATGAAGCAGTGACAACAATGCGCCATGGACCATGCTTCAGATAGAGCCTGGGTACTGTCATATAGTGCCTGCTCAGGTGCCTCCACATGCACTTTGACCTTCGCTGTTCTTGCCCAGCAGACCGTGTTCAACAGGAAGTGTAACTCCACCCCAGTTATCCAGGATCAGGTGGTTTGGGTTTTCACTGCTTCAAAGGTACTGGGACAATGTTGCTTCCGAATGTTCAGTAGGTGTTAATAAGATGCAAACTAGAGAGTGATTTCCAATGCCTCTGCCCTAGAGAAACAGGGATCTTGAAGTGATGGAGGAGAAAGTGAGGACTGCAGATGCTGGAGATCAGAGCTGAAAATGTGTTGCTGGAAAAACGCAGCAGGTCAGGCAGGATAAGTTCAGGTTATTTTTCTTTGGAGCAGAAAAAGCTGAAGGGGGCCCTAACTGAGGTGTTGGTAAGATATGAGGGCCTTCGTTGATGGGAAGCAGTTGTTTCCTTTAGTTGAAGGGGTCGGTAACAAGGGGACAGGTGAATCGATGTTTCGGGCATAAGCCCTTCTTCAGGAATGAGTCCAGCAGGCTAAGATAAAAGGTAAGGAGGAGGGACTTGGGGAAGGGGCGTTGGAAATGCGATAGCTGGAAGGAGGTCAAGGTGAGGGTGATAGGCTGGAGTGGGGTGGGGGCGGAGAGGTCAGGAAGAAGATTGCAGGTTAGGAAGGCGGTGCCGAGTTTGAGGGATTTGACTGAGACAAGGTGGGGGGAAGGGAAATGAGGAAATTGGAGAAATCTGAGTTCATC
>NC_057731.1:49126022-49144173 GCF_004010195.1 Chiloscyllium plagiosum | reverse complement strand
CTGTGGGAGTCGGTCGGTTTATAGTAAATGTGTTGATTCGGTCGCCCGAGATAGAAATGGAAAGGTCTAGGAGGGGGAGGGAGGAGTCTGAGACGGTCCAGGTGAATTTGAGGTCGGGGTGGAAGGTGTTGGTAAAGTGGATGAACTGTTCAACCTCCTCATGGGAGCACGAGGCAGCGCCGATACAGTCATCGATGTAGCGGAGGAAAAGGTGGGGGGTGGTGCCAGTGTAGCTGCTGAAGATGAACTGTTCCACATGTCCTACGAAGAGCCAGGAAGATTATAGGCAAAAGTGAGGACTGCTGATACTGCTTTTCCAGCACCACTCTAATCTAGACCCAAGAAGATTACAGCCTGTGTGTCTGTGAACAATGTACTCCAACTTCAAGCCATGTCCTAACCCTGAACTGTTGAGGGACCCTACCACCTGATCAGGAGTATGTGCTCTGTCCTTCCTTCCCAATGAATGACCCTCCCATCATTCTGATTAACAGACCATCTCCATTTGGAGGGCATTGAAGCACTTACCTTTGTACAGCACCATTCACAACCATCCAGAGCTCTTTACGGTCAATGAAATGTTTCTGTTGTAATGCAGGAATTAATCAATAGTGCCTTGTCCTGGTGAGCCTTGGACCTGTTACCTCTTAGTAGCCAGGATTGAAAGAATGGTAAGTGGGATTAACATAAAGCAACTTCTTAGCTCATGACGCAACAAGAAGGAAGGAAAACATTGAGAATGTGAGACTAAGGGAGGTGAGAATCACTGATAAAGGGAGGGAGGGAAGGAAGAAATGAAGGAAAGGAAAGGAAGGAGGCAAAGAGAAAGGGAGGGAAGAATTAAAGAAGGGAAGGAATGAATTAGAATTAGATTTTATAGTCATGTGTACTCAAATATAGGAATATGTGAGTACAGTGAAAAGTGTACAAAGTCTCCATTCTCCGGCCCCATCTTGGGTATAAAACCAGAAATGAAATAAAACAACAGCAGGAAACAAAGCTGAAATGTAAGAAAAACATCCAGATCTTAAAATCTAAGTCTTATCTCCATGAAGATGTTTGGAACTACCGATGCAGGCACCTGGGGAGAGTGAGAAGGAATTCATTGATTCTTTATTCTGCAAAGTTCTCTAAAGTATAATACTGCAACTCCCGGAAATCCGAACAAAAAGGTGTTACAGAAGCCTAGCAGGTCTTGGCAACATCTGTGGAGAGAGAAAAACAGAGTTAGCGTTTCTAGATTGATAAACCAAACTCAAAATTTCAGATCTCTGGATCCGAAACGTTAACTCTGCTTTCTCTCCCTCACAGACACTGCCAGACCTGCTGAG
The DNA here is from genome assembly GCF_004010195.1 of Chiloscyllium plagiosum. Classification (NCBI taxonomy): domain Eukaryota; kingdom Metazoa; phylum Chordata; class Chondrichthyes; order Orectolobiformes; family Hemiscylliidae; genus Chiloscyllium; species Chiloscyllium plagiosum. The sequence continues at coordinate 49,142,842 of NC_057731.1, read as the reverse complement.
TTTCTCTTGTCCTTTCAACATTCTCAAAAAGTGTCTGTTGCACACTATGCACCTAGACAGATGGGGCAGGAATTGGAGCAAGCTCTCCATGTTTGTTTGAGTAAAAGTCCCCTGTAAAAGTAACATGATGGTGCTATGATCAATGAATGGGGAATAGAATTGCAATTAGAACCAAGAGCACCGAATGATCTTTGTAGAATTGTGAGATTTCTAAAACTATAATGCACACTATAAAGTTACTGATAACTTTGTTGTGATAAATTATTCCTTGATGTGTATACATATATCTGTTTACTGTTGCAATGGTCACACAACTGCATGGATGCGGTTAGAACCATGAACTCTTCTGATAAAGACATCTCTGTACAATCCCAGACCTTGGCTAATGTCTCTTTATTCCAATCTATTTGCATTTTTTTAAACATTGGAGAGTACAGTGGTGTGTGGTGAGGAAGGAGGGTAGATAGATTAATTTGTAAGATGTGGAGTGAATCCATTTAGCAGTACAGGGGTCTTGTGGCACAGTGGTAGTGTCCCTATCTCTGACCCAGGAGACCCTGGTTCAAGATCCACCTGCTCCTGAAGTGTGTAATAAAATCTCTGAACAGGGCGATTTGAATATATCTGCAGGGTATCCTGTCAGTGTCCATTGACAAGAACATCCTGCACAGGAATCTCACAGAGTCATACAGCACCCTTCGGTCCAACCAGTCCATGCTGACCATAATCCCAATCTAAACTAGTCCCACCTGCCTGCTCCTGGCTCATATCCCTCCAAAATGTTCCTATTCATGTACTTATCTAAGTGTCTTTTAAACGTTGTAACTGTACCTGCATCCACCACTTCCTCAGGAAATTCATTCCACATGCGAACCACCCTCTTGCCCCATATGACTTTTTAAAATCTCTCTCCTCTCACCTTAAAAATATGCCCCCTAATCTTGAAATCTCCCATGATAGGCAAGAGACACCTACCATTAACCCTGTCTGTAACCCTTGTGATCTTATAAGCTTGTATAAGATCACCTCTCAACGTTCTAGGCTCCAGTGAAAAAAGTCCCAGCCTATCCAACCTTTCTTTATAACAGAAACCTTCCATTCCCAGCAATATCCTGGTAAATCTCTTTTGAACCCTCTCTAATAATATCCTTAGACTTGGTAACAATTCAAAGCAGTACCATCTCTGCAGTGTTTTTATTATCTGGCTGTTCTAATATTGTGTTATTTATTCAGAGGATGTGGGTATTATCAACAATTATTGCCCATCCTTAGTTGCCCTGGAGCTGCCTCCTGGAACCAGTGCTGTAAGAGACGCCTACAGTGCTGTTAAGGAGGGAATTTCAGGACTTGGTCCCACTTGGATAAGTTTAATCAATCCACAGGAACATTTGAGTGTGCTCAGGGGAAACCTGAAGGCAGCTGGATGGGTTAATTGATTGCTGCAGGTTGGCTATAACTTACAATTAGCAGGCTGTCGAGTTAATTAAAAAGACAGCGTCGAAAATGCATGACCCACAGGAGGCTGGAATTCTGTCAATGTACTTCTTACGAAGTCCCACCCGTGTGCCATGGTGAGATAATTGGTAAAAACGAGACAGAGTGGTTGAAGACTTGTTTGTGAATTGCAGTAACTATGGATCTCCCCAAAGTCAGTTCATTGTGGCCTCCAACACCAGCTGCAGTGTAGTTGGGAATGTCTTCTGGACTCTGAAGGGGACGTGGAGTCACGCAGACAGAAGTTTGGGAAAACAAACCTGGAATTGCTTCCAGCAGATGAGTTCAAGGGGCAGGGAGGTGGAAGATTTGATTGCGGAGTTTGAAATTACAGTGGGTCTCGACAAAGTAAGTGTGTAGAAACTGTTTACACTGACAGGAAGGTCATTAACTAGATGACATAGATTTAAGATAATTGGCTAAAGGATCAATAGGGAGATGAAGAATTCCTTTCTTCAGCAGTGAATTGTTATAATCTGAGAGGGCAGTGGAAGCATTCATTGGTAATTTTTAAGAGAATTGGATCAGTAATTGAAATGGAAGAATACAGCGCTTAATTAAATTGCTCTTTGAAATAGCCAGTAGAGGGACTATGAACCACAGAGCTCCCTCTATACTGCATGCATAACAATCTTAAAAATCTCACAACACCAGGTTATAGTCCAACAGGTTTAATTGGAATCACTAGCTTTCAGAGTGCCGCTCCTTCATCAGGTGGTTGTGGAGTGCACAATTGTAAGGCACAGAATTTATGGCAAAAGTTTATAGTGTGATGTAACTGAAATTATACATTGAAAAAAACCTTGATTGTTAAGTCTCTCATCTGTTAGAATGACCATGTGGCTTTCACTTTTTTCATATGTAAATCACAAAACCTTTTCATGAAGTTACATCTCAGGTTAACTTTAACAATTGGTGTCAGCCCAGATAATGTGTTGAAGGTATTAGCCTCCGTGTGCTGCTGTCTGTGCCATAATGTTTAAATTGATTTTAATCTAAAAAATGAATTAACAGAGTCATACCTGGATTCATGCAGTTTTTGAGCAAAGTACAAAGTTACTCAAAAACTGCATGAATCCATGTAAGACTCTGTTAATTCATTTTTTAGATTAGAGTCAGAGTCATACATGGATTCAAGCAGTTTTTGAGCAAAGTACAAAGTTACTCAAAAACTGCATGAATCCGTGTAAGACTCTGTTAATTCATTTTTTAGATTAGGATCAATCTAAACATTATGGTGTCATGTCAGCCCAGATAATGCATTGGAGGTGTGAGGTGTTGGTGTCTGTCACCTGGATTAGGGCAGTCAAAAGGTAAATAAATGGGTACGTTTCCCATCCCTGACTGTCATCCAGTGAGCCACTGGGAGTGGAGTACGTTTAGCTCAGTTGGCTAGTTGCTTTACAAAGCAGTGAGATGCTAACAGCATAGGTTCAATTCCCATCACCGGCTGAGCATACCATGAAGGACTCTCCTCCTCACTCTTGCCTGAGGCACAGTGACCCTCAGGTTAAACTGCCACCAGTTGTCTGTCTGAGCCCTATGGTCTGGTGAGACTATGATGACTTAGCTTGCTAGCATTAGGCAAGGCAAACCCAGCTGTGGCTATAGTGGCTCACCTGTCAATGAACCAACATCTGGGTGCATGGGTAAAGTATGGCACTCCATTGAGGTACAGTATTGGGGGCACCATAACACCAGGAACAAGCTCTTAGTTTCTGAACTTTTTATAAAGGACAAGAACAAGGAGGTGGTGTTGAACTTGGATAAGACCCTTGTTAGACCTCAGCAGGAGTATTGGGTACAGTTGTGGGCGATACATTATTGGTAAGATGTGGATACACTGATGGAAGGGCAGCAGCAGTTTGCAAAGAAGGTTCCGGGAATGAGAAACTTCAGTGATGAGGACAGATCAAAGACATTGGGACAGTTCTTTTGAAGACTGAGAGGAGGTTTGACAGAAGTGTTCAAAAGCATGAGGGAGTTGAATAGAGCAGACGGATGTACCCACTTGTAAAAAGAACAAGCAGAGAAGGGCATAAATTTAAAGTCAAGTGCAAATAAGGCAAGGAGTTTATGGGAAAAAGACTTTCACCCAGCAAGTGGTTTGGGTCTCATAGAATCCCGACAGTGTGGAAACAGGCCTTTCGGCCCAACAAGTCCGCACCAACCCTCTGAAGAGTATCTTACCTCCCCATTCCCCCTAACTAATGTACCCAATGCACATCTCTGGACGCTATGGGCAATTTAGGATGGGCAAATCACCTGACCTGCACATCTTCGGAGTGCGGGAGGAAACCAGAGTACCCGGAAGAAACCCACGCAGACACAGGGAGACTGTGCAAAGTCCACACAGTCACCAGAGACGGGAATCGAACCCACGTCCCTGGCACAGTGAGGTAGCAGTGCTGACGATTGAGTCAGAATACACTGCCTGGAAAACGTGTTAGAGGCAGGTTCGATCCAGACATTCAAGAGGGCTCAGGCTGGTTATTTGGTCTGAATTCATGTGCAGGGATATAGAGAAAGGTCAGGAGGTTGGCGTGATCTCATGATGCTCGTTTGAAGAGATGGGGGTGCAGGCCCGATGGGCTGAATAGCCTCCTTCTGTGCCGTAAGACGTCCTTGATTGTATTTGCACTTCAAATTACCAGGAAATAGGTCTGAATTAGGAAATAGGAAATCCAGTTAAAATTAGAGAAAACATTATGTCAATCTCTGAAAGTACAGAGTTGACATCTGCAGAAATCAACGGACTGAAAGCCAGAGTTAAGGAGAACTCATAGTGAGGCGTTATTTAATGCAGACATTTATTCCTGTCTCTTCCTGACTTGGGCAGGCCACTAAGATTCTTGCTCCAGATTTATGGATGTGTTTTTGAATGTAATGCAGCCTCCCTTTTCTCTGGCAACTTGCGATTCTAAATTAATGGATGTGGGACATTGAGCACTGATGCTGTGCATCTACACCTACAGGGGTAAGCTATCAACCAGCTTTGTAACGTTGGAGATACTTTCGATGCTTTAAGTGTGGGTGCTAAATTATCGGAAGGTGAACAAGACTAGGGAGTGGGTCATTTGCAAGAAAGTCAACATGTCAAATGTTTGTCCAATGTAGTGATTGTTACAGTTCTCACATGGTATTTTGTAAATGGCATTAGTTTTGCCTGTTGACTGTACTGGGTCATTCAAGTTCATTAGCTGTTGTTTTATCTGTCATTTGCAAAATACCGTGCAAGAACTGTAACCAACACTACATTGGACAAACAGGCAGGAAACTAGCCAGCAGGATACATGAACATCAACTAGCCACAAAAAGACATGACCAACTCTCACTAGTATCCTCACTTACAGATAAGGGAGGACACCACTTCAACTAGGACAACACATCCATCTAAGGACAAGCCAAACAAAGACATGCACGAGAATTCCTAGAAGCATCGCATTCCAACCAGAACTCTATCAACAAATACTTCGAGTTAGACCCCATCTACCACCCCTGAGAAAAAGAACAGAAAATGGCATCATGCACAGGAAATAACATCACCAAAGGAAATGACATCACAAACCCAAAGAAACCCAAACATATAAATAGAAAGCAGGAATCATGTACACTGCTTCGCCAGAGGCCCACTGAAGATGTTACCCAGTAGGGTGATGAAATATCTGGAAATGAATCTCCCAGCTCAGCGAGCGAACCTACATCCAGAATGATTGAGGGGTATAGATAGAGTTGACAGGAAGAGACCTTCCCCTTGGTGGAGGGATTAATGAGCAGGGGCATTGATTTAGGGGAAGCGGCAGAAGGTTTTGAGGAACTGTGAAGGAAGTGTTTTTCACCCAGAGGGTGGTGGGAATCTGAGGTCCATGCCTGTAAGGATGGTAGAGAGAGAAACCCTCATCACATTGAGGAAGTATTTAGATGGGCATTAGCAATGTCAAGGGACACATGGCTGTGGGCCGGAAAGGACTTTACTGTCGGCTGGGAGTCACCATCAGATGAGAATGATGGGTTTCCTTCTTATCGCATGTCAGTGAACTGGATGGGTTTTCACGATGATTGATGATAGACCTCGGGTCACTGTAACCAAGACAAACTTTCATTTCCAGATTTTATGAATTGAATCTAAATTCCACCAGGGCATTAGCTTGGGTGTCTGGATTACTGCTCTAGAGACAGCATCAGGACACCACCAGTATTCCCAAATATTCAATGCAGTAGTGTTCAGCTAGTGCCCCTTGAACAGCAGGGCAGTGCAATGACGGTGAGAACACAAATGTTCCTCTCAGTGTCCAATGCAGCTTTCTTTCAAATACATTTCTTGTGCAGAATCACAGCAATCTGTATTTCTGTATCTCCTGTGACATAATAAAACACCACAATGCAATGCAATGCAAAGCACAAACAAACAACAGCCTCAGAAGATACAACTCATTAAGAGGAGGAGGCTCCACAACATACCGCCCATCCTCAATGATGGGGGAGTCCAGCACATCAGGGCAAAAGACAAGCAATTGTAACAACATTCAGCCTGAAGTGCAGAGTAGCTGATCCAACATAGCCTGCTCCCAAGGGCCCCAGCTTCACAGATACCAGTCTTTAGCCAACTTTAATTTATTCCATGTAATATCAAGAAACGGTTGGAGGCACTGGGTACTTTACAGGCTCTGAAAACAGTCTAGCAACAGCACTGAAGACTTGTGCTCCAGAACTTGCTGCCCCCCTAGTACCAGTGCAGTTACAACATTGGCATCTTCCTGACAATGTGGAAAACTGTCCAGGTATGCCCTATACACAAAAAGCAGACAACTCTCGATCATCAGTAAAGTGATAGAAGGTGTCATCAACAGTGCTATCAAACAGCACCTGCTCAGCAATAACCTTCTCAGTTTCGCCCAATTTGAGTTCTGCCAGGGCCACTCAGCTCCTGACCTCATTACAGCCTCGGTTCAAACATGGACACAACAGTTAACTCCAGAATAAATAAACAAAGAACCGTGGTTGCTAGAGATCTAAAACAATAACAGAAACTGGAGGAACACCTACGTTCTGTCCCTAGGCTTCCAGGTGCCTCCACTTCACCATACTGCCATGTTTCCATGCCAATATCTCCATCTTCTGCTTAGGGACAGTGCAGCCTCTCAGACTCAACATTGAGTTCAATACCATTAGAACCTGATTCTTTCCTTCCATGTCTTTTACCCACCCCCACGCCTGGTCCTGTTATGACATGGTTGCTTTTAGCTCTGTCCCCCATTCCCATTTACTCCTAGACCCATTATATTACATGGGTTGCATTCAGTACAGCTCACCCATTCTTTCCTGCTCTAAGCCCTTATTATCATTTATTCAGCTTTCCTTCTGTCCTGACCTGCTATTCATTTTTTCCTTGTTTACCTTGAGATGTCTCTCTCTCTCTGGGCTCTGCCTCCACTTACCCACTCACCTCTACCTTCTGCCAACCCCCACAACTTCATCTTCAGCGTAAATACCACCTTTCACCAGCTGCTGTCAGTTCTGATGAAGTGTCACTGGACTCAAAGCATTAACTCTGCTTTCTTACCATAGGTGCTGTCAGACCTGCTAAGTTTCTCCAGCAATTTCTGTTTTCTTTGCAGTTGAACTGCACGGGTGAGGGGAGAGTGACAGCCCTTGACAGCAAGGTTACATCTGACTGAGTGTGGCATCAAGGAGCCCAAGCAAAACTGGAGCCAAAGTGAATTCGAGGAATCTCTCCACTGACTGGAGTTCTACCGAACACACAGGAAGATGGTTGTGGCTGTTGGAGGTCAGTCATCTCAGCTCCAGGACATCTCTGCAGGAGTTTCTCAGTGTAGGCCCTCGGCCCAACCATCTTCAGCTGCTTCATCAATGACCGTCCCTCAATAATAAGTGGCCAAGTTTGCCAATGATTGCACGATGTTCAGCACCATTTGCGACATGAAGGGCTTTTGCCCGAAATGTCGATTTCCCTGCTCCTCGGCTGCTGCCTGAACTGCTGTGCTTTTCCAGCACCACTCTAATCCAGATACTGGAACAGTCCATGTCCCAGTCCAACAAGGTCTCAATATAATCCAGGGTTGGGCTGAAATGCGACAAGTAACATTTGCATCATGCAAATGCCAGGTATTGACTGTCTTCAACAAGAGAGAATCTAACCACCACACCTTGACATCCAATGACTGAATTCCCCACTAGCAACATCCTGGGGGTTGCCATTGACCAGAAACTTAATTGGATTCACCACATAAATACAGTGACTACAAGAGCAGGTCAGAGGCTGTGAATATTGCGGCGAGTAACTCACCTCCTGACTCCCCAAAGCCTGTCCACCATCTACAAGGCACAAGTCAAGTATGTGATTCAATACTTGCCACTGGCCTGGATGGGTGAAGCTCCAACAATGCTCAAGAAGCTTGACACCATCCAGGACAAGGCAGCCCGCACGATTGACATCACGTTAACAAACATCCACTCCCTCAGTAGCAGCAGTGAGCACCACCTACAAGATGTAATTTACCAAAGATTCTCAGATAGCACCTTCTACTATCTAGAAGGACAAGGGCAGCAGATACATGGGAACACGACCACCTCCAAGCCACTCGATATCCTGACTTGGAAATACATCACCATGTCTTCACTGTCGCTGGGTCAAAATCCTGGAATTCCCTCCCTTAGGGCATTGTGGGTCTACCTGCAGCAGGTGTACTGCAGTGGTTCGAGAAGGCAGCTTACCCCCACCTTTTCAAGGGGGCAACTAGGGACGGGCAATAATGCTGGGCCCAGCCAGTGAAACCAACTTCTGATGAATAAGAAATGACGAGAAACTTTCAAAAGGAATTGGATAGAGTTGATGGGTAGTAAGTTGGAACCGATTGGATAACTCTGTCCCAGAAACAATACTGACAACAACGGGTAGAATGGCCTCTTTTGGTGCGATATTATTCCACATTAAATACCCTCATTGCATGGTAGGATTGTTCATCAATCAATTCAGCAGAAAATAAGTGTTAGAACTGGAGTTTTAAAATTAATATATCTATGACCTTTTTACATTGGTTCTCAAATGGAGGAACAGAGGAAGTATAGCAAAAGTATTTGAACAGAACAACTTTATTTCATTCGCTCGCCTTGTACTGCTTCATGTGGTGTTGTTCAGGATGCAGATTGTGCACCAGTAATGGACTTGGCTCCTGATCTAACACAGACCAGAGCCAAGCCACAGCCTCTGAACGGTCATTTACATCAATGCACCGTCAGTGTTTATGGTCACATGTTCCAGTAAAATCAGATTCAGTTAAAGCAGCCCATTGATTCAGGCAGGTGTTTCCCATTGACATCCACCCATCGAAAGGTGAATAGATATTGAAGATAAAAAGCAAATGGTGAAGAAAGGGGCTCTTGTAGCAGAGTGGCAGTGTCCCTATCTCAGAGCCAGGACACCCAGGTTCAGATCCCACCTGCTCCAGAGATGTGTCAGAACTTATCTGAATGTGCTGTTTAAAAACATCCATCTTTCTGAGCTCTTGTGGTGCAGTGGTAACGCCCCTTGCTCTGAGCAAGGAGGGCTGGGTTCCAGACTGCCAGCTCTAGAGATGTATCACAACATCTGGGTTGATTAGAAAAATACTCGACATATTTGACAATCTACAGTCAAAGTTGATTAAATACACACTGGTGAAAAGTGGAATCACCCTAATTTGAAGTGAAGAGGGACTACCGTGTCCTCTATATTATATCAATATTTTGTTGAAATACCTTAACTGGTCATAGTTAAAAATCACACAACACCAGGTTATAGTCCAACAGGTTTATTTGGAAGTACTAGATTACAGCTACCTGATGAAGGAGCAGTGCTCTACACCTTAATTGGTCATTCTATCACTTAACAGTCTGCTCTTACCTCTCTATAAACCCTCAAGATGTGAAAAGAGTCTCATGCACTTTGTGACAATTTACAATCTCGTCTCATGGCTAAGTGTTCTTATCTTTTCTATCTTTCTCCTCCCTCAGTTACAATCTACATTGTCTATTTCACTCGATTGATCATTGTGCTTCTGAACATTTTTCCAAGTACGCCATGAGATAGATTCCCCCTCACTCACTGAAATCCAGTTCGGTGTACCATCTCTTACTCCTGATCATTCATTCCCAGGACTTCGTAACCTGAAAACATGTCAATCCTGTTACTATCCTGCACCCTGGCCTTGAATTTTCAGGCTGGCTTCCACAATGTAAACTAGAATCTGAAGCCCTTCGGATTAAGACCCGCTCAAGGGACATGATCAAAAATCAGAGCTGGCTTGCATGCCGTGCTGAAGCAGTGCTGTACTGTTGGGAATGCTTCCTGACCTGCTCAGGGATTGGTGAACTGATAAACAGCGTCAGATAACGAATGCCAACCTATGATACGCTCTGAAGCATGAGCTTTGAAAAACTGTTATTTGATTGGACATGATGATCGCTCCCAGGAGCTGCAGTTATTGTCCAGTCCTAATGGCCCTTGGGTTGAGTGTCTTGCATGGGCCATTTCAGAGACCATCAAGGTACAACCACGTTGCTATGGGTCATAGAGTCATAGAGATGTACAGCACCAAAACAGACCCTTCAGTCCAACTTGTCCATGCTGACCAGATATCCTAAATGAATCTAGTCCCATTGCCAGTATTTGGGCAATATCTACTTAAAACCATCGACTCCCACAGGTACCTAGACTACACCTCACGTAAAAATGCTGTCCCTGACTCCCAAGTCGTCCATCTCCACTGTATCTGCTCCCAGGAGGAGAGGCACAATTCCACTCCAGGACATCCCAGATGGCCTCCTGTTTCAAGGACTGCAATTTCCCATCCCACATGACCAACAATGCCCTCCAGTGCATCTCCACATCCTGTACTTACACCCTTAAACCCTACACCTCCAACTGCAACAAGGACAGTATCCCCCTGGTTCTCACCTTCCACCCCACCAACCTCTGGATACAACGCATTTCCGCCATTTCCGATATATTTCCCTCCCCACCCCTGTCTGCATTCTGGAGAGACCACTCCCTTGTTAGGTCCACACCCCCCCTCAACTCCCCCCCCCCCCCCCGCACCCACAAAAGGTGTAACTCCTACACCCACTCCACCGCCCTCACCTCCATCCAAGGCCTCAAAGGATCCTTCCATATCTGGCAGGGATTTTCCTGCACATCCAAACACTTCATCTACTGTGTCCATTGCTCTTGATGTGGTCTCTACATTGGGTTGATAGGACACCAACTTGCGGAATGTTTCAGGGAACATCTGCGGGACACAGGCACCAAACAATGCTTGTGACTGACCACTTCAACTCCCCCTTCCACTCTGCCAAGGACATGCAAGTCCTGGGCCTCCTCCAACGCCAAATCCAAGTTACCTGATGCCTAGAAGGACAACGCCTCATCTTTCGCCTTGGGACCTTCCAACAACACGGGATCAATGTTGATTTCACCAGTTTCCTCATCTCCCCTCCCTTCACCTTAACCCAGATCCAACCTCCAACTCGGCACAACCCTCTTGAACAGTCCTACCTGTCCATCGTCCTTCCCACCTATCTGCTCACCTTCCCCTCTGACCTATCACTATCACCCCTCCACTTTAATCTACCTATTGTATTCCCAGCTACCTTCACCCCCACTCAGCCCTCTTCCCCCACCCTGATATTCTTGATGAAGGGCTTATGCTTGAAATGTCCATTCTCCAGCTCCTCTGATGCTACCTGAACTGCTGTGCTTTTCCAGTGCCACACTTTTCGACCCATATCCCTCTAAACCTTTCCTATTCATATACCCATCCAGATGCCTTTTAAATATTGCTATTGTACCAGCCTCCACCACTCCCTCTGGCAGCTCATTTCATGCATGCACCACCCTGAGTGTGAAAAAAAGTTGCCCCTTAGGTCTCTTTTATATCTTTCCTCTCTCACCCTAAACCTATGCCCTCTAGCTTTGGACTCCCCCACCCCAGGGAAAAGACCTTGTCTGTTCACTATGCCCACATGATTTTATAAACCTCTATAAGGTCACCCCTCAGCCTCCGATGCTCCAGGGAAAACAGTCCCAGCCTATTCAGCCTCTGTCAAACCTTGTCTGGAGTCCTGTGTAGGTCAGACTGGGTAAGGATGGCAGATTTTCTTCCCAAAAGGATGTTTGTGAACCGGATAGTTTTTTACAACAATCAACAATAGTGTCATAGTGACCAATGACTGAGGCTAGCTTACGATTCCATAATTTTATTTATTGAATTTAAAAGCTACAAGCTGCTGTTGTGGAATTTAAAACCATCTTCGTAGTTCATTAAAATGAAACAAAGTATTGTGGATGCGGGTGATCTTAAACAGAAAGTGCTGGAGAAACTCAGCAGGTCTGACAGCAAAGAGAAACAGAGCTAATGCTTCAAGTCCTCTGACCCTTCTTCAGATCATCAGACTCAAAAATCAGTAACTGCCTCTGTCTCCACAGATGCTGCCAGACCTGCTGAGCTGGTCCGGCACTTGGTTTTTGATATTATGTCCACAGCAGTTTTTATTATTGAAGTGTTTGTTCTGATCGCACTGTCTCTGAATGAGGAATGTTGCTTCTCCAACAACACCCACTACTCGAGATTGATCAATGTGAATTATTCAGGAACCTGACGTGTGCCCAAGCTTTAGCCAGTTTTGGAGTCAGATGCACAAAGTATCTTCGGACTTTCTGTCTCCCATTTACATTCCATGCCTCCCACGTACATTCTGTTCCGAGATTGTTCCCTCTCCTGTCTCCCGGCCGGATGGATTTTTATGTCAGAGCTGTTTTCAATGTCTTTTGTTTTCCTAAGAGCTTCTCTGCATGTGACTGAGATCATCTTTGAGCCTAAACCAGCACATTCACCTTTAAATTTCACCTTCTTCCAGTTTTACACAAGAACTGGTTTCTAGGCTGTTAAACCTGAAACAGTTTCTCTTTGTTAAGTGTCAGTATAAATGACTCTTTAATCAGATGTTCTCCTCTCGGTTTTTGTTTAATCCTACACAAGGGCTTGCTCACCTTCCAGCCTCCGAAGTGTCTACGCTCAGAATTGTTATTTGCAATCACACCTTGAAGACCTTTTGTGCATTTCTGATATTTTCTACTCTTTTGAAACTTTGTTATAGAATTAGGATCGACGTGAAGTTAGCGCCAAATTCACAATCCTTGTTACGCCTTTAAAGTCTGAAAGCTGACAACTAATTCTACCCCTTGTTCTTAGGTTCAAGAGCTGCAAATGACATTAGGACCTTCACTCCCTGAGCACATACATTCCAACATCAAGTTGACTGCTGTCTTTGTTCTTTAAAACAACCACAATTGATTGCTCTGACATCATTCTTCAGAGAACATGCAGTAAGCAGACCAACAACTGGAATTTACATCAAGGTATTCGGTTATTACACAAGTCTGTGCGGAAAGGAATGCTGACATTATTTTGCAATGACTAATGTGAATCAGTGGCTATTTTTACATTGCATTATCTAAATACTTACAGATCCTTTGGTTCTTTAAAAGGAATTCTACTAATGAAGTAAGAGTTTAACCTTCTGGTGCTGGTCAGAAATATTGCCAGGTAATAAAAGCTATATTTGTACGTGTGATTGACATGGGCAGTGAACAGGATGGCTGCTTTGTGATGCAGAGTATCTTTTTCATTCATGGGATGTCAATAGCATGGGTTCATTTTTCATCCTGGCTGAGGTCACTATGTCTGACCTTCTTAACATCGCCCCTCACCGGAGGCGGAGTGAGCATTAGGTAATGATCTATGTTTAACCAGCTGGTGCTGGACAATGAGCCGAGGGACATGAGGGAGAAGGGCAGGAAAACGGGCCAAGGGATACAGGACAGTGCGAGACAATGGGGTAAGGGATATGGGGACATGGAAGGACAATGGGGTAAGGGATACGGGGACAATGCAGGACAATGGGGTAAGGGATACGGGGACATGGAAGGACAATGGGGTAAGAGATATGGGGACATGGAAGGATAATGGGGTAAGGGATATGGGGACATGGAAGGACAATGAAGTCAAGGATATGGAGACAGTGCAGGACAATGGCACTGATGTAGCAGATCAATGGTAGCACAGGCCCAATGGGTCGAATGGAATATTGCTACAATTTTCTATGATCCCAAATTCTTAAGTACAATCTGAGAGGGACAGTAAAAATTGATTACGTTCAATAAATGCCAGCCTCACCAATAATGACCATATCCTGAGAATTAAATTATTTCCATCAGTTGCTTGCTGTTTTCTCTTTGTTCCACATACCTTTCCCCTTTCATTCAGCTCCCCAAACCTCCTCCATGAAGGAAGCTTGAAGCTTTTCACTGTATTTTATTATATTCCTACTGTAAAATACATGTGAAAATACAATTTTAAAAAAATCACAATTAAATTTAATTGTGGAAATTTCATTAAACTTTAGAGAAAGACTTCAGACCTATTTGCTAGAGTTTTGGAAGCTATTTATGTAATTTATACTTTCAAAAGTGATTGAGAACCATAGAATCCCTTGACCCTCCAAACAGTAACCCACCCAAACCTATTCCCTATCCCTATTCCTCTATATTCACTCCTGACTAATGCCCCTTAACCTACATACCCCTGAACTCTATGGTTAATTTAGCATGGCCAATTCACCTAACCTGCACAGACACGGGGAGAATGTGCAAACTCTACACAGACAGTCGATCCAGGCTGGAATTGAAGCAGGGTCCCTGGCGCTGTGAGGCAGCAGTGCTAACCACTGAATGACAATGCCGAATAAGCAGGACTTTTAGAGTTTTTTCTTGGCTTGAAAGGCATTCTATAAATTTGAATGTCATTGAATTTCCGGACAGCTAACTCTATAACCTGATGATTTACCTCAAGCACGGCTCTGTGTGAGTCTCCAGTACCATCTTTCCCCTTTATATAGATGCTGGTTTGCTCAGTTGGTTGGCAATGCAGAGTGCTGACAATGAGGTGGGTTCAATTCCTGCACCAGCTGAGGCTACCATGAAGGACAACTCCTTCTCAACCTCTCCCCTCGCCTGAGGCACGGTGACCCTCAGGTTAAATTGACCAACAGTCGTCTCTGTCTCTAATGAGAGATAAGTCTTATGGTCCTCTGAGACTATACCTTTACTGATGTATTCAATGATTACACAGTAAGACAACCAGGGATCCTGAGTGTATGGGCAGGATCACTACAATATTCGACTGCAGTACCTGGGAATAGATTGAGAGTGATCTGCAAAAGTGCAAGGGTGAAGGGATGAAAATCTTTATTCCCCCAATGAGTATTTCAGAACGCACTGCCTGGAAGTGTGCTGGAGGCAGGTTCAAGACGGCATTGGATCATTATTTGGATAAAAATAATTCACTCTGTCGTTGCTAATCCAAAACCCTAAAATGAGCTATAAAATGCTATTAGTTGATGAGATACACCGACAGAAACAAAGACAAATTACAAGGGGTTCCAAAGAAGTCACAAAGGTTAACTGTTTCTCAATCCACAATTGCTGCCAGACCTGCTGAGTTCCTCCAGCACTTTCTCATTTCAGTTTGTATTATAACACCACTACTTCAACAGTCATGTCCTCCTGAGCTCATTGACCATAATTGGGGTTTGCCGGTGTGAATTTGATGATAAACTATGAACATAACACCGTTAGAAAATTGACACTAGGGCACCAGATCACGGGGCAGGTTTGGACTGAGTCAGCCCATTGATTTTGATTTCCCAGAATAGCAACTCTTCCAAATCACAAGCTCTTTCCTAGCCCACCATCTCGGCTCCGTTTCTGTTGATTCACTGCTGCTGCCCTGGTCTTCACAAATTAGATTAAAAACCCTCAGAAAAAAAAACAGAATAAAAAAATCTCCTGGAGATTTTGTCATGTCACCTGCCTCTATATCCCTCCCATCAGAATCATAGAATCCCGACTGTATGGAAACAGGCCATTCAGCCCTTCGAGTCCACACCGCTCCTCGAAAGAGCGTCTCACCCACAACCTGTATCCCTGCATTTCTCGTGGCCAATCCATTGTGGGAGAAAACTGGAGCACCTGGAGAAAATCCACACGGACACAGGGAGAATGTGCAAACTCCACACAGAGGGACAGTTGCCCAAAGGTGGAATGAAACCCGGATCCCTGGCGCTGGGAGGCAGCCATGCAAACCACTAAGCCACTGTGATGCCCCATGTCAATTCTGGTGACACACTCGGGAAGCTTGCAGACCCATTTCCCAGCAAACAGCTTTCTCCCTCAAACATGGACACTCTTGTATCTGGTCGCGAGACAGGTTCAAAGAAAATAACAGCATCTTCTATTCACGGCCCTGTGATCTTTCTCCAGAGTTGCAAACAGCAGAGTCCTGGAAATTAATTCCTGCAGCGTTGGCCAACAATAGGGTACATTTTACGTGAGTCATTTACCACACAACCGCCTGTGCTAGCAGCAGAGGGGCTGAACAGCCTTTAAACCGGTGTGTAGATTAGAGTGGTGCTGGAAAAGCACAGCAGTTCAGGCAGCATCCGAGGAGCAGTAAAATCTACATAGCCAACAAAGAGATAGGCATAGCTGGGGCCCATGGCTACTCCTTTGGTCTGGAGGAAGTGGGAGGATTCGAAGGAGAAATTGTCATGGGTGAAGACCAGTTCGGCCAGACGAATGAGAGTGCCGGTGGAAGGGTACTGTTGCAGGTTCCAGGATTTAAATGTTTTAGTAGGGTCAGAGGTGGGGGTAAAAGAGGGGGAGGTGTGGCATTGCTTGTCAAAGATAGTATTACAGTGGTGGAAAGGACGATGGATGAGGACTTGCCATCTGAGGTAGTTTGGGCTGAGGTTAGGAATAGGAAAGGTGAGGTCACCCTGTTAGGAGTCTTTTACAGGCCTCCTAATAGTCCTAGAATCATTGAAGAAAGGATAGGGAAGGTGATTCAGGAGATGAGTGACAGTAATAGGGTGGTTATTATGGGGGACTTTAACTTTCCTGATATTGATTGGGAAAGCTATAGCCCAAGTTCGTTAGATGGGTCAGTGTTTGTTAAATGTGTGCAGGAGAGTTTCCTGACACAATATGTAGACAGGCCAACAAGAGGTGAGGCCATACTGGATTTGGTTCTGGGTAACGAACCAGGCCAGGTGTTAGAATTAGAGGTAGGTGAGCACTTTGGGGATAGTGACCATAATTCAGTGATTTTTACTCTCGTGATGGAGAGGGATAAGTGTGTACTACAGGGCAAGAGTTATAGCTGGGGTAAGGGAAATTATGATGCGGTGAGGCATGACCTAGGATGTGTGGC
>NC_057731.1:49024601-49124230 GCF_004010195.1 Chiloscyllium plagiosum | reverse complement strand
ATCCCCCCCCCCCCCCCCCCAGTCTCGTACCCCTAGAGCATCAGATTGTGTCATTGGCTTTTTTGATTGTCTATATACTCAATTCAAACTTGATTGAAAATTGGTATGTTTTCAGGGTATAATTTAAACAGATTGGCCGAATTCGAATTTATTTTATGTCTCCAGGCTTCAAACTAGTGTGAACCTTTTCCCGCGTATGGAGTCAAATTAAGGGGGGGGTAGATATAGGACTGAAGTTAGGGGTAGGTTCTTCACTCAGCGAGTCGTAAGTTCATGGGATGCCCTGCCAGTAGCAGTGGTGGACTCTCCCTCTTTATGGGCATTTAAGCGGGCATTGGATAGGTATATGGAGGATAGTGGGTTAGTATAGGTTAGGTGGGCTTGGATCGGTGCAACATCGAGGGCCAAAGGGCCTGTATTGCACTGTATTCTTCTATGTTCTATGTTCTATGTTCTATGTTGGTGATGGCGGGAGAGGAAGAAATGGAGGGCTTGGAGTCCCTGGTCATGGCGGATGGAGGTGTAGAGGGATTGGATATCCATGGTGAAGATGAGGCGTTGGGGGCCGGGGAAACAGAAGTCTTGGAGGAGGTGGAGTACGTAGCCAACAAAGAGACAGGCATAGCTGGTACGTAGCCAACAAAGAGACAGGGGTGTGAACTGAATGTTCAGTCTGCCCGCTCATAATGCTGTCAGATTGAGTCCGGGATGACAGCGAGGGGAGAAGGGAACAACCTCATGCACTCGGAGTAAGGTGCACAGTAATGGGACTTTCAGGGGGACATGTGCAGCCATAAGGGGGTGGGGATGAGAGGGAAAAATATTCAGCTAGAGGGTGTTAGGAACCTGGAACTCTGTCTGTATTGGTGTCTCAGGCAGAATCCTTCATTACCCTTGAAAAGTATTTAGATATGTATTTGCACATTATGATTATGAACCAAATGGCTGGATAATGGGATTAGAATAGTGGGCTTTTTGGTTTTGAAGCAGTTTAGCAGCATTTGTCTGAAATTTATAAGTACAGTACTGATTCCTAAAGAGAGAGCAGGAAAGCACCTATCTGATTTAGTAGGTAAAAACAATGACTGCAGACGCTGGAAACCAGATTCTGGATCAGTGGTGCTGGAAAAGCACAGCAGTTCAGGCAGCATCCAAGGAGCAGAAAAATCGACGTTTCGGGCAAAAGCCCTTCAATCAGGAATACAGGCAGAGTGCCTGAAGTGTGGAGAGATAAATGAGACGAGGGTCTGGATTAGTGGTGCTGGAACCCAGCCCAGGCAGCGGAACACCAGCTCTGCGCCAGAGAATCCAACAGATCTATCATGAGCACCAAAGCCCTTCTCAGGTGTTTTTCTGTCTTAAAACTGCATTAATTAGGAGTCATGATGTGATGGTGTCGGTGTTGGACTGAGGTGGACAAAGTCAGAAATCACACTACACCAGGTTTTCAGAGCCTTGTGACTTCAAATAAACCTGTTGGACTATATCTTGATGGTTGTGTGATTTCTGACTTAATTAGCCGTAAGGAGAAATTGAGGACTGCAGAAGCTGGAGATTACAGTGGAGAGTGTGGTGCTAGAAAAGCACAGCAGGTCAGGCAGCATCCGAAGAGCAGCAGAATCGACATTTTGGGCATAAGCCCTTCATCAGGAATTGAGAGTAACGGCAGCGACAGGGTCAGTGATCAGAGCCCACATGTTCAAGGTAAATGGCAAAATAATCTGAAAGGTCAGGGTGAGGGGGATAAAAGGATAATTGTGTATCGAGTTAAAATCCAGAATGCAGTGCCTGATGTTGACTTGATGTTCCCCTTTATAACGTGGGGAAGCTGGGTTGGGTGGCTCTGGTATAGCTTTGGCCACCCCAGGATGGGCTGCCATCAAAATGGCTATGAGATCAGTCCCCAGTTTCTGAATGCATGATTTGCAAACACTTGCAGGTAGGAATATGATTCCATAGAGGTGCAATGTTAAAGATCCAACGTATGAACATTTTCGGCACGCAGTCCATCATCCTGATTGGGTTCCGAGGTGATTGGACTCCAGAACAGAACCCATTGGAAACCCGGAGACAGCACAGTTACTGTGAGCCTAGAAGGATATGCAAGTGAAGCTTATGAGTGATGCATGGTGGTCTGACCTGTACAACAGTGCTTCAGTGTGATCAGTATGTTCATTTCCAAATCATAATGGGGTTTTTCCCCTCTCTGGCACTGCTTCACATTTGCACTAATTTCAGTAAAATGAAGCAAATGAATAGATTCTACTCTTGAACCAACTCAGTGTGTGCCGAACACTTAAAAGTTGGGTGCCCTGAGTTCACGCAACAGTTGAGTCCACGCAGGAGTGCATTTTAGTAAAACATACTGGGCAAGTTGTCCTGGACACATCCTCAGTGGCAGAATCGATGAAAATGGATTGGGAAAAATCCAATAGTTATGAACAGTACAGGGCAAACAGATTTCCTTCAAGTAACCAATTTTATCTGGAATGGTACAGCACAGAAAGGAGGCTATTTGTTCTTTAACAGACCGTACCTAGTCAGTCCAAAGGCCCTTATGATTCCCTATAATCTGGCAATCTTATCCCTTTATCAATTCTTTCTGAAAGTTATGATTGAATTTGCTTCCACCACCTTATCAGCGTCTGCAGTCTAAATGGTTTTAACTCGATACGCAATTATTCTTTCTCCCCCTTGCTCAGACCCTTCACATTCCTCGAATGTGTGGCCTCTGATCACTGTCCCTGCTGCTGCTGGTACTCGTAATTAATGCAGTTTTAAGGCAGTAAAAAATAACTGAAATGAGCTTGGTACTCAGTATAAATCTGTTAGATTCTCTGGCGCAGAGCTGGTGTTATACTGCCTGGGCTGGAGTACTAAGTCAGATCGATGATTTCCTGCTGTCTCTTTAGAAGTCAATGCTGTACTTAATTTCAGACAAACACTGCTAAGGTCAGAGATATCAGCAATGCTTAGGGAACCTGCAAAGCAGAAAGACTGTCAAAGTGCTGGGACTTTAATCAGACAGTTTTTGTGCTCAGAAATCCTCTTCCAGAGCTCTCTGTCCCATAATGAGAAAAGGCTCTCACAAAAATGCATTCAGGGACTGTCTGCATCTGGACAGAGTGCATCTGTCATTGCCGCAAATGGCTTCCACTTTTCACAGAGTGGTTTCTGAGCTGGAGGAGACCCTTCGCCCGTTCTTTGTGTGCTAGCGCTTCAACAGAACAACTCAGTTTGCACCACTCCCCTGCCTTCTACCCATGGCTGTCCATTCTCTCCTTTCAGATAAGGAACATAGGAAACAGGAGCAGGAGTGGCCATTCAGGCCCTCCAGCCCGTTCTGCAATGATGGCTGATTTTCTACCCCAAAGTCATTTTTTTCTGCATGATCCCCTTATCCCTTGTTATCTCTGTCTCGAACCTACTCATTGAGAGAGCCTGCCCTGCTCTCTATGCTGTAGGATTCCATATTCACCAGCCTCTCATCGAAGAAATTCTTCATTCTAAATCACAGAATCCCTACAGTGCTGAAGTAGGCCATTCGGCCCATTGCATCTGCACCGATCCTCCAAAGACCACCCTACCCAGACAATCCCTCTACCCTATCCCTGTAACCCCACAGTTCCCACCTAGCCTGCACTTCGCTGAACACTATGGGCAATTCAGCATGGCCAATTCATCCTAACCTTTGGACAGAGAGGGGAAACCGGAGCACCCGGAGGAAACTCACGCAGACACGGGGAGAATGTGCAAATTCCACACAGACAGTCGCCCGAGGGTGGAATTGAACCCGGGTCTCTGGCGCCTTGAGACAGCAGTGCCAAGGCGCCAGAGACCCTGTCTTAAAGGATCACCGTCTTATTAACTCTCCCTGGTTCTAGACTGGCCTACTGGGAGGAATCTTTCTCTTCAAAGCCTCGATTCAACCTGCCTCCAACACATTAGGCAGCTGGGCATACCAGACCATACCCACGCACTGTGTGAAAAGGTTGCTCCTTTATGACCATTTGCTTCTTTTGCTCGGTTTCTTGATCATTCCACTGGCAAGAAGTTTCTCCCTATCACTTCTGTCCAAGCCTCTCATGGTTTTGACTCTTCCCAGAGTAAAACAACTTCTCAAACTTACATCCCTTTTGAAAAAGCCTTGGAGTGCGCGGGCTTTATTTACTGCTCTTTTAACCTTCCTGCTACCCTCAATGATTTGTACGTGTTTACACCCAAACTCCCTCAGCTCCTGCTTTGTCTTTTAAATTGGATCCTTTATGTTTTGTCTCTGCGTTCTATTCTATCAAAACAAATTAATCTACACTTCTCTGCAATGGGCTTCATCGGATCACTATTCCAGCAGCCTGAACATTGCCATCCTCACAATTCACAATAATTACAGGTTTTGTATCACCCATAAATGTTTACACCAAGATTTAAGAGAGTGTCATTAGGATGAGGAGTTCCACTGTAAACTTGCTTCCAGTCCAAAGAAAAACAGTTCAAACTATTCCCTATTACTCCAGAACACTTGTCCCTCTCTTTCTTTTGTGATAACTCTCCCTGCCAATATTGCTGTCTAAATATTAATTTCCCCATAATGTAAGTAGTTCCTGGTTTCAGTGGTCAACACCCTTACGTTGATTGTGTCTGTTCTTCTACAGTAGGTGGTAACCTTTGGAACTTAACGGAAGGTGTCACTGACTGTGTACTTAACATTTGTATGGGTTTCCACATCAGTGCCAATAGGTTTCAGAACTCACAAGATGTGTGCAGCACTGGCATCCTTAAGGCAGTGAAAAGCTTACAGGTGCTTGTGAAGAGGCTTTTATCGGACAATATTTAATATTGAGCCAGGTGAAGGAGAGTTTAGGAAAGGTGACAGGCAGGTTTGAGGGAGTGTTTTGAAGGAGAAATGTGAAACAAAGATTCAGACTTTAGGAGCCAGGTGGCTGCAAGACTATTCTGGTGCACTGATTCTATTTCTTCAAACTTGGATAAATGGCTGATTATGTCTCACTCTGTCCCAAGACCTTGGAGATGATCCCATCAATCTCCAATATTTTTGCATGACTATTTCTGGGTCCAGGTCATTTGCTCAGGGACCAGTGTTTCAAGAATTCTGTATCCTGCATTCCTCAGCCTCCTTCTGCTTAGGCTGTCCCTTGGCATCGAGGTTGATTTACATCCCACTCCAACGTCATAGAAGCCTGAGGTAACTAAATAGTCTGATGCTGAATTTGCACATTCTGCCATAGGTATGGCTCATGGGGATGTGGGGGGAAACTTAGACGGTTTTCTGCAACTGTTGGTTAACCAGCAGGTTACTGGTGTTGCTGAATACCAAAAGTCTTCTGCCTCACAGGCAACCCCTCAGATCTGAGGATGACTTGCTTCCATTACTGCTCTATACGTTCAAGGTGGCTCACCAGCCAGACATGGGGCAGGTTGGTGAGTGGAAATGGGAGAATTATCCAGCTCTTTGTGCACTCTGAGCCCTTGACCTCAACTCTGCAGTCTCCTGGCACGCGTTCCCAAATAAATGTTTTCCACGGGGATCACCGGAGTGTGGAAGTCTCTTCCCTAGCAGGTAGAGAAGGCTATATCTTTAAATTGATTTAATAGAGTCATACAGCACAGAATCAGACCCTTCGGTCCAACCAATCCATGCCCAACATAATCCCAAACTACACTAATCCCAGCTGCCTGCTCCTGGCCCATATCCCCCAAACCTTTCCTATTCATGTACTTATTTAAGTATCTTTTAAACGTTGCATCCATCATTTCCTCAGAAAGTTCATTCCACATGCAAACTTTTTAAATCTCTCTCCTCTCACATTAAAAATATGTTTAGTCTTGAAATTCCCCATACTAGGGAAAAGACACCATCATTATCCCTGTTTTTCCCACTCATGATTTTATAGAGATCTATAAAGTCACCTCTCAACCTCCTACACTCCAGTGAGAAAACAAGTCTGAGCTTATTCAGCCCTTCTTTTAACTTAAACCTTCTATACCCAGCACCATCCTGGTAAGTCTCTTGTGAAACCTCTCTAACTTACCTATAACAGGGTAAGGCAGACATTTAGTAGGCCAGGGAGTCTTGGGTTATTGCAGGGAGTGCAGGAAACAGAGCAGCGACCATCTTATTGAATGTGACAGCAGATTTTAAAAGGGCCAAATGGCCTTTTTCCCTCTCCTAAATCCGTGTAAAGACTAATCATTAACGATCATTGTTTGCATAAAAGACTGTTCCACGGTCAGTTCCAAGTGTCGAGTGCATCCAGGGAACAGGAGAATCGACATAAGCCCTTCTTCAGGAATGAGGAAAGTTTGTCCAGCAGGCTAAGATAAAAGGTAGGGAGGAGGGACTTGGGGGAGGGGCGTCGGAAATGTGATAGGTAGAAAGAGGTGAAGGTGAGGGTGATAGGTCAGACTGGGGTGGGGGCGGAGAGGTCGGGAAGAAGATTGCAGGTTAGGAAGGCGGTGCTGAATTCGATGGATTTGACTGAGACAAGGTGGGGAGAGGGGAAATGAGGAAAATCCAGTCTCAGTCAAATCCATCGAATTCAGCACCGCCTTCCTAACCTGAGATCTTCTTCCCGACCTCTCCGCCCCCACCACAGTCTGACCTATCACCCTCACCTTGACCTCTTTCCACCGATCACATTTCCGACGCCCCTCCCCCAAGTCCCTCCTCCCTACCTTTTATCTTACCCTGCTGGACAAACTTTCCCCATTCCTGAAGAAGGGCTTATGCCCGAAACGTCGATTCTCCTGTTCCCTGGATGCTGCCTGATCTGCTGCGCTTTTCCAGCAACACATTTTCAGCTCTGATCTCCAGCATCTGCAGACCTCACTTTCTCCTTCTGTTAAGTGTCATCAGACCACAAGAAACAGGAACTTAGCCCCATGAGCCTGCTCCACCATTTGGTAGGATCGTGGCTGATCCAACATTCCTCCTGTCCATTTTCCTCCCCTTTCTCTGTAATTCTTGATTCCCCATTGAACACAAATCTCTCTCAGCCTTGCTAGGGCTGGGGATCTCTTTAGGCAGGCGGGCGAAAGGATTTCCAGGAGTCTGGTATATTTTGGATAGATTGGACGTAGGCAATAATTAACCAAGCTCCCTGCAAACAAGTTGGCAGATACATCCTGGGACCTTCAATAACAAGGTAGACTGTAAGAGAACAGAACCCATTCCTCTGAATGGGGGTTGTGCAACTCCAGAAAGAACAGGTGGTGACCTGGAGATCAGCTCATCCTCCAATCACCCTCCAAAAATGTGCAGGTCAGGTGAATTGGCCATGCTAACGTGCCCATAGTGTTAGGTGCATTAGTCAGGGGTAAATATAGAGTAGGGGATTGGGTGTGAGTGGGTTACTCTTTGGAGGGTCAGTGTGGAGTCGTTAGGCTGAAGGGTCTGTTGCCATACTGTAGGGAATTTAATTTAAATTTCCATCACCACACCTCAGCTCACTCGAAGGATAAATGCTTTACCTGCATCACATACTTAACACCTCTCCATCTCAGAGGAAGGGTTAATAAAGTAACAGACAACTGTAAGATGTGAGCGCAAATGTGTCTTGGTCTTCTGGTTCCACAAATGTTTAAGTCCAGATGCAGCTGATGATGGTTGGATGATCATTTCCTCTCCTGCTATTCCCAGACTTTGGCAGTCTCAAATTTCTGGTAGCCATGGATCCACATGAAATCTTGTCGCCCAGTTGCCACTGACTGGAAACTTCACACGGAAGTTCCGCAGGGCAGCACGGTGGTTAGTATTGCTGCCTCACAGCGCCAGGGACCCAGATTCTAATCCAGCCTGGAGTGGAGTGCCTGTTTGTTGTGGAGTTTGCACGTTCTCCATGTGTCAAACTGGGTTTCTGTCAGGTTCTCCTGTTACCTCCCATAGTCCAAAGATGGGTAGAATAGCCATGGTAAAAGCAGCATTATGGAAATAGGGCGTGGGTCTGGATGGGATTCTCTTTGCAGGGTTGGTGCAGACTCAATGGGTTGAATGGCCTCCTGCATGTAGGAATTCGAAGATGCTTCTAAGAGAAACAAACTTACTCCAGCATCATTGGGGTGGTGTGCTGAGCTGGGCTAGTAATCAGTGGGCAAGATTAACAGGAGACTGGGTTTGATCACTCAGAAATGTATTCAGCATTTTGAGCAGGATTCTTCTTGTTGAGACCTTCAAGATGTGCTGGACTTCCCCATCGAGACTAGTGTTGCTACCTCCTCCTCCAGTTTACTGTTTAATCGCTCACCACCATTCACAACTGCATGTGGCAGGATGGCAGAGATTACACTTGACCCGTTGGTTATAGGTCTCTTAACACTGCCACGTGCTGCTTCCAATGTCTGTAGCTTCATCAGGCTGACACATCAGTCTCAGGGGTGCTCCTGGCATTAGTTGTATGATTGATAGTTATGATTATTACAAAAAGAAGATTTCAAATTTTGTAAAATGAACAAAAATGCTGTGTTTATTGTGATTTTTGCTTTACTTAAAAAAGACAAACATTTACAGAAGTTGCTTTCAAAATTTAAGAAAATGGGTTATAAATCTCTGAAAGTGTTTGCACAGATCTCTGTTCCTCATAACTGCTGAGGCTTCACGGATAATTTCTTCAGATGGATGGTTGAGTAAATTAACACTTTGGTCGAAACTTTCATTTTAGAAATGTCAATTCTGGGCAAATTGCTAAGCGCGACCAGTAGTTTAAATATGATGAGAGACAAGTTTAAACAATAAGTTAGAAAAAGAAAGGAAACCTTTTAATTTCAACAAAAGGATGTGAATTGTGATATAACAAATTACCACAATATACCATTGAAAGAAGATTGAAGAAATAACTTCACAAGAACTAACTAGATGTGCTTTCCAAGAAAGGTATAGTGAATATAAAAGGGATTGTCTAAGTTTGCGATGCAGAATGATGCTAATAGCGTGGGTTCAATTCCTGCACCAGCTGAGGTCACCTGAGATGTAGTGGCGCTCACGTTAAATCAACACGAGTTGTCTCTCCCCACTGAAGCCCTATGGTCCTTTGGGACCAAGGCAGGAAAACGTAGGGAGTCAGATTTGTAAGCTTGTGGATGACCCCAAAAGATGGAGTTGCAAATAGTGAGGACTGTCAAAGGAAATGCCGGGACAAAGATAGATTTGGTAAGAGAAATGGCAGATGGTGTTCAATCCAGACAAATGCAAGGTGATGCATTTTGAAAGATCAAATTCAGGTGCAAATTATACAATAAATGGCAGAATTCTTAGGAGCACTGACATAGAGAGGGATCTGGACCACAGATCCCTGAAAATGGCAACACAGGTGGATAAGATGGTCAAGAAGGCACACAGCATGTTTGCCTTCATTGGCCAGGGCACTGAATACAAACTTTGGCATGTTATGTTCCAGCTGTAACATAACTTTTCTATTCGCCACACTATCAGAAGGACTCAAATACTTTGGAGGGGGTATAGGGAAGGTTTACCAGGATGTTGCCTAGTCTGGAGAGTTTTTAGTATGAGGAGAGGTTAAATAAACTCAATTGTGTTCACTGGAAAGACAGAGGCTGAGGGGTGGCCTGATAGAGGTCTATAAAATTATGAGCGACATAGATAAGGTGGATAGTCAGAGTCTTTTTCCAAGGATGGAAAGGTCAACTACAAAAGAGCAGTTTCAAGGTCAGAGGGGGAAAGTTTAGGGGAGAAGTGTGGGAAAAATGTTTCACACAGAGGGTGGTGGGTGCCTGGAAGGCACTGCCAGTGGAGGTGGTGGAATCAAGCACATTATCAATGTTTAAGGTGTATCTTGATGTACATATGAACAGGAGGTGAACAGAGGAAGAGAAACCGTGCATAGGCAATAAGTACCTGGTGTAAATAAGGAATAGGAATCTGTGCAGGCTCAGTGGGCCAAAGGGCCTGTCCCTGTGCTGTATTGAATTGTATATTACGACATGTTACCGTTTTTACAATGAGAAAGGAGGTAGATGACAATAAAAGCAATTACAAATAGGTATATTTAATTTAAGGGCACCTTAAGAACACCCCAGATTTTACAGTCAGCAATTCATCTTACAAATTAGGGACTGAAATTTAAATTTAGTATTGAGCTGATGATCCAGTGAAGATACTAAAAACACACAGAAGTCTCTTTGGGTTCTCGCATCACTAACTTAATAATGACTAGATTTGTCTTCAGCAACACACTATTCCCTAGGACACTTTGTTTAGAGTTTCACAGTAAAGTACACAGAATCACAGAGAAATACGGATTATAAAAATAAATCTCACAGCAATAACTAAATTGACTTACTCGGTCACTGTACAAAAATGGCCTTGAGCGTGTACCACAAATTCAAAGTATTATCAACTCAAGCTTTTGATCCCAATTCTGCAAATTACTTGGGTGATTCCCTACAATGCGACAAATAAACTGTATGTGGCATCTCTCTGTAGATAATTTTTAATCAGCCTGATCAAAGCTGTTACCACATATATCTGGAGCAAGTGGGAGTTGAAACCCAGGTCTCCTGGATCAGAGGAAAGGGCACTTACCATCGCACCATAAGGGCCCTCACACTGTGTAATAAAAAGGAAAGTAAGTTAGTAGAAGAGATCAGTGAATGTCAACAAGGACTTTGGTTTTATGAGGGAATACTGGTTTGGGGAATTCCCTTTATGTTATGGTCTAATTCTATTATTAAACTATTCAGTTATGCATTAATATCCCAAAATGTAATTAAGCAGTATGAATCAAATTAATGACGAGCATTTATATCGCACCTTTCACAACTCCTTGTTTGTTATTTTATTGGAATGGCTGAGGAGGAAGAGGAAGGAAATGTTCAAGATTCATATCTCAGCAACTCAACTGGTAGTACTGTCTCAGCCCTCACTGTTTAGCTGCTGCATCATGTTATCATAAATGCTGAACGTCCCCACAATGTCATCGCTAAAAGCTTTCAAAACTTAATGCTTTTGTGTCAAGATTCTTTAAGATTATATCACATTGAGTCGCTTCCAAATTACTGTTGACCAAAAACTCCAATATTGTTAATTTCCAAAGATAACCCAAGTAACTTGTCTTTTTGTACAGTTTGTTGAAGCCAGGCATGTAAATTCAAGTGAAAATGATACACATCAGGAGTGCTTTTAGAAGTCTAGATTTTCCAATCAACTGCAATCAGATGAGCTGCCTTTACTGTTTAAATATGAAACCTTAAGTGAGTGCAAATGGTGCAGTGTTAATGTTCTCACCTCTGGAATAGGAAGTCCAGGTTCAAGACCTACCTGCTCCAGAGGTGTGTCACAACATCCCTGAAGAAGTCGATTAAAAAGATTTAAAACTTTAAACTATTGACTAAAGGCAGATAAAGGTGGCAGGCAGTAGAGATATATGAATAGATGTAGGGATCACTGCTGACTGTACCCCACAGATTTGGGATCATTCCACATTCGGGATAGAAGGTAGGTGAAACCAGGAGGAGAAATCACAAACTTCCCAATGCCGCATAAAGACAAGATATTGTCTGCAGCATCCAAACAGAAGGTAAGGAAACAGGGAAAACATTCCAAGCGCTCTCAGAATTGCCAGTTAGGAAGGCCAATTGGCCCAGTAAACCAGAGACATTCTGCAACTCTTCCCATTCAACTCCTCCTTAAGGAGTTCCAGCTGTCAGATTCAAAATATCAATCCGCACTGACTAAATTAGTGTAACAAAAACACACAAGGAACTGGAATAAAAGTTACTGCTTAAAATACTTAAGAATCTGTTAGCTGGTGTCCAAGGGTCTACATTAGTTGTTCGATAAGTTAAAGAAGAGAAAGAGCCTTAAAAACAGACTTAAAAGAATCGTCAGCACATGGTAGTACAGTGACTTCACCAAAAATACACACATCTTGCAGGTCTTGCAAGCTGACTTTCTATTATAAGCTGCGCAGTTCTTCTCACAGGCTTTCAAACATCTCCCCTGTGCAGATAATGCAACACAAAGCATTATGTCTTAAAGCACGCATTGCATTCAAGCCTCTTCTCAGTGCGATAGGCTCTGGTACTTTCATACTGAGGAGGTCAGAGTGAAGAGAACACTGCTGATTTCTGCTGTCCAATTCACTTTAATTTCTTGGGCTACCTTCCTTCCCAAGCATCTTCAATCTGCTGTGCTGCAAGCTGTTTCTGCTCTGCAAGTGAAAGAAAAAACACCAATTACACCATTTTGCACAGAATTAGTCAAGAACAGATTAACCAAACAACTTTAATGTATATTGATACATACTGGGATATGGGAGTGGGGGCACTTGATTAGCTCAGTTGGCTGGACACTTTGTTTGTAATGCCAACATCTCAGGTACAATTCCCTCTGGCTAAATTCACCATGAAAATCTTTCCTTCTTGACCTTGACCCTTGCCTGAGGTGTGCTGACCCTCAGGTTATACTCACCACCAGTCTTCTCTCTCTGAGACAGTAGCCCTACGGTCCTCTAGGACTATGGTGACTTTATATACAAAGATGGCAGCCATTATCGTATGACTGGACTTAATAACCTTTTAGACATCTCTCAGTAGTTAATGTTAGCCAGATAATACACATCTTGAGGGGGCTGAAATGCTAACTATTGCATCATAACCTGCTAGGGATGTTTTTCTGCACTAAAAACTCTTTACAATAGCATTTAAAGTTAATTCCATGATTTAAGGTGTATTAATGATTTTCCACTGGGAAAGATAGCTGTTTTACTGTTTCCCTCTGGATAATACCTGCTTTATCACCCACGCCCAAGGAGACTTCCTCACATGATTAAGTATTGAACTCAACTATCTTTTAATCTACAAACAAAAACAAATTATTGGACAAATGCAGCAGGTCTGACTAAATCTGTATGTGAAAATGAGTCTAGCAACCCTTCTTCAGAAAGTTCTGAAGGACGGTCACCAGGCTTGAAACATTAACTGTTTTCCTCTTGACAGATGCTGCCAGACCTGCTGAGTTTAAGAAACAATTTTGGTTTCTATTTGTTTCAGATTTCAAGCATCCGCAGTTCTTTGTTTCATTTTAGCGTCTCTTAATCCTTTGTTTTAAGCCTTGCAATCTGTCTGTAACAAATTATACAGTGCAGATGCTGGCTATTCAGTCCAACATGCCTAAACTGGAATTTCTGAGAGAGATATTTGAATCAGTCATATAGCACGAAAACAGACCCTTTGTTCCAACTTGTCAATGCGTACCAAGTTTCTCAAATTAAACTAGTCCCGTTTGCATGCATTTGGCTCGTTTCCCTCTAAACCTTGCCTATTCATGCACCTATCCAAATGTCTTTCAAATGTTGTAACTGTACCCACATCCACCATTTCCTGTGGCAATTCATTCTATATAAGCACCACCCTGTGTGGAACAAGTTGCTGCTCAGGCCCCTAAGAAATCTTTCCTGTCACACCTTAACCTATGCCCTTTAGATTTGAACTCCCCTACCCTGGGAAAAAGATATTTGCTATTCACCTTATCTATGCTCATGATTTTATAAAATCTCTATAAGGGTCTGGATGTACGTTTGCTCGCTGAGCTGGAAGGTTCACTTTCAGACGTTTCGTCACCATACTAGGTAACATCATCGGTGAGCTGCCTGATGAAGGACTGGTGGCATGTCCTATTTGTGTTCAGGTTTCCTTGAGTTGGTGATGTCATTTCCAGTTATGTCACTTCCTGTTCTTTTTCTCAAGGGGTGGTAAATGGGATCCAAGTCAATGTGTTCGTTGATTGAGTTCTGGTTGGAATGCCATGCTTCTAGGAATTCTTGTACGTGTCTCTGTTTGGCTTGTCCTGGGATGGATGTGTTGTCCCAGTCGAATTGGTGTCTTTCCTCATCTGTATGTAAGGATACGAGTGAGAGTGGACCATGTCTTTTTGTGCCTAGTTGATGTTCTGAATCATGGTGGCTAGCTTTCTGCCTGTTTGTCACAGCTCTTGCAAGGTATTTTGTAAATGACATTGGTTTTGCTTGTTTTCTGTTTAGGGTCTTTCAAGTTCATTAGCTGCTGTTTTAGAGTTGGTGGGTTTGTGGGCTACCATGATGCCAAGAGGTCTGACTCGCCACCATGGGAAATGACGTCACCAATCAAACAAAACCTAAACACAAATAGAAAGCAGGCCATGCCACCAGTGCTGCATCCAGAGGCTCACTTATCATGCTACCTAGTATGGTGACGAAACGTCTGAAAATGAACCTTCCAGCTCAGCGAGCAAACTTACATTGAGAACTTCAACCTGAGCTACAAATCTTCTCAAAACTCGCTAACCTCTAAGGTCAACTCTCAACCTCATATGCTCCAGTGAAAAGTCCCAGCCAATCTAACCTCTCCTTAAAACTGAAGTCCTCCAGTCACAATAATATCCTGGTAAACCTTTTCTGCACCCTTTCCACTTTAATAACATCCTCACAAAGCGGAGCGATATGGGTGTATTCTCAATAACAACATCTCAATCACTTGCCAACCAATCAGCTCACTCCTTTCATGTAGGATAAAGTTGTTTTCCCTTTGAATTGGTACTTCTTGCAAATTGGCCTGATGAGCTTAAGGCAAAAAATTTCAACACAGTATCTTTTTAGCAATACTCAATCCTTTTATCTTTTCTAATTTGATCTTCTTTCCCCTGTATGTTTGCAAGTGTGCTTGTACTGCAAAGTATTCCCCCCAATCTACAAGTGTATGAAACAAACCCTATTAAGGAGGATGACCTACTGAAACTTTTGAAAAACATGAGGATAGATAAGTCCCCTGGGCCTGATGGGATACACCCAAGGTTACTATGGGAAGTGAGGAAAGAGATTGCTGTGCCTTTGGCAATGATCTTTGCGTTCTCACGGTCCATTGGAGTAGTACCAGATGACTGGAAGGTGGCAAATGTTATTCCCTTGTTCAAGAAAAGGAATAGGGATAATCTTGGGAATTACAGAATATTCAGTCTTACATTGGTCGTGAGCAAATTACTGGAGTGGATTCTGACAGACAGGACTTATGATTACTTAGAAAACCATAGTTTAATTAGAGATAGTCAGCATGGCTTTGAGGGGGCAGGTCATGCCTCACTAGTCTTATTGAATTCTTTGAGGATGTAACAAAACACATTGAAGGAGGTAGAGTAGTGGATGTGGTGTATATGGATTTTAGCAAGGCATTTGATAAGGTCCCCCATAGTAGACTCATTCAGAAAGTAAGGAGGCCTGGGATACAGGGAAATTTGGTTCTCTGGATACAAAACTGGCTGGCCCAAAGAAGACAGAAGGTGGTTGTAGATGGAAAGTATTCAGCCTGGAGCTCAGTGACCAGTGGTGTTCCACAGGGATCTGTTCTGGGACCTATGCTCTTTTATGATTTGTTTTAAAAATGAGGAAATGGAAGGGTGAGTAAGTTTGGCGATGACATGAAGGTTGGTGGAGTTGTGGATAGTGTGGAGGGCTGTTGTAGGTTGCATTGGGACATTGACAGGATACAGAGCTGGGCTGAGAGGTGGCAGATGGTTCAACCTGGAAAAGTGTGAAGAGATTCATTTTGGAGGGTCAAATTTGAATGCAGAGTACAGTGTTAAAGAAAGGGTTCTTGGCAGTTTGGAGGAACAGAAGGACGCTGGGGCCTACATCCACAGATCCCTCAAAGTTGCCACCCAAGTTAATAGGGTTGTTAAGGCGGCAAATGGTGTGTTGACTTTCATTAGCAGGGGAATGGAGTTTAAGACCCACGAGGTTATGCTGTAGCTCTGTAAAGCCCTGATTAGACCACACATGGAATACTGTGTTCAGCTCTGTTTGCCTCTTTATAGGCAGGATGTGGAAGCTTTAGAGAGGGTACAGAGGAGATTTACCAGGATGCTGCCTGGAGAAAGGTTGAGGGACCTCGGGCCTTTCTCCGCCAAACTGGCTAAAATAGCCCTGGAGTGAAGAAAGATGACAGGTGACTTGATAGAGGTGGACCAGATCAGGAGAGGCATAGCCAGAGACATTTTACCCGGCAGAAATGGCTGTCATGAGGGGTTGGGGAGAGAGTTTGAGAGAGAGTCACAGAGAGAGAGGGAGGGGGAGAGAATCAGAGAGAGTGATCGCAAGAGAGTCAGAGGGAGAGAGGGATATCTAATTAGCCCCACTGTCCTGTTCTTTTCCCACAATCCTGCTGCCTGCAACTGCCCCTACCTGAAGGTCTGCTGTCATGCCTGCTGTCGCATTAGCTGCATGGTTAAAATTTCATAGATAAACCACAAGACAAATGAAGAAGTTGGGATTGCTTGAAATTCTAAGAGCAAAGAGAAGTAAAACTGACATTTAGAAAAGAAAATATCAATATTTTAGCCAGTTTGATTGGACATTAAAAGTTACAGAGATCTCGATCTAAAATAGTTTCTGGGGTATGGGTGTTGTTGCCCCTC
This sequence comes from Chiloscyllium plagiosum, assembly GCF_004010195.1. Taxonomy (NCBI): domain Eukaryota; kingdom Metazoa; phylum Chordata; class Chondrichthyes; order Orectolobiformes; family Hemiscylliidae; genus Chiloscyllium; species Chiloscyllium plagiosum. The sequence continues at coordinate 49,107,813 of NC_057731.1, read as the reverse complement.
TCTAATTGCCCTTGAGAAGGTGGGAGAGAGCTGCTGCCTTGCAAGGCTGCAGACAATCTGGTGTAGGCAGACCCACAATGCTGTTAGGGAGGGACCTGCAGCATTTTGACCCAGTGACAGTGGAAAAAAAAGTGATTAGTTTCAAGTCAGGATGGTTTGGAATGGAACTCGAAGGTGGTGGTGTTCCTACGTATCTGTTGCCCTTACTCTTCTGGGTGGCAGAGGTCATGGGTTTGGAAGGTGCTGTTAAAGGAGCCGATCTGTTAATAAAGTGAATCTTGTGAATGTGCTGTCAATGTGCATTAGTAGTGATGGGAGTGAAGATTGAAGGTGGTGGACGTGGTACCAATCAAGTAGGCTGCTCTGTCTTAGACGATAAAACCAAGAACTGCTGATGCTGGAAACCTTAAAACAAAAATTGAACTTGCTGGAAATACTCAGCAGGTCAGGCAATATCTGTGGAGAGAAAGCTAAATTAACTGAGTACGGTTATCCTCTTCAAAAACTCTTTCCTGTCCACAAATGCTGCCAGATCTGCTGAGTTTCTCCCGCAATTTCAGTCCTAGATGATGATGAGTTTTGTTGAGTATTGTTGGAGCTGCACCCATCCTGACAAATGAGAGTTTTCTATTATAGTAGCCTTGTAAATGGTGGTTAGAAACTGGGGAGACAGGAAAATGAGTTACTTGCCATTGAATTCCTACCATCTGAAGTGCTCTTGTCGTGATAGTACTTGTTGTGGCCATCCTGTTTAGTTTCTGGTAAATTCTGAGGATGTTAATGGATGAGCATTCAATGATGGTAAAGCTACTGAATATCAAAGGGAGATGGCTAGGTTCTCTCTTAGTAGGATAGCAATTACCTAGTATTAATGTACGGTGAACAGTACTTGGTACTTATTAACCCTCTCTTATAGGGGATAAAGTGGAGGGCAGCAAAAAGAGGAGTTGACTTAAGTGTGGTTGGATGACAGAATGAATGCATGGGGATGATACATGCTAGAGGCCTGAAAAAGTCATCTTAACTACTCAGCCAGTTCCTTTTTGGAAGAGTGATAGCAATTTTCCCATCCTTTCAGCCAACACTCTTAAGCATAAGTTCCCTGGATTCTTTTTGCCGATTATCTTTAATGTGTATCCACAACTCACTTCCACTCTTGCCAATTAAAACAGTTGCTCTCTGACCATCAAAACCCAAGGTGATATTGTGAACTTCCATTAACTCTCTCCCTTTAACCCCTGCTGTAAGGAGAACAATCCTGGCTCTTTGAATCTTGCCACAAGACTGAAGTTCCTGGTCTTCCCTGCTCTATATTCCCTCTGCATCTTCTCCAAGGTTTCTACATTCTTTAATCAATTTAACCAGGATTAACCAGTGAGTTATAAAGATTTGCTCCAATTATCCATATTGAATTGAGACTTTATCCACCCAGGGATACATCTTATAAGGAGTAGGTCAATCATCTCAGGTCTGTTCTGCCATTCCAAATCATGGCTGATTATCTACCTCAACACCATACTTCTGCACTGCTACCATCTCAACGTTGTTAGTAACTACAAATCCGAGTCAAAACATGTGGTGCTGGAAAAGCACAGGCAGCATCTGAGGAGCAGGAGAGTTGATGTTTTGAGCATAAGCTCTTCATCAGGAATGTGGGGGAGGCCCAAGGGGGCTGATAGATAAATGGAAGGTGGTGGGCTTGGGGGGGCGAAGTAGCTAGGAATGCGATTGGTTGATGGAGGTGGGGACGTTGATAATGATAGGTCGGAGCGGATAGGTGGGAAAGATGATGCACAGGTAAGACAGATCAAGAGGGCGGTGCTGAGTTGGAGCCCTCACTTTCTCCTACGTGACTAATCTATGTCTCAAAGTTACTTAATGGAGCTTTTACAGCCAAGTGGGTTAGATAATTCCAAAGATTCACCATCTGCTGAGTGAAGGAGTTCCTCATCCCATTCCTAAATGGTCTACTGCTTATTCTGAAACTGTTCCTCGGTTCCAGTTCTCCATGGTCTGGAGAAACATATTTTCTGCATCTATTCTGGTTACCCCTTCAAAAATGTAGGTTTCTATGAGATTGCCTCCCATTCTTCTAAATCAAGAGAATAAAAGCCCAGTCTGATCAAAGAATAGTCATACCATCCCAGCATTTGATCTGGTGAACCCCTGCTCCAGTCTCAATGGCAAGAACAACCTTCCAAGGGGACCAGAACGGTACACAATATGCCAGATGCCCCAAAGAGGTGTGAGACTGCTTTATTTAGCAATCTTGCAATAAAGTTACTCATAACGATACATGAGTTGCTAAACAAGTTTAGCTCAGTTGGCTGGACGGCTGTTCTACAGTGCAGAGTGATGCCAACAGTGTGGGTTCAATTCCTGCACTGATTAAGGTTACTATGAAGAATTCTCCTTCTCAACATCTTCCCTCAGCTGAGGCCTGGTGACCCTTGGGTTAAACCACCCTCTAGTTGTCCCTCTCTAACAAGAGAGCAAACCTATAGTCGGGTAAGACTGTGGTAGCTTTACTTTTGCGTTTTTAAATGTGCTGCTGGCAAGATTACAGGGTAGGAACAACAGAAAGAGAGACACTGCTGCTTAAGACTGGAAGGAAGAGGATATGGATCAGGTTTAAACAAACTGATTTGAAAATGAAGCAACAATCTGGCTTGGAACATTTTATAAAACCGCAAAATTCTTTTGCATGGTTTCCTCACCTATAAATATTAAGGCTCTCTGATCAAGGTCATCAACAGTCTGCACAAAACAGACTAAACGCAGGTGTTCACGGTTTCCAGTTAAATAAATCTGTTTTGTTAATAGACAAATATACTCTAAACAGAAGCTTGTTGGCTCACTTAAGATCTTCTTTCACAAGTGCAGTGGCGTTCACATAAAACACTCCATAAACCTACAAGTCCAGTAGCATGGATTGGACTGCAGCCAGCCTGCTAAGAGATGTTAGATGCTTCATAGCTCAATTCAGGGGCCACAAACAGGTTTGAAGCATAGATAACTTCGAGAACCGATAAACACAAAGGGAGAAATGGATGGTTTTAAGAGGTGTAAGTGGGAAAGCCAGCTATGGAGAAGATATGGGATCTGAAAGTTCAGCTCAAGAGTGAAAGAGGATCCACAAAGAAAATCTTACAAGGAGTGTGCAGAATGCTGGTGATTGCAATGATTTTCTAAAAGTTTTGAGATATTTTGTAAATATTTTCTAACCTGCCTGCTCAGAGATGTTATTACACGCCTCTGGAGCAGGTGGGACTTGAGCGCGATCCTTCTGGCTTCTACAACTTTTGATTTGACATTCCTATTTCTCCAATTATAACCCTCAATTAATTGATTGAACCCTCTCATTTACAGATTGCTACATCAGCCTCTCTAAACATATCTTAAAAGTACAACTTGCTAGGCTTAAAGACTTGGATTTATAAAGGCAAAACATAAATTCAAGCCTTTGTTTTTCTTTAAAAGCACCATTCACAACCTCAGGATTGGTCAAAGCAATTCACAATTAATGAAGCACTTCTATATTGCGGTCACTATTGTCACAGAGAGGAGGGAAGCAACTGCTGCACAACATAACCCCACAAACTGCAATGAGATAATAATCTTCTAACTGAGAGATAAGAGTTGTCCAGGACTTTGAGAATAACTTGTCCTGCCCTGAAATGAATTGATTTGATTTATTGTTGTCACATGTATCCAAGTACAGTGAAAGGTTTTGTTTTGCAAGCATGATTTGGAGGAACCAGTGTTGGACTGAGGCGCACAAAGTTACACAACACCAGGTTATAGTCCAACAGGTTTATTTGGAAACACTAGCTTTCAAAGCGCTGCTTCAACCACTTGAAGAAACAGCAGAGCTTTGAAAGCTAGTGCTTCCAAATAAACCTGTTGGACTATAACCTTGTTTTGCAAGCAGTACAGGCAGATCATAAAAAACAAGGACATACAGCTCATAAGGTGCTGAGACAGAGTGAGGCATACAAAAGGTTATGACTGCAGAGGAAGTGCACAAAAGCAAGATCACCATTAGGTTTGAAATTAGAGGGATCCATTCAGCAGTCTAATAACAGCAGAGATGAAGAACCTGGTGGTGTGTTCAAACCTCTGTACCTTCTGCCGTACAGATGAGGTTGGAATAGTCTTACTAATATCATATTACTGATTATTAATTATTATTATTAATGTCAGACATTCTCTTGTCCCCATCTGAGAGGATTTCCCCATCAGTGGGCAGCACCTTCAATTAAGTACTCTCCCTCCATGTATAAGTCCACCCAGCTTCCCTTACATACAATTTAGGCAAGGGTTCTTGTGGCACATTAGCAGTGATCCTGCCTCGTGGCCAGAATTCAAGTCACATCTTCTCTAGAGGTGTGTTATAACATATACGAATGAATTGATTAATAATGTCTTACAGTTTGAGCAAATACAGTCAAGTGTTACTTCCATGTTATCAAGTTGCAAATCTCTCAATCAGCAGCATGCAAATGAGTAATAACAAAAGGATTAAGTTTACAAATCTTTGGATAGGTGATCTATCCAGCTTCACAAGAGATCAAAAAGAACACTTCACACAGAGTTTGTGATGTTTCTTAATTGCCTCCAGTTGGAAATTTGGCAGTGATTGAATGCATTCAGCATGAACTCTGAAAAGATGGAATACTGGAAGAACAGTGCACTAGTCATCGAACAAGAGTAAAAAGTATGCAAATATGTTGGCAACTTTGAAAGAAATACTTTTTACAAATGTTTTGATTTGCCACGACTTAGACCTAAAAGTTGCGCCAAACCTAAGTATTAGTAATTCCTCAATAGTTTTGATCATTTGGGTTATTATGACTCCATTCCAAGAGGTGAAATCTATAGAAGGTAGAAGGACAGGATGAATTGTATAAGAATTATGGAACAAGGATTCAGTAGGTGGCAATCAAGACTGCAAAGCTGGTGAACTATTTTTGGGGAATCAAAATTCCAAGAGTGGGCTTTGGAAAGTCCAAGAACAAGTTGTACTGAGAATTCCAAAAGCTTCACAATAGAGATTAAAAGCTAAAACTATGGCTTTAGGGTGAATAGAGAGAAAAGATAAAGTGGTTGCAAGTTAGAAAACAATAACTGTGTTGAACATTTGTGAGCATCGGATTTGGGGTGAGGATGGAGTTGTACAAAGGGATTCTTGTAATGTCTGTCTCAGGATTATTCCTGACCCACATCAATCTAATTGTTAACTTATCATCATATCAGCAACAATGATTTTAATTTCTTGCATCCTTATTCATCAAACAAATTGGATATGTACAGATTGGGTAATGCTATATGGAGAAGGAAACTTGCATCAGATATTTGGAGGTTGACTACAATAGGACCATGTCCTTTGCACCTATGTTAATGTTCCTACACAGAAGGCAGCACTCACTTACAATAACGCTTATTAAATTGTATAAGGCGGCAGAGACGTTGGGTGCAAAGGGGGAGTGGACATAGCCAAATCATTTATGACTCAATTGCACTGCATTGGTCTGGAGTTACATTTGGCTCAGAGGATTGATTTCCTTCTTTAAAGGGGATTACTGAATCAGATGAGTTTTAACAACAATTTAGTAGTTCATGGTTAATATTATTGACAATGTGTTTTCATTCCCCAACTGTCATAATGGAAGTTGAACTTGCGTTACTGGTTCATTAATCCCAGCTCTCTGGATTAATGGTACACTATCTTTGCTTCCACGACCAGTAACATAACTAAATTATTATGTTACTGCTCTCTGATTTCGCATAAGTTCCCATTTTTGTATTTATAATAGAAACTGACTATGTAAACTTTGCCAACATGTAATTACACTCTCTGCCGCTGGTTGTGCTCTGTTCCAGGGAAGGTTCATTTCTAACAACAGTACGTCACAATATTCATATTATAAATTGTGCATGTTAAAATGGAAAAAGGTGGCATGAACTTTGTGTTAAAATTAAAAGGAATATTTAAGACACACTTACCATATTGCATATACGTGAAATACATTTACAGCTAAACAGAACTAAAATTTTAATTTAACAGCATGGACTTGAACATACATTTCTTAGATCAAATTATTTTCAATGTGTAATATGAAGATTTATTTTACTTCAGAGCAAAGGAAGTCAGATAGAAATTACTCTTCTGATTCAGTTATATATAAGAAGTAAATTATCTTCACAAGGTCCAGAGATTAATTCTGATTCAATCTTTTTTCTAAGAGCCCGTTCTAGATTGGGTAGACAATACCAGCACAGGCAAATCTTACTGCATAGCCTCATCTAGTGGTTGCAGCTTTAAATCAAGGCTGCATTTGGTATCAGATTTGCTTGAGAGATTGCTGTTGGGAAGTCAGATCTCACTCCTGGCAGTAGCAATCATTAAATTGGAGACCAGCTGGGCATTTTCAGCACATGATTCAGCAGAACTGTATGCTTAAATACACTCAACTTCATGTCAGTCATGGTGCAGTGAGGCTGAGATTTCTTTGCGAATGCTGACTAGCGTACTGAGTACCTCCAAATTTCCTGCTTTACATTTTAGATTATGTAGCACTCTTACCTCTGACTCAGAAGGTTGGGACTTTGGGACCTACTCTCGCAACTTGTGCACAATATCAGGACTGAAGCATTACTACAATGTTAGGGTTTTAAAAATAATTATTCAAAAGATGTGAGTGTGGGTGTGTGTTGGAGGGGGGGTGTCAGTGGTTGGGCCAACATTTACTGACCACCCTTAATTGCTTGAGAAGGTGGTGGTGAGAGACATTCTTGAACCACTGCCGACCAGATGGCGTAGGCTCAGTGTCATTAGGAAGGGAGTTTCAGATATTAACCCAGGGCTACTGAAGAAACAGCAATATATTTCTAACTTTGACCATGCATGGCTTAAAGGAGAACTTGCAGGTCATGCTGTTCTTATGCATCTTTTGCACTATTCCTTCTAGATGGTTGAAGGTTTGGAAGGTGCTCTCAAAGGAGCACAGGTGAATTACTGCAGTGAATCTTGCAGATGGAACACACTGCTGTCACCGTGGTGAATGGATGGCATGCCAATCATACAGGCTTCTTTCCTTTGGATGCTATAATGGAAAATGCAAAAGATGCACTCAGCCAGGCCAGTACGAAGCATTCCATTACTATGCCTTATAGAAAATTGACAAGTACTGGAGAGATAGGAAGTGAGTTTCTCACTGTTCAATTCCCAACCTCTGAACTACTGCTGTAGGCACACAATTTAAATGCCTACTGTAGTTCAGTTTCTGGTCAACGATAACCCCTAGAATGCTGATATGGGATCCTGCGATGGCAATTTCATTGAATGTGAAGAAAGGATGAATGCATTGTCTCATTACAGACAGTCATTGCCTGAAACTTGTGGAGTGTGAATGTAACTCAGTGCCATTTTTCAGAGGAGATGTTAAACCGCAGCCCCAACAGTCAACCAAGATGGATGCAAAACATCTCATGGTACTATTCAAAGAAATGCAGGTGAGTTAGAACTAGCCAGAAATATAAACACAGGTTGTTTTTATATACCTTTAGGAACTCAAAGTGAGATTGGAGATTTAATAATAGAAAATAAGGAAACGGTAGATGAATTGATTTTGCAAGTTTTCATTGTAAAGGATACAAACGACATCCAAAAGGCAGCTATCAATCAGTAAACAAAGGGAGGGAAGATCTCCAGTACATCATAGTTACCAGAGAAGTAATGTGGACCATTGTGAACCAATCCAAGATGGTGGCAGAGTAGTAGCCTTCAGGCTCCTGCTCGTCCACTGCATTCTTCCGTCCATTTTTCTTCTTTTACTTCCCTTCTTTTCTGTCTACTTTTCTTTTCTCTACAGTCCTTTCATACCTTTTGCCTTTGGGGAGTTTAGCTGCGGTGGAACCAGCAGCATTGGCTGTGTGGGAAGAGAGTGGGCCCAACGGTAAGAGACAACGCCGGAACGTGGGGACTTAAACATTAGTGCGCAGAACTGGAGATGATGGTAGTGGCACCGGCAGTGACTGCAGTACTGATTCACTCTTGCATTTGTTCAGGAGGTTGTGAGCTCTATACTCTAAATGATTCCAAGATGGCATCAGCAAGGTGGGCTCAGGAATGGATGATGGTGCAACTCTGACGTTGGTGAGTCTGGCACAGGTAGTGGCAAGACACAGGACCCAAAGTGATGGCATTGGTGGTGAAGTGGCAGCTACAGTGGGACTACTGTGTTGGTGAGTCCTGTGCAGGTGATATTGGTGAGCTAGGCTCAAGACTCATGGCAGCAATGGCAAGGGTGATCTGGACATAATCTTTTCCTTTTGTTTTTTTTAAAATTTTAGCTCATTTTCAATTCTAACAATTGCATTCTAAGATGGCACCGGAGAATGGTGGCTCTCTATACTTTTCATTGTACTCCTGTTCTCTTGTACTTGAGTACACATGACAATAAAATCGAATCTAGACAGTATTGAGCAAATTGGAGTTACAGGCTGACCAGTGCTTTGGTCCTGATGAACTTTGTATTGGGGCTTTAAACGAAGTGACGAGTTGATGCATTGGTTTTGACTGGGAATGGTTCCATTAGATTAGAAGATAGCAAATTTAACTCCTTTACTCAAAAAGAGAGGGAGAGAAAAAAACGGAAAACTACAGGATAGTTAACTACACGTCTGTCTTCAGGAAAATGTTAAAAGCTATTAAAAATGTTATAGCAAGAATGTGGACAAGCTCAATGTATTCAGGCAGAGACATTGTGGTTTGATCAAGGGAAATCACGTTTGACCATTCAATCGAAGTTCTTTGAAATAACACCTGCTGTGGATAAAGCAAAACTTATTGATTTGCTGTATTTAGATTCCCAGGAAGCAGTCATATCAGAGGTGAATGTGCAAAATAAAAGCTCATGGTGTTGTGGGTAGTGTATTGAGACAGAGCTGGGTTAGCTACAGGAAGCAAAGAATTGATGTTGATGGGTCTTATCCATCTTAGTATGATGCAATGAGTGGTGTGTCACAAAGAAAGGTGCTGGAACTTCAACTGTTTATAACTTACATCAATGACTTGGATAAAGAGGGACAGAAGCTACAGTTTTCATGTCTGATGACACAAAATTAGGAAGGAAAGTAATTTATGTTGAGGACATAAGGAGGTCACAAAACAGATCAGTGAGTGGACCAATGGAATATAGTGTGCAAAAAATGTGAATTTGTCCATTTTTGTAGTAAAATAGAAACAAATGATCTAAATGGAGAGACACTGCACAGCTCCGGGATGCAAAGGAATCTAGGTGTCCCACAGCATGAATCACAGAGGGTTAATATGAAGGTACAGCAAGTAATTAAGAAATCTAACAGCATGTTGCCATTAATCACAAAGTGAATGGAATACTGTAAGAAGTTGGGAGGTTATGCTTCAGTTATACAGGGCAATGGTGAGACTGCATCTGGAGTACTGTCCACAGCATTCGTCACCTTATTTAAGGAAGCAAGTAAATATGTTGGACGCATTTCAAAGAGGACTCTCTTCTTGAAAAGGTGGAGCAGAGTTCTTGAATATTTTTAATGCAGAGATGGGTAGATTCTTGTATCAAGCGGTCAAAGATTATCAGGGTAAATGGGAATATGGACGTGAGATTACAATCATATCTACCATAACTGCAGTGAATGGTGGAGTAGGTCCAAAAGGCTGAATGGCTTGTCCTCACTTTGAACTACTTCTCCTGTAATTCACCTTTCTTCAGAAAAGGGTACCCGCATAGGTCTGTTATCCCTGTTTCTTTATGGGGCATGTGGAACATTCCTTGTTCCAATCCAACTTGGGTTGGAACAACCAACTCTTGGTTGAAACATAACAATGACATCATTCAGAATTGGAAACATTTATCAATTTTCTTTCCAATTTCCACCCTGCTCTCACTTTCACTTGGTCCATCTCTGACTCTTCTCTTTCTTGACCTCTGCTTCCATCTTTGGTGATAGGCTGGCCACTGATATCCAGTACAAACCCAAGAACATGCCCAGTTACTTCATGTTTACATTTTCAAATCTGGCTTCCTGTAAAGACTTCATTCTATTCCCCCAGCTGTCCACAATTTCAGGATATTGTTATGGAATTGAATTCCCTTTACTATTATTTTTGTTGTATACATAATAGCACTTTGCTTTTACGTAATTTATTTTAACATGTGTGGACGCCAAGCATCTGGATTTTGTTTTCTTTTATATTTTTGAACTTGGACTGGGTTTTTATCATCTTGGAGTTTGATAAATTTATAAAATATCACCCCTCCTTTTTATTTTATACATTATTATAGCCTGCTCATTTCTTCTAGGATCAGCCCACCACATTAGTGTCTCTGATGAATGTTTAATATTTCTGGAATTTTATTCTCATTAACTGGAAGTTTATCATTTGTAGCCCTATCTGCTTTTTTGCATTTTCGCAGAATGTTTGACTATTTCATATATTCCTTGATAATTTTAGGTTATTGTTTCTCTTTATCATCTTAATTGCTTTGTTGATTCCTTAAATAACCATTTTGTACTCCTTTTGGCACCCTCACCTTTAATGTGCGTGCTTAATAGCTACCTTCTTTTAGTGGCTAGTTAGTTATTATTTCATTATCCATCCAAGATGCTTCATCGCTATTTGAGTGTCAAACATTGTTTGAGTGTCAATGTTTTCCACTGCTATTCTAATTATTCCAGTTTCTTCTATTCTCATTTGCAGTCCTTTAAATCATTTATTTTGTCTAATTTACTCCCTCAGCCCTTGTCTTAAACCTTGTTATGAAGCACACAATCGTTTGGATGCTTGTGCACCATCTACTTCTATAATTTTCTCCCTTTGCAACCAGTTTCTAGCATTTATTTTGACCAGACTATCAAGTCCCTTTTCCCAGCCAAAGCTGCCTTCCCTTTTGAATACACCAAGGACTGTGCCAGTATTTGGATTCCTCTGCTTCCAATTATCATCTCTCTACCGACACTTTAGAAGACCTCAGTCTCATTTGCAGTTTCATCATTCACCCAGTTCATTCTATTTGAGTTCCATCACTACCACTAAAACATTCTTTAAATGCTTTGGTACATTTACTCATTTTAATTAGAGCAAACCCTGAAAGCTTTTAACAGGATCAATTCCCTAAAGATGCCACCAATACTACTAGAACTATTGCTAAAGACTACTGCTCATTTATTTTTCTTCCCCAAATCAGTTGCTTATTTTCCCTCTACCCACTATGAGCTTTCAGTAGGTTGACCATCTTCTTGTTGAAGATAGTATCAAATGCTTTTTGGAGTGTTATGATGCAAGCTGATGGCAACACTGGACAGGTTAGCACACAGTATAACCTGGCTTGACAGATCATAAATCTAATTTTTCTCCAGTTGGTTACTGTGGTGATCACTGTCAGTCACACATGAGACCACCAATGTTCTTAACAAAAGAACACAAGATAATTGTATAAAAACAACATAAACAGAACTATTTTATATATATGAATTTAGAAAGTTCTTAATGTAAGCAGCAAAAACAATGTTTCAACCTTTTTATTCCCAGCAGTTTCATTTAGAGATACTCATCCCTGTGAAATATAACACCTATCTTAAATCTTTAATTTCTTATTTAACTGACTCTTGCCAATACTGATAGCCTAACCCTCGTTTCAGTTCTGACAGGTTGAAAACTTCTACACAAAGTCTTTCACAGCTTGCAGACTTTATAAACTAATTACCTTTCTACTGTTAGAAAACAGTTCTTCTGAACTGAAAAATTTGATTTTTTGAGCCAAACTCAACCATTATTGCACTTTGGTCTGTTTTTCTCTATATTTCATAGAAGTTCAACTTCAGAAACAAACCAAATGATACCAGAGGAATCCTGTTAGGCACTTTAGTCACATGCCTTCGTGGAAATGATGACTTTAGTTGACTGTCTAAAATGACATTCGACCTCCTTTTAACAAAAAAATTACCTGAAATCATACACCTAATTTACGCCTTCGGCAAATGTTAATTATATACTGTACGTCTTTATCACAAGATCAAAGGATTTAACATCAAAACACATCATTAGACCCACTACCAACGCCAAACATTTGGGCTCTCTTAAAATCGTAGAATTATTATTGCTTCTGAGAGCTGAGTCATTTTAACAGACTCCGATCTTTCCTTCTCCATCGTATGGATTCCCAAAGTACCGAGCACACAGTTCTTGAGGTCATCCATTTAACCTGTCTTAAACACCGGAATCAATGACAATACTATTTCCAAGCCGAATCAGCTATAAAACAATCGCATCACAGTATCCCATGTTATGATTCTCATTTGGATTAGATTAGATTACTTAGTGTGGAAACAGGCCCTTCGGTCCAACAAGTCCACACCGATCCGCCGAACCCATTCCCCCACTTTTACCCCTTCACCTAACACTACGGGCAATTTAGCATGGCCCCATGTTATGATTCTCATTTGGATTAGATTAGATTAGATTACTTAGTGTGGAAACAGGCCCTTCGGTCCAACAAGTCCACACCGAACCCATTCCCCCACTTTTACCCCTTCACCTAACACTACGGCAATTTAGCATGGCCAATTCACCTAACCTGCACATTTTTGGACTGTGGGAGGAAACCGGAGCACCCGGAGGAAACCCATGCAGACCCGGGGAGAACGTGCAAATTCCACACAGGCAGTTGTCCGAGGGTGGAATCGAACCTAGGTCCCTGGCGCTGTGAGGCAGCAGTGCTAACCACTGTGCCACCATGCCGCTTTGAGTACTCTTGGGTGTATTCCATCTGGAACTGCTTTATTTGCTTTCAGCAAGGCATATCTTCCTTTTAAAATAAATTACTAACCTCTACTGTCTCTGAATCAAAATGAATGCTCTACTGATCTTTATATAAGAAAAAGAATGTTACAAACAATTTGTACTCCAGACTTATGCATTCTTGTGAAACAGCAAGGACACAAATTTGAGCAGCAGGACAGGAGTTGAGGGAAACCTTGTAAGTATTTATTTTGCCTTTGACAATTTGATTGAAAATTTCTGATGGTTTTGATATAAAGGTTATAAATTAGCTCAAGTGTGTCCGTATGCACATAGAATACAGATGCGTCATTTTGTATGGAAGCCCGTGTACATCATACACTCTATATCAGGTGAATTAAAACCTAGCCCAATAAACATGAAATCAATTATTTTTATCAAAAAGACTTGATTTTTGTCATTAGTTATCAGCACTGAAATTTGTATGCAGAATTGCTTCTATTGCTATATAATAAGACAGTAACGACATGAACATTCACAAGAGGTCTTTAGACAATACAGCAAACCTCAAAAATAATTACATGAGCTGTGAGATGGGGAAGTACTTCTGAATACTCAAGATCACTTTGGCAATGCAATTGCTGAGGACAATTGCCCCTTCCTTCCTACACTTGGGGATGATAGGGTGGACTGCAATAGCTGAAAGAGACATGGAGTTCATACGTCTACACCTCTATTGAAGGATTAAATCACAAACAGTGCAATACACTGGGCAGCCATTTTGCCCATTTTACGTGCTCAGATCAGCAGTAAGAAATGCAGCACAGTACGCTGCTGTAGTTACAGGGTGCCAACGTCATGGAAATATAAACAATGGGATTTCACTTAAACGTGAGTTGGTTAAAGGAATGAACATTACGGAGTTTAGCTCTCAAGCAAAACAATCCAGGTTTTACTTAGTTTTAATCCTTGAATTGCACTGGTGCTGCTGATTTCTGCTAAGTCACTGGTGTGAGACTGTACCATATCTCACTGACTCTGCTGAGGTGGTTATGAAAAAGTAGATTCAATGGGCCAAGGTTATTAGGAAAGTCTGTATGTTTTTGGATGGGTGAGAAAAAAAGATAAACATTTACAATGGAAGAAAATGCTTCTCCTACTCTGCTTCCTGTTGTCTTGCGTTTCAAACACTGATTAGACTGGTTTGGTCACCAACATCCAACTGTCAGTTTTTTTTTCATAGTTTGTTTCATAGTCAGATCGTTTCATAGGGTCTGTACAAGTGCGGCAAAGTATGATTACGTGTGGTGAACATTCTAGCCAAAATTACCAGCTAGCCTTTTCTTTATTACTGCACAGCACCCTCGGTGATATTTTATATTCTGAAATTGAAGTGGGCTCCCCTCTGTCTTTCTCTTTCTACCTGATTTGGGTCTGTCCGAATAAGGATCAACTTCTCTATCCCATTTATGAAAAAAGATTTCAAACATCATCAACTGTATTTAGAGTGTCTTTAATATTGTAGAAATGGTCTAAGCTGCTTTGCAGGCTTATCATCAAATAAAATTTGACATTGAGCCACAGGAGCAGTGCCAAAAAGCTTGGTCAAACAGGCTAATTTCATGGAACGCCTTTAAAGTGAACAGCGGAGAGGATTAGGAAAGGAATTTCACTGCTTAAGGCCCAGGCAGATGACACCAAAGTTGGAGGACAGCGAAGAGGGTTACCTCAGATTACAACGGGATCAGATGGGCCAATGGGTTGAGGAGTGGCGGATGGAGTTTAATTCAGATGAATGCGAGGTGCTGCATTTTGGGAAAGCAAATCTTACCAGGACTTATACACTTAATGGTATGTTCCTAGGGAGTGTTGCTGAACAAAGAGACCTTGGAGTGCAGGTTCATAGCTCCTTGAAAGTAAAGTCTCAGGTAGATAGGATAGTGAAGATGACACTTGGAATTATTTCCTTAATTGGTCAGAGTATTGAGTACAGGAGTTGGGAGATCATATTACGGCTGTATAGGACGTTGGTTAGGCCACTTTTGGAATATTGCGTGCAATTCTGGTCTCCTTCCTATCGGAAAGATGTTGTGAAATTTGAAAGGGTTCAAAAAAGACTTACAAGAATGCTGTCAGGGTTGGAGGATTTGAGATATAGGGAGAGGCTGAATAGGCTGGGGCTGTTTTCCCTGGAGCGTCGGAGGCTGAGGGGTGACCTCATAGAGGTTTCTAAAATCATGAGGGGCATGGATAGGATAAATAGACAAAGTCTTTTCCCTGGGGTGGGGGAGTCCAGAAGTAGAGTGCACAGGTTTAGGGTGAGAGGGGAAAGATATAAAAGGGACCTAAGGGGCACCTTTTTTCACACAGGGTGAGTGTATGGAATGAGCTGCCAGGGGAAGTGGTGGAAGCTAGTGCAACTGCAACATTTAAAAGGCATCTGGGTTGGGTATTTGAATAGGAAGGGTTTAGAGGGATATAGGCCAAGTGTTGGACAATGGGACTAGATTAGGTTGGGATATCTGGTCGGCATGGACAAGTTGGACCGAAGGATCTGTTTTCGTGCTGTACATCTCTATGGCTCTAAGGTTCTGACAACTAAAGATATGGCCATTGATACAGGGGGGCAAGGAAGCAACAATCTATCATGTTATATCTTTTCAAATGCTGACTGACATAGTATATCTCCAGTTCTCTGGGTTGGACCAGAGATCTAGTGACTTGTCCAACTGGCTATTCTTTGTAAGTAGGACCAGACAGTGAATACTGTTACTATTTGACCATGTTGTACAGGATTTATTTTTGCATTCTCAAGTTTCACTCTTGGAACTCTGCTCTATTCCATTAATATGAGATGTCTACCTTGTGACAACATTATTTTGACTGAACACCTGTGCTTTATAGGACAGGAAGATTAAGTACAAAAACAAAATCTAACATTTGGCAAAGGTCTTTCTCTGGTAAATAAAATCTGTAATCTTGTTATGCAGTAGTGATAGGTCTTATGCTAAATTCTAACATCCCTACGTATATTATACTGAAGGCATGGAATATCTGTCATTGTATTCACAAGACAGTAATTCACAGACAGCCATTGAACAGGACACAAAAAGATGAATGATTTTAAAAATACCAACACTTATAATGTAATAACCTTTTTGATCACAAGACGGAATAAAGCACCAGCTCAAAGGAAACATGGTTCGCAAGATTGAAGGGGACAAGATTAGGTGAAGAGGATAGATTTATGTAAATGATAGAGAAATCGTCAGGTTTGTGTAAAACAATTCAACACTGCAACTGATCTAATGTATAGTGGAGGGTCTACCTACCCCTTGCTTCCTTCAGCTTTTTACGTTCAGCTTCTCGCTCTGCTTTGGTTTGATTGCTTCTCACACCAAGTGCTCCAATGACCAACCTTCTAGCGAGCATGGCACTTGTCTGAGGGCGTTCCTTTGCAGGTAAGAGAAATTCTAAACAAACATGTGGTGGGAAATTAAAGACATATTTATTGTTTTAAAGAAAAACAAACCATATGTCACACTGAGAATCTGATGAGCCAGATGCATGTTTCTCCGGCTAGCAACCGAAGCAGCATATTGATGGGAACAAACAGTAACTTCATAGATAACAGTGCATTTAATATCTCACACACATCAATTATGAACACATTAAAACAATTACATTCCTTTTCAATGACTTTTTAAAAATACATCACTTCATAAAAGCTGCAAGAGAATTAGTTTGGAAAATGCAATCTTAATCTCATTGTAGCAAAGCAATATTTTATTGCTGAGAGGTCACTAAATCTGTCACGTTAATACACTAACATGCATTTGAAGAAGCACAAGTATTATCCTTGTATATTTATTTTTGCTGTCATTGCTTTTTAAATTATAGTTTTGCCCACTTGATGTCTTGTATCATATGGTCTATGAAAGCTTGCCTCATTGAGTTTTTTTTTAGGGTTTCTGAGAAAGGTGGAAGACCATAAGACCATAAGACATAGGAGTGGAAGTAAGGCCATTCGGCCCATCAAGTCCACTCCGCCATTCAATCATGGCTGATGCGCATTTCAGCTCCACTTACCAGCGTTCTCCCCGTAGCCCTTAATTCCTCGAGACAACAAGAATCTATCAATCTCGGCCTTGAAGACATTTAGCGTCCCGGCTTCCACTGCACTCCGTGGCAATGAATTCCACAGGCCCACCACTCTCTGGCTGAAGAAATGTCTCCGCATTTCTGTTCTGAAATGACCCCCTCTAATTCTAAGGCTGTGTCCACGGGTCCTAGTCTCCTCGTCTAACGGAAACAATTTCCTAGCATCCACCTTTTCCAAGCCATGTATTATTTTGTACGTCTCTATTAAGTCTCCCCTTAATCTTCTAAACTCCAACGAATACAATCCCAGTATCCTCAGCCGTTCCACATATGTTAGACCTGTCATTCCAGGGATCATCCGTGTGAATCACCGCTGGACACGTTCCAGTGCCAGTATGTCCTTCCTGAGGTGTGGGGACCAAAACTGGACACAGTACTCCAAATGGCGCCTACCCAGAGCTTTATAAAGTCTTAGTAGTACATCTCTGCTTTTATATTCCAACCCTCTTGAGATAAGAGACAACATTGCATTCGCTTTCTTAATCAATGCGGACTTGCTGGGCCGAGTGGCCTGTTTCCACACTGTAGTGATTCAATGATTCTGTGAATTACTGTGAGGATATAGAGATTGGAATTGAATTCTCTTTGGAACTTTAAAAAATGAATTTGGCAGCAAGACGTATGTTATTATTGCACATAAGAGCAAAAGAAAGAGGAGGAGTCAGCCATTGAGCCGATCAAGCCTGTCCCACCATTCTTTATGAACATGGCTGATCTGCCCCAGGTGGTAATTCATCTTTGATAATACCACCTCGTAGCCCTCAACTTCACCGATTCTGGATGTCAGGCATGACCTCCCTTTACTAAATCCATGTTGACTTGTTCTAATCAGACTCTGCTCTTCCAAGAATTTAGAAACCTCATTCTTAATGATGGATTCTAGAATTTTACCAACAACCGGGGTTAAGCTGATTGGCCTATAATTTTCCATCTTTTGCCTTGATCCTTTCTTGAACAAGGGGGTTACAACAGCCATCTTCCAATCATCCGGGACCTTTCCTGACTCCAGTGACTCTTGAAAGATCTCAACCAATGCCTCTGCTATTTCCTCATACACAGGCACATGCAACATTATCTTCATCTTTCCTCTGATAAATACATCTGCCAGACATTATTCATGTAACTGGATGCAAGCTGCCAAATGAGAAACTTTTGATCAACGAATCATAGAAACATTGCAGCATTTCTTTTCTCAAAAATCAGCCACAAATAATACCAGACTGTAGCATCTATCTGCAAATCCACATACTCAAATAAAACTCTAATGGACCAGACTGTAGCATGCACAACTATGAGTGGGATGTGGTGAACGATTTAAAATTTAATGTCACATTCAACCAGCAGTTCTAATGAGGCATTATCATCAATTGCTAATTGTTATTTTCTGCTGTAGTCTGCATTAGTGCAGGATTCAATATCCTCCTCCACAACTGTTCACTCTGCTACTTTATGCATTTATTATCTAGAGGATGCACTGCAGTATCTCAAAGCCTCGAGAGTAAATCCTAGCCATGTGACTTCAACCAACTAAGAACTGCAAGACAGTGATATCCCAGGCATACCATCAATTCCAAATCTCTCACTATCCTGGTGTGGGCATAATTTGGCATTCTTTCATCCTCGCTGGACTTCACTACCAAAACAATCTGCGAGTGCAAAGGATTGGAAGAGTTCAGAGAAGCTCACCATCACCTCTTCGGGACAACTGAGATTGGCAATAATCAAAGACATGTCAATGCATCCACACAAGAACATTTAGAAAAATAGAATTGGCAACATGAATAACTAATCGGGTAGCAATGTAAGTTCTTCATTAAAGGCAAGGGTTTATCATGGCAGCTAGCATTTTAGTTAAAGAATTCAACATTTATTTATGAATGTCTCACTAAATATGAGCAGGTGATTTGGAAGCAAGGGAACTGTGGAGAAATAATTCAACTCCTGATGCCTAGCAACATGTAAGCTACCTGTCTTTCAGGGTCAGCTGTTGCATTTCAGTTCTAGCACGCAGTTCTATATACCTCTCAATGCCAGGATTGTAATTACAAGACCCATCCAATAGAACGATAGAATTACAATTTTGATTGTGGCTTAAAAAGTACAGTTATCTTGATTAGAAATCTATTCTGTTTAGCTGTTAAACATCAGTTTTTCTTCAACAAAAAGAAAACTACAAATGCTGCAAATCCAAAATGAAGCATCATGTAAGAAATGTGCAACTAATCTACTGACATTCTTTAAAAGGCAAGATCCTATCAGAAATGTTAACCTATTGTTCAAGTGATCCTGTTGTGAATGTCTAGTTCTGCTCAGGTTCAGGTAAAGAGAGGTGCATTAGTGAACTGCAAACGTACAGCGTCAGTGAGGCTTCGGCTCCACAAAACCTTCCTTATGTTTAGATACAGGACTAATCTGATTGAAAGATAAGTAAGGTATTATTGCACTACTGACTGGTCAAAGTTCACACACAGCACCTAGTAATACACTAGCCATGTCTGATTCAGATATGAGTGGGCCATGCCCCACTTTGCAGATTTTAACAAAATCTAGATTAACACACAGTCCGCTGCTGAGGGACTGCAGTACTGTTGGAGGTACAACACATGCGATGAAACAATCAACTGACATCTTTTGCTCTCCCAAGTAGATAGAAAACACTCAATGGCACTATTTTGGGAAAAAAAAAGTTTGGTTTTCCTGACCAATGTTTAGCCCTCAACCAACATCATAGAAGAACAGATAGACATGGTCATCATTAGGTGACCTTGGGATCTTGGTGTGGGCAAACTGCCTGCCCTATTTCCTGACCTTGCAAGTGACTACATTACAAGTGCATGTTATTGATTAAAAAATGCTTTGGAATGTCCTAAGTTCACAAAGCAAGAAATGTAACTTCCTTCTTTATTGAATACATTTCAGTATAGAAATTTGGGGAAGACCGGCAATGGAAATTTTAGCATAATTATCAGTGAATGTTTCATGCTGACTTTCAATGACAGCTTTACCACTGACTGCACTTAAACAAACAACAGTTGGCACAGCTTTAACTCTAATATCCAATTATTTGTTCCTGTTTTCAGGATCCATGTTGATCAACCTGCAAACAACACTTCACTGCATCCTAGTACATGCAACAACAATAAATAATTCAATCAAATTAGTAGTATGTTTTGCAACAGACACTGCCCATCTCTGTGACAAGCGCCCCTTGAGAAGTGACAGAATATGATTGTCAGGGAGGTTATCAAAGGGTTCTCTGCATTTTTGAATGCAGATATTTTTAGCACTGTTGCTACCTATCACTAGGTGTCACTGCTAAGACTGTATACAGTTTATTTCACTTCTACTCCAAGTCACTTGGTGTCACTGTGTACAGAAATATATGCCTCTACGAAGTAAAAATTGCAAATGTTTGAAATTGTAAACAAAAATTCCAGTGCTCCCCTCATTAGTTTCTAGAAAGGAGGTTCTACTGAAAGAATTTGAATAGTGAGGAAGTAAATTTATAAAGCAAAACCTCCAAGGTAATAATCTTGGGATTACTACCTGAGCAATTTACAAACTAGCAGAGGGTAAATAAATCAAGGCGTTAAATTTGTGGCTAAAAGATTGGGAGGAAGGGGCTTCAGTTTCACCAGTTTCCTGACCAATGTTTAGTTCTCAATTTATGTCACAGAAGAGCAAATAGGTTGATCATCATCACATGACTTGGGATCTTGCTGTGGGCAAACTGGCTGCCCAATTTACTGTCAATACAACAGTGACCTCATTAAGAAAGCATTTTATTGGCTGCAAAACACTTTGCAAGAAATGCAACCTCTTTATTGAACATTTGGGGCACTGGCACCAGTTCTGGGTTAGAAGGAAGCTGCTGTGATGGAACGGCTTCCCTTGGACCAAGCTGGCACAGCATCCTGGAAAATCAAACAACTCAGGCTGTAGACAGGTCTTTAAATTGAAGTGGGTTAGTAGGAGGATTGGGGCTATATAGGCTTAGAAAGCAAAAGGATGCAGCAGCATTGTAGGGCAGATTCGTAGAAAATGGCAGAGTGTGGAAGAGGCTTTAGTACAGCTAATTTGTAAGATAGCATACGTGAAGCTGTCAAGGAGCATGGGAGGAATATTTCAAAAATCGACTGGCATTAGTAGCATCAATAAAACAGGAAGACAACACAAGCCAGCATGTGATGCAGAGAGAATGGGTGGAGAAGCTTGAGAAGAGAATCCAATCATCAAACAGTAAGAGTGGGAACCAGGGTGAGATTCTAACCCTTGTTACTAAGCGTATGGCACGGAGGCTAATTTAGCCTCAAATGAAAACCACTTTTTCTTGCTTATATTCCTTTTCAGTTTAGTTGTGAGGAAAGGGATATTATTTCATCCAAGTGCAAACATGCAACAAGGCTTATTTAAAGTCTGGAGAAAAGGTTCTCTGCTGAAGGTTTGGGTTGACAGAGGTACAAGGGAAGCTAGAAGGAATTAGGCTTTGGGTGATCATACATTTGGGTTCTTCAGTGGGTCCAAATTAGCACACAAGCAGAGAAACAATTTCATGTCTGGTAATTATTTAATCTGGCCTGTAACTAAAGTCTGATCAGTACGAGCTACTCCCACTGCAGGGAGTACACCAGCCCGAGCCAAGAGATTATAAACTTCGCTTTATACTCTGTTTTTGACAAATGTGGGTCAGATTATTAAATTGTCTCTTTAATCAACAAAGTGTGAAGGGCTTAATTGACTGCAATTACAATTCTTCTCTCACCTGCACAGCTTCTAGCCTTGACCTTCGATGATCTAGATGCTTGTGACAAAGGTCGAGTCTTCAGCATTGGATGCTTGGTACTCATTGCATCACGTGCTACAGATATGTGAGAAAACAGCCTTGATTAATTGTGTTTCGTGTAGCAGCAGTAAATACAGCTAAGCAAAGCATTTCTATCCTAATTAACTCTATTGAGCACCCAGAGCTGAGTAGATTCCCAAGGTCAACAAACACATGGAGGAAAATATCAACAAAGGGTGACATTCTATCTAATGTCTTATGAGATCAGACCGAGTGGGACTAAGTGGCATCACTCCTTGGAAAGAAACCCTCTTTTTACATTTTGAATCTGAAACAAAATGCAAAGTAATAAATGAAAAGTTTCTTCAGCGTAGCTGTTTAAAAACAATTTTTGTGCAAAAGCATTATTTAAAAAAAAGAGAAAAAAAAACCTCCAACAAAATGCAAAATGACTGGTTGGTTGGGTGTGGACTTGGCTTTAGTGGGTTAAAAAGAGATACAGCGTGAAATGTGGTACATTGCTTAAAGCTAGAAAATCAGAGAGATTTTCAATATCATTTGAGGTTGAACCATCTATGAAGACCCAAACAGATCTTTTTTTAAATGAATGACTACTGAGTGGAAAACAAATTTTAGATCAATCAACATTTCCCCAGAAAAGCCAATCAACTTAGTTTATATTTAAGATAAGCATTTTTATGACGATCTGCTTAATGTTGTTACTGTACATTGAACATTGGATCTACCACAGTCCCCAACAGCTCAGAACATACAAGGATGTGTAGGCCAAGGAAAGTATTCCATGTTTTGTCGTCAAAATGAAGCTTTGCTCCATATCGCCACAAAATTGAATACTGAATACTGGGAGAATGCAGAAATTTTTAAAGAACTACCAAAATTCTGCTCCAGTATTTTGCTTCAAACAGTTCTGTTATATATGCAAGTATTTGACAGACAACTATATATGCTTCAGTGCCATTCAATCTTGTAAAATCATATATATCCAATGACCAACCTCAACAAGAAAGAATCTTTCAATGGGATCACCACTGCTGAACTGACAGTGTTGTGCGCCCCGTCCTTCTAACCACCATTTATTAATAGCATTTTAAATGAGATGGGCTTCAACCTTCACTAGAAGACAGGGCATTTTCTTTGAGAGATGTTGATCACCAATACGCCTGAGCCTTCTGGATTGCAGATGCTGATAACAATCAAACATTGCTGGCTAGGAGACAAATCCATTTGCTATCAACATTTCCCCAGAAAAGCCAATCAACTTAGTTTATATTTAAGATAAGCATTTTTATGACGACCTGCTTAATGTTGTTACTGTACATTGAACATTGGATCTACCAAGTTCCCAACAGCTCAGAACATACAAGGATGTGTAGGCCAAGGAAAGTATTCCATGTCATGTTACTTGAGATATTTTGTCGTCAAAATGAAGCTTTGCTCCATAACGCCACAAAATTGAATACTGAATACTGGGAGAATGCAGAAATTTTTAAAGCACTACCAAAATTCTGCTCCAGTATTTTGCTTCAAACAGTTCTGTTATATATGCAAATATTTGACAGACAACTATATATGCTTCAGTGCCATTCAATCTTGTAAAAACATATATATCCAATGACCAACCTCAACAAGAAAGAATCTTTCAATGGGATCACCACTGCTGAACTGACCCCCCCCCCCCCCCCCCCCACCCCACCATCAACACCAGCGAGGGTTTACCAACTGGACCAACTGTATAAATACCATGGCACTAAGTCAGAGGCTAGGAATTCTAGACTGGGTACCTCACCTCTCGCCTCCCCACCATTTGCAAGGCACAAGTCAGCTGTGTGATGGAAAACCTCCCAGTGGCTTGGATGAGTGCTGCTCCAACAAGAAGCTTGATACCATTCAGGATAAAGCAGCCTGCTTGGTTGACACTGCATCCCTCACCTTCAACATGCACTCCCTTCACCACCAACACAAAGTGGCAGCAGTGATGCAAAATGCACTAATGTAATTCACGCAGATTCCTTTGACAGCACCTTGTATTCCATGACCTCTAGAAGGTCAAGGACAACAGGTTACATGGGAATACCATTGGCAGGTTCCCCTCCAATTCACATACTATTCTGATTTGGAACTATAATGCCATTCCATCACTATCACTGGGTTAAAATGGTGGCCATCCCTTTCTACTGCACTGTGGAGACCCCTATATCACAAGGATGGCAACTTATCACCATCTTCTCCATGGCAATTTGGGATGGGCAACAACTGCTGGCCTAAACAGTGATGATCACATCCATGAATGAATAAAATTGTTCAAAAGTCCGTATGATAGGATAAAACCCTTCCGTGAAAAGGGAAGCTGCTGTAAAAATTGATATCTTATTGTTTGAACAGTTCTGTTTAAATTAAGAGGATAAAGATGACATTAGGGAAACTGGAAGGGAGGAGTCACTGAATCAGGCAGTATGAAAAAGCTAACATTAGCAGATATGCTATTAAGCCCACAGTGCTAATATCAATTCAGCTGCTGATATCAATTCATATTCTCCAGCTCAGTAACTCCACCCAGCTAATTCTCCAATGTCAGCTGTATACACAGCTTTAAATAACTTAAACCAGAGGGATTTTAATTTCATGATAACAATCCCTTCAAAGGGAGGGAAAAAGGGACCATAATCATAAAAAAGAAATATTCACCTACATTTGTAAATAATGCATATACACACCCAGTATGTAGCAATAAAATCACTGTATTAGTGATCCAGAAGCCATGACTTTAACTTGTTGAATAGGACCACAGTTTCACAGAAAAAGCTGCTGTATTATTGAAAATAAAAGCTGTCCTATCAATGCCATTCTGGGGAAGGAATCTACCACTTTTTTGCCCGAGTCTGGCCCACATGTGAATTTAGTCCCCAAGACCAAAATGTAGTTTAATAGCCTTACATACCATCTCAATCTAAAAAGAAAATCATTCTTATTGCTTGCAACAACCTTTTCTGGGCAACCAATGATCATTAGCATTACTTTCATCACGTGAAAAAGTCACCAAAATAAGTAATTGGTCCCTATTTAACAACAGTAACCACACTTCAAAAAGTTCTTCATTGGATGCAAAGCCACTGGAAATGTCCAGAGGTTGTGAAATCTGCCAGATAAATATTAGCACTTCCTTTTTTCTCAAACTTACTTTTACTTGACAATAAATGATCTTATACAATTTGCTTATCCCTTATCCTTTGATATTAGTTGTGCGCCCCGTCCTTCTAACCACCATTTATTAATAGCATTTTAAATGAGATGGGCTTCAACCTTCACTAGAAGACAGGGCATTTTCTTTGAGAGATGTTGATCACCAATACGCCTGAGCCTTCTGGATTGCAGATGCTGATAACAATCAAACATTGCTGGCTAGGAGACAAATCCATTTGCTGACTGTGCGAAAGCATTTCATTATCCATATTTAATTCAGTCCTAAAAATGATTTACTATTGAAAAGTGCATCATGTACAGCAGTGCCAGATAGGGTGTTCTAATAAATCATGTCACAGCACAAATCTACGTCCACAATTCTTTGCAGTTAGTTCCTGATCTCCAATTATAAAAAGGGACAAGTACTCTAACAGCCTCACTTGTCACCAATCCCCCAAACTTTTCTACCTGAGGAAGATCAAAGGAGATGAAAGGGGACTGGTTCACTAAGAACTTTTTTTAGATAGCACCAAATTGAAAGGCAGACAAAAACCAGCTGGCCCACCAAGTCTTTGGCGTTTCTCAGCAGTGAAGTTAGAGGTTCCCTGACAGAAGTCAGGACCCTTTATCCACAGCCTGCCAGGATCCAGATTACAGATATGAAAAGCATATGAAAATAAACAAGATAAAGAATTCTGGACAGCAATTTCACAGGAGCTTTCTAATCTTCTGTGACCTCTGCAAAGATCCCAGGGATGATCTGTTTCTCTGGGATCTCCAGTGTTGTTCCACTG
The DNA here is from genome assembly GCF_004010195.1 of Chiloscyllium plagiosum. Taxonomy (NCBI): domain Eukaryota; kingdom Metazoa; phylum Chordata; class Chondrichthyes; order Orectolobiformes; family Hemiscylliidae; genus Chiloscyllium; species Chiloscyllium plagiosum. The sequence continues at coordinate 49,082,090 of NC_057731.1, read as the reverse complement.
ATGATACAGATTGAGAGTGGGAGAACCCTCACTGTTAATTGCATATTACTTGCATTTACCTGTATGTAAGGGAGAGGGGAAAATTAACAGTCTAACAAGTACATTTATGAATATTCTTACAGAAAATGCAGTTGGGTTGCATTCGGTAGTGTATGCTCATCATATTTACGTATAAATAACAATAAAACTGAACCGAGTAAAGATTGGTTCCAGTACTAACCTTCATCAACACCCAGTCAATAACTCGCGAAGAAATTCTACAGTAAATTCAGCTTTAATGAAAGTAAAACTGGACATAGTGCCCTTGTGGTAGGGAGTGAAGAAAATAATATTCTCATTCTAGATCATGATAATAAATGCACCTGTTAGGTTGGGAATGGATTGCACTCAGCTGTGACACCTTCATGTAAAAATAAGCTGCAAATTATATACATTCACAAAGGCAGAATTTCTATTTTTGGTTGAAAATGCTGGCCAGCATTTGTGGGACATAAAGTCAACTGGATTTGTCAGCTCCAGAAGAGTCCACATAATTGTTGGTTATTCCTTAATTTGAGGATGGCATCCTCAGGATCACAAATTTCAGCCGTTGGCTTTCCTGCAACTGAACAGGCAGAGTCAGATCTGAAGATCTTTGGGTATATGGGGCAGGACACTCTGTGATGTACCATGATCCGAAATGCTGGACATACTTCCTTTTCTTCCCTTCTATCACTTCTCTGGCCCATCAATGAGTAATTTGGACTGAAGTGTGATGCAACTTGATGCGGACGTTTTCACCATTTTGAATGGCTTAAACCATGCTCCACTCAATCATTAATGTCAATGTTGCCAGACTTCAAGGAGAGCTTCAGTGTCTTCATAGCATCTTCTTTGTTCTCCTCTGGAATGCTGACCATGCAAGGGTTGAGGTCAATTGCTTTTCAGCCATCTGAACTTCATTGGAAATTCCACTAGGGTTCATTGGAGGAGGAGGAATCTCAACCACAGAACTTTGATTATTCAAATCACAGGATTGCTGTGTACAACATTTGTAGTAACTGAAGGCACTGATTTTCACTTCAGGAATGAAACATTGGACACCTTCCTGTGATACACAAGCATGTGATCCATAGTTTTGTTTTCAGTATACAGGAAGGACTCAAAGAAACCAAATAAAAATGGCAGTCAATATCAAATGATGGTCACTGAAAACTCAGGCTCTGGGTCTCTTTAGAGACGCAAGTAGAGAAATGAGTGCTCACAGTTATAAGTAAACACCTGCTTAATATATCAGTTTGATGTATATTTGCACAGATATTGTTATTTACTCCTAATTGTTCAGTGGGCCCCTGCTATGTATGATACTAAGTTTACGCAGAGGATGCAGAAAAAAATTCACAGGGATGAAAGGGGAGAGAAACGCGGTCTAATTTCAAAAGGGTACAAAGAGGCAATCTAATAGAGTCACTATAAATTCATTTCATGAGATTTTATAGACAAGAGGAAAAAGAACTTGCAACTCACAAGCCTAGCCTGAAAGTGAAAACTTGCCCTAGCCATAAAATGTCTTTCATGGGCTCCCATGACTTTTCTCAATTTCCTTTTATTGTTTATCCCAATGGAGCAGTCCTTACATGACAAACTCCGCAATCACTGAGGGCAGTATGTTGGCTCAATGGTTAGCACTGCTGCCTCACAGTGCCAGGATCCCAGGTTCGATTCCAGCCTCAGGCGACCGTCTGTGTGGAGTTTGCACATTCTCCCCGTGTCTGTGTGGGTTTCCTCTAGGTGCTTCAGTTTCCTCACACAGTCCAAAGATGTTCAGGTCAGGGTGAACTGGTCATGCTAAATTGCCCATAATGTTCAGGGATGTGTAGGTGAGGTGCATTAGTCAGGGGTAAATGTAGGGTAATGGTTCTGGGTGGGATACTCTTTGGAGGATCAGTGTGGACTTGTCTGTACACTGTAAGGATTCCAATTCTAATTCAACTGATAATATACACCATCTCTCACCAGAATTTACCATTGTAAAAATTTTGAACTGAGCACTATCAAAGTCAAACATTGCTCAGTCGGTAGTACACCGAGTCAGAACGTCACAGTCTCACGTCCCACTACGAGACCTGAACAGATTTTTGAGTTGTCAAAGCTAATGCTTTACAAAGTAACTGTTAAGTCATCTGATCTCTCAGATAGGCATAAAGGTTCCCTTGGTACAACTTCAAAGAGTAGTCGTCTCTCTGGCATCCTAACCAAATCACCCAACCAATAGATTATGAGAGATTATCTGGTCATTACCATGCTGTTTGTGGAACTTTGCAATACACACACTGGCTACTACAATTCCTTTGTTACAACAGCAGTACTTCATAAGTACTTCTTTAGTTGTTAAATACTTTGAAGGATCCTGAGACTGTAAAAAGTGCTGCAAAAATGTAAGCTTTAAATAACTTATGATATACTCCTTTGATGGTTTCTTCGTCCTATGTAAAGGTGTTATTGAAAATACAAAGTGATTTTAGGTCTGGGAAAAAAAAACTTATGGCTCCTGATCCCTTCATCAAAACTTCTCAAAATAATCAACATGGTTTTGTGCAAGGGAAACCATGTCACACAAACTTGATTGAGTTTTTATTTGAGGAAGGGAGCGAGATGGATGGCAGTTATGGGAAGGAAGAAAAACCACAGATACGATCAGGTAGTTGGTTTACCTCCAGGAGGGGGCAGCTAATGCTGTTCGAGAAGATTTAAACTAATAAGGTGAGGGGGCAGGACCAGGGAGATAGTGAAGAAAGAGATCAGTCTGAGACTGGTAGACCACAAAAGAGCAAGTCAAACAGTCAGGCCAGGCAGGAACAAAGCAGAGAACGAGGTAGGACAGATAAATTAAACTCCATTTATTTCAATGCAAGAGGCCTAACAGGTAAGGCAGGTGAACTCAGGACATGGTTGGGAACATGGGACTGGCAGCTTGATGTTCCAAGGTATAGATTCTATAGGAAAGATAGAAAGAGGGGCAAGAAAGGAGGGGGAATAGGGTTTTTGATTAGGATAACATTACGCCTATACTTAGGGAGGATATTCCTATGAATACAACCAGGGAATTTATTTGGATGGAACTGAGAAATAAAAAAGGGGTTATTGTCTTATTGGAATTGTAGTTATAGACGCTCCAACAATCAATGGGAAATTTGTAAGGAGATTTCAGTTACCTGTAAGAATAACAGGGTGGTTATGGTAGGGGCTTTTAACTTTCCAAACAGACTGGGACTGCCAAAATGCTTGGATGGAGAGAAATTTGTTAAGTGTGTACAAGAAAATTTTCTGATTCAGTATTTGGAAGTATTGACGAGAGAGGTGCAAACCTTAACCTACTCTTGGGAAGTAAGGCAGGGCAGGTGACGGAGGTGTCAGTGGGGGAGCACTTTGGGACCAATAATTCTAATTCTATTAGTCTTAAAATGGTGATGGAAAAGGGTTGACAGGACCTAAAAGTTAAAGTTCTAAATTGGAGAAAGGCCAATTTTGATGGAATTAGGCAAAAGCTTTCATAAGTTGACTAAGGCCAGATGTTTGCAGGCAAAGTGACAGCTGGAAAATGGGAAGCCTTCAAAAATGAGATAATGGGAGTTGAGTACGTTCTTGATAGGGTGAAGAGCAAGGCTAATAGGTGTAGGGAATGCTGGATGACGAGAGAAATTGAGGTTTTGGTTAAGAAAAAGGAGGAAGTATATATCAGTTATAGACAGGAGAGATCGAGTGAATCGTTAGAAGAGTATAAAGGCAGTAGGAGTATACTTAAGAGGGAAATCAGGAGGGCAAAAAGGGGGCATGAGATAACTTTGGCAAATGGGGTTAAGGATAATCCAAAGGGACTTTATAAATATATTTAGGACAAAAGGGTAACTAGGGAGGGAATAAGGCCCCTTAAAGATCAGCAAGGTTGTCTGTGTGCAGCCACAGGAGATAACAAATGATTATTTTGCATCAGTGTTTACTGTGGAGAAGGTTACAGAAGATATAGAATGTGGGGAAATAAATAGCAACATCTTGAAAATGTCTAAATAGAGGTAGTGGGGCTGAATGGTTTAAAACGCATAAAGGTGGATAAATCCCCAGGACCTGATCAGGTGTACCCTACAACTCTGTGGGAAGATAGGGAAGTGATTGCTGGGGCAATGATATCTGTATCATTGATAGCCACAGGTCAGGTGCCAGAAGACTGTAGGTTGCCTAATGTGGTGTCACTATTTAAGAAAGGTAGTAAGGAAAAGCCAGGAAACAATAGACCGGTGAGCTGGACATCAGTAGTGGGCAAATTGTTGGCGGAAATCCTGAGGGACAGAATTTAAATATATTTGGAAAGGCAAGGATTGATTAGGGATAGTCAGCTTGGCTTTGTGTGTGGGAAATCGTGTCTCATTAACTTGACTGAGTTTTTTGTAGTAGTAACAAAGAGGATTGATGAGGGCAGTGCAGTGGACATGATCCATATGGACTTCAGTAAGGTTCCTCATGGTAGACTGGTTAGCAAGGTTAGATCACATGGAATACAGAAAAATCTAGCCATTTGGATACATAACTAGCTCAAAGATAGAAGACAGAGGATGGTGGACGAGGGTTGCTTTTCAGACTGGTAGCCTGTGACCAGTGGTGTGCCATAAGAATCGGTGCTGGGTCCACTGCTTCTTGTCATTTATATAAATGATTTGGATGTGAACACATGAGATATGATTACTGAGTTTGCAGATGACAACAAAATTGGAGCTGCAGTAGACAGCAAAGAAGGTTACCTCAGAGTACAACAGGATCTTCATCAGCTGGGCCAAGGGGTGGCAGATGAAGTTTGATTTAGATAAATGTGAAGTGTTGCATTTTGGAAAGGCAAATCAGGGCAGGACTTAGGCACTTCATGGTAAGATCCTGGGGAGTGTTACTGGACAAAGGCCTTGGAATACAGGTCCGTGAAAGTGCAGTTGCAGGTAGACAGGATAGTGAAGGCGGCGTTTGGTATGCTTGCCTTTATTGTTCAGTGTATTGAGTATCGGAATTGTATGCAATTCTGGTCTGCCTGTTTTAGGAAGGATTTTGTGAAACTTGAAAGGGTTCAAAAAAGATCTACAAGGATGTTGTTGGGATTGGAGGGTTTGAACTGTACAGATAGGCCGATCTTTTGGAGGTTTATAAAATCATGAGAAGCATGGATAGGGTAAATAGACAGGGCATTTCCCTAGAGTGGGGGCCTCCACATCTAGAGGGCATAGGTTTTAAGTAGTGGAGGCTGGTACAATTACAATTCTTAAAAGGCATCTGGATATGAGAAGCATGGATAGGGTAAATTTCCCGAGAGTGGGGGCCTCCACATCTAGAGGGCATAGGTTTTAAGTAGTGGAGGCTGGTACAATTACAATTCTTAAAAGGCATCTGGATAGTAATATGAATAGGAAGGGTTTAGAGGAATATGGGGCAAATGGGAGTAGATTTATCTAGAATATCTGGTCAGCATAGCCAAATTGGACTGAAGGGTCTCTTTCCATGCTGTACATCTCTATGACTCTAAGTAACCAAAATGATTGATGAGGATAGAACGATAGATATTGTTTACATGGACTTTAGCAAAGTCTTTGAAAAGGGTCCGCATGGTAAATTAATTAGTAAAGTTAAACCATATGGGATTCCAGATGAGCTTGCCAACTGGATACAAAATTGGCTTGACAGTAGGAGACAGAGGGTTGTTTTTCAGACTGGAGGCCCGAGACCAACTGTGTTCCACAGAGATTGGTACTCGGTCCACTTTTGTTTGTAAGTCATTTACATAAATGACTTGGATGAGAACATCAGAAACAAGGTTAGTAAGTTTGCAGATGACACCAAGATTGGTGGTTTAGTGGAGTGAAGAAGGCTTTCTAAGTTTACAAAGAGATTGTGATCAATTGAGTCAATGGGCTGAGTATCAGGAAATGGAGTTTAATTTGGATAGAAGGTATTGCATTTTGGTAAAACAAACAAGGGCAGTACAATTAATGGTAGGGCCCTGGGTAGTGTTATAGAACAGAGAGACCGAGGGATTCAGATACATAATTCTTTGAAGTTTGCATCACAGGCAGACAGAGTGGTTAAGGCGGCTTCACTGCTCAGACCTTTGAGCATAGGAACTGGGACATCATCTTGAGGTTATACAGGAGGTTGTTGAGGCCTCTTCTGGAGTACTGTGTGCAATTCTGGGCGCTCTGCTATAGGAAAGTTATTAAAGTGGAGAGGATTCAGAAAAAAAATCACCAAGTTGTTGCTTGGAATAGAGTTTGAGTTATAAAAATAGGCTGGAACTTTTTTCACTGCAGTGTAGGAGGTTGAGGAGTGGGTCTTGGAGGTTTAAAAAATCATGACAAGCATAGATAAGATGAATAGGAAAGGGCTTTTGCATAGGGTGGGGGTGTTCAAAAGTAGAGGGCATATTTTTAAGGTGAGAAGAAAAAGTTTTAAAAAGGAAATGAGAGACAACTTTTCTTTTTAAAAACACATAGCGGTTCTTGTGCAGAATGAACTGCCAGAGGAAGTGATGGATGCAGGTACAATTACAACATTTAAAAGGCATTTTGATAAGTACATGAATAGGAGAAGTTTGGAGGGATATAGGACAAATGCTGCAAGTGGGACTAATTTAGTTTGGGACGTCGACTACTTAGACAGAAGGGTCTGTTTTCATTCTATATGACTATGCTTCTATAATTCACAGAATGAATTACTATTCGCAACTGTGGGGAAAATCCAGCAGTCAGTTCTCCCTGGATATATCAGCAACTATTCAATCTTTTTAAGGTCGAGAGAGAATGTTAATTGGGACACTGGGTGAACCAAACGTTGCTTGTCAAATAGTATCAGAATTTTTGACATTTGACTCAAGTAACATGAAACTCAATCGTAATGGACAGAAGTATTCATCATATTTTAGATTATTGTGACTATGGATGTAGGTTTGTTCGCTTCATCCGGAAGCTCACTGAAGATGCTACCTAGTATGATAACGAAACGTCTGAAAATGAACCTTCCAGCTCAGCAAGCAAACCTACATCCAGAACTTCAAACTGAGCTACAAATCTTCTCAAAACTCATTATCATGACTATATTTTAATATCATTTTTCAGGACCATTGGTAATCACTTTAAAATGATTGCTGCAGAACAGGCTGACTTCTTAAAGAATACCAACATTGCCAGGCTCTATTTGTGAGCTTTTGTGTTCAACGGCAACAGGAGACTACCAAAGAGCTTGGTATCTAAACATATCTCTTGTACAAATATTTTTGATATGTCAAGCTCATGAAGAATGGATGTGTTTAAAGTTGGAACCAGATACTTGATCTGTAATGCAAATGATCTTTTTAAAAAAATTTTAACGTCAAAGTGGATTTGTGGTTTGGTCAAAACAGAATTTGTGACTGGGTGCACCAAAGGTAGGGAAACCAGAATTTGGATCAGTTACTGCAGACATTTGTTTAAGGTATGAAACTGATTTTGAATGATGAGGGAATAATTCTAAAGTAGTCTTTACTCAGGCAAGAGGTATGCTGCGTGTTCTACCTGTTAGGAGGAAGTTTATTTATTGAATGACAACACCCAACGTCAAGTAACATTTCCCCGTAGGGAATACTGCTTGGTAATCTGCAGCATCGTTTGTTTGTTTCTACAATTGCATAGAGTTTGTACAGAGAGCCTAGCATTGGAGATTGGATGTGCTGGAGCCCTGACTTGTCCTGAACCCATTTAGAAAGGACCACTCTCACCATCGCAGTTCGGACATAGTTCAAAATAATTCAACAGACTGGGTTGTTAAAATAAACAATTGACTTCACGCATTTCCAGTTCCCTGAAAGGACATCTGCTGGTAGATTTCGTTCAGGAAGGTTGCTCCATGAGGCACTGAGATGGTGAGATGGAAGGCAGACAGATTGAACAGGTCATCAGAGTGGGTAATAGAGGTGCAGGGTGGATGGTTTCAATCAACATTTGAGGTTATCAGTTGCTGGATGTGTGGGAGTGATATTTGAGAGGACAGGGAGCTAATGGAGGAGCATTGAGTGGATGGTTCCAGTTACTGATGTTCAGACAGAAATGTATTCTGCAGACTGCACTCAAGACTGGTGTTCCATTAATTAGAAAACAGTTGCAAGTTTCACATCTCATATATAAATCATATCATGAACATTGATTCAGATTCAATTTTACTAACAGTGTTAGCAAAGGGAATCTTTTATAACATCGTGATCAAGACTTAAAAATTAAATGCGCTACCTTGACTCTTTCCTCTTTAATTTTTACTCTAAACAGACCTACTGCATTTTTAGAGAATTCAAGAGGGCTCATGACTTCCCTGGTAAGCAACAGGAATATTCTGCTTGATATTGTTGGATAGTGGAGGACATTGTGTGCTGGAACACATCAGTCCAAGTCTGACAAGAGTTAAGTTTATTGGGGGTCAATACATAATACAGAACAGACACTGGTCTGTGCCAATGTTTGTGCTCAAAATGAGCCCCATCGCATCCTACTTCAACTCTTCCCATCATCACATCCTTCCAATTCTTTCTCCCTCAAATGTTGATCCAACTTTCCTTAAGTCTCTCTTACTGGCTTCAGCTACTTCTTTCGGTTGCAGAACTCATGACTCTTTGGTAAAGAGGTTTTCCCTGAATTTTTCTCTGCGTTGATTTGTGACAAGCTTATACTTAAGCTCATGAGAGTTAGTAAGAGTGCTTGCAATTGCAGGAAAGTCTATGTAAATCTTATTAAAACAATTCATAATTTTAAAAATCTCAGATATGGCATAATTTCAGCAAGGTCTTTGACAAAGTCTCACATGGGAAACTGATAAAGGTAAACACTCAAGTGATCCAGGGTAAGTTAGCATGTTAAAGCTGTACAGAATCTTGATTAGGTCATAGCTGGAGCACGGTGTATAGATTTGGTCACTACCCAAAGGAAGGATGTGACTGCACTGGAGAGAATGCAAAGTAGACTCACCAGAATATTACTAGGGAAAAAAAAATTCAGCCATGGACGGGAATTCAGAGACGGGCTAAGCTCAGGTTGGTTTCTTCAGAGCAGAGAAGGTTTATGGGTAACTGATACAAGTGTATGAGATAAATGAAGGACATGGACAGGATGAATGGAAAGCAATTGTTCCTTAGTTGAGGGGTTATTACAAGGGGGAGGTGAGGCATAATTTTGAAGCGACAGGCAAGAGATTAACAGGGAATTTGAGGAAAATAGTTTTCACCCAGAGGGTGGTGAGGGTCTGGAATTAATTGCCACACAGCCTTCAAAAAGTACTTGTACGAGCACTTTAAGTGTCATTACGTTCAAGGCCAAAGCTTGTGCGGGAAAGTGCAACAAATGTATGTAGTAGTATACTTTTGGCAGTACAACTCAACATGCTGAAGAGCCTCTTTCGTACTGTATGATTCTTCGTTCCCCTCAGCATTCTTTTGAGGGGAAAAAGCCAGTTTGTTTAGTTGTTTTGTAGAGTTATAGATGGCTTAAGAATCTAGCTATGTTGGCAAATCTCTGCCTGGCTGATGCGCTGTGTATTTCCAGTATTTTCTGCTGTCTCTTGTTAAGATTTTCATTTTTGCAGAAGTATTACTGTTATGGGGAGAAGACAGGAGAATGGGGTTGAAAAACTATCAGCCATGATTGAGGTTATGTGGCTCGATGGGCTGAATGGCCTAATTCTGCTCTTACACCGTACTGTCTTGCAGGTGATTTCAGACAGTAAGTGGGTTAGTGCATCTCCACTTACTATTCAGGCCACCCAGTGAGGAAGGAATGAAGGTATGCCTGTGACAAAACCTTCAGTCTGCGCCTGTTAGTGAGGCACTCAAACACAGCATTGTCACAATTTATGTCCATCCAACTGAAATATAGTTTTGCAGATCCCTGACAGCCATCTGTTACCTTACATTCATAATCATAATATTGTAAATTGGAGCAATGCTTCCCTGCAGAAAGGACCGCAGTCAATGTACTTTGCTGCTCATTTGATTCTGAAACCTGACTTTGCAGACTGTACACAAGCCAAGTTTCCTCCTTCTGTATACTGATTTAATGAGTACTGCAGAAAAGAAACGATCACAATTCACTTTAGTTCCAATTAAATCAATCTGACAAGGATGACTGGTGTGGAAATCAGTTAAATTCTGATTGGTACAAATGAAGAGAAATTGAGGGCTGGGATTTCAGCATATGGGTGGATGTTGATGGGGCAGGGGAAACGCAGGGAGCTTTACTCCATTGGTGATAAGCTGTGGGTGATGTAGGAGAAAGTGAGGACTGCAGATGCTGGAGGTCAGAGTTGAGAGCATGGTGTTGGAAAAGTACAGCAGGGCAGGCAGCATCCGAGGAGAAGAATCGATGTTTCGGGCAAAAGCCCTTCATCAGGAATGAGGCTTGTGAGCCAAGGGGGTGGGGCTGGGGGAAGGTAGCTGAGACTGCAATAGGTAGATGGAAGTGGGGGCACTGGTGATTGGTTGGAGAGGTTGGTGGAGCGGATGGGGGAGGGAAGGAAGATGGACAGATAGGACAGGTCATGAGGGCGGTCTGTGTTGGAAAGTTGGATCTGGGATAAGGTGGGGCAAGGGGAAAATGAGGAAACTGGTGGAATCCATATTGATGCTATGTGGTTGGGGGTCTCAAGGTGGAAGATGAAGTGTTCTTCCTCCAGGCGGTGGGTGGTTAAAGAGTGACAATGGAGGAGGCCCAAGACCTGCATGTCCTTGGTGGAGTGGGAGGGGGAGTTGAAGTGTTCAGTCATGGGGCAGTGGGGTTGGTTGGTGCATCCCGGAGATGTACTCTGAAGCGTTCTGTCTCCCCAGTGTAGAGGAGACCGCATCGGGAGAATCGGATGCTGTAAATGAGATGTGTGGAAGTGCAAGTAAAACCCTGATGGATGTGGAAGGCTCCTTTGGGGCCATGGGCAGAGGTGAGGGGAGTGGCGTAGGCACAGAGTTTGCAATTCCTGCGGTGGCAGGGGAAGGTACTAGGAGGGGAGGGTGGGTTGGTGGGGTGGCTTGGATCTGACAAGAGAGTCGTGGAGGGAATGGTCTTTACCGAAAGTGGATAGGGGTGGAGAGGGAAATACCTCTCTGGTGGTAGGGTGCGTTTGTAGGTGGCAGAAATGGCGGAGGATGATGCAATGTATACGGAGGCTGGTGGGGTGCATTCTGTCCTTTTTGCAGTTGGAGAGGTGGGGTTTGAGGGCGGAGGTGCTGGAAGTGGATGAGATGAGCTGGAGGGCATCATAGACTACTTGGGAAGGGAAATTGCCGTCTTTGAAGGAGGCGACCGTCTGATGTCTTCTGTGGTGGAACTCGTCCGCCTGGGAGAAGATATGGTGGAGGCGGAAGAATTGAGAATAAGGGATAGAGTTTTTACAGGAGTGATTTAATTGATATGGTTAAAATAATTAGGAGTTACGACAGCTGCAGGGGTGGTGTAGAGTTGGGAGAGCTGGGCTGAAAAGCTTCCAAAACAAGAGAATAAATCTAACGATTAGAACCAAGCCATTCAGGGCGAGGTCAGGAGCGCTTCTTTGCACAGACATCAAAAAGCTGTTGAAACTGGATGTCAACTGAAAATTTCAAAACTGAGATTTATGGATGTTGTTAAGCAAGGGACAAGGAACCAAGGCAGCTGAATAGAGCTTAGAGCTTGGGTTAACCATGATATGATTGAAAGATGGAACAGGTCCAAGGGACTAAATGGCTGACTTCTGTTCTTGTGTTCCAAGAAACATTTCTTACGTTATAGAAGTAGTCTGAGGGAGCAGTGTTCAGACTGAAACAGTGTATCTCTGTACATTGCACTTTTCTATCTACTTTCTTTTTGCCACTGCTCTAATCAAGGCTAGAGATCCATCATTCCAGTTTCTAGAAGGGAATGAACTGGATTCTTGGCTTTCGATGTGCCATTCATAAGGCTGACAAGCATGTAAGTGGGTTGTTTATCGACTATTTATAGTAAATGAGTGCAGTTGAAGGAAGAAGTGCTGTTCTGTTTATGGCACTCCGTCAATGCAAATTCACCTTTGATGGAACAAGAAAAAGGAAAGCATGTTCCATCAACATCACTCACTTGACAAAGGCTAAACAATTCTTCAACAGAAACAATATGCCTTCTTAGTCACTTTACACATGTTGCTTGTAAAGAAAAAAAAAAGCAAAAAATAAATGACAATGAGAAACCAAAACATTAATTTAAACATCAGGCTTATTTCAGATATCAATAGGTACCAGATGGGTGCTCCTAATGTGCAGTGAAAAAACCTGTGAAATTCATAGAGTTTCCAAATTATTGGACATTTATACAGAAAAAGTGTACTTTTTGTTTACTTCCTGGGAGCTTCACTTATATTTACACTTCAAAGACACAGACTGAACATGCATACAAATGCACAGTCATTCAAGAATGAGATAGAAGTGAGTGGCTTAAAAAAATATAGTAAATAAATCCAAAAAGGAAAACCACGACGGAAGATATTTAGAATTCCACCATTCTTTTATGTGTGACTTGGATTTCACCTTCATTGGAGTGCTTTTTAAAAGATTTTTTTCCCTTTCATACTATCTGTCCTTCCTCTGCTTCATCCTTTAAAAAGCTCAGATATATTTTGCCGCTGTAATCTCTGGTCTCTCATTCCAATTCCCTCTTGCTCAGTCCATGTGGGATCTGACAAACTGAACTATCCTTTCAGTGACAGGCTAAGAGTTAGAATGCAGCAAAAGCTTAGATTGGCATAACACATAGCCACAATAGGCTCTTTTCTCTCTCTATCTTTCCCACCCCTGACAACAGGTATGAGAGAAAAAGATGAGAAAACGGACCTTATCAGAAATAAGGGTTAGGTGACGATTTAACGGGAATGGAAACCAAAAAGTAACAAAGCTGCTGTTACTTGCAGAGGATTTGGATGGGCTGAACAGTAGAAAATGGAATTCAATCTGAAAAAGTGTAAGGTGATGCACATGTGCAGGACAAACGAGACAAGTGGAAACATGGACAGTACAATGCTGGGAAGCACTGAAAATCAGAAGGATCTTAGTGTGCATGTCCACTGGTTCCTTAAGGTAGCAGGACAGGTGGATAAAACGGTTAAGGTGGCATGTGCAATACTTGCCATTTTCAGCCAAGGCACAGAGTTTAACAACAGGGATGTGATGCTGGAACCGTATGAAACATTGTTCAGGACACAGCTACAGCACTGTAGTTCTGTAATAATGTTATAGGAGGGATGTGACTGCATGGAGTTGGTGCAAAGGAGATTTACCAGGATGCTGCACAAAATAGAGAATTTCACTTACGGAGAAAAAGATTGGATAGACTGGGACTGTTTTCTTTGGAAGAGAGGAGACAGAGGGGACAGGATTGAAATGTATACAATTACATGAATGGCATAAACAGGATAGGTGGGACATGAGGAAATATATTTTTACCGAGAGTGTAGCAGAAATCTGGAATTCTCTGCCTGTAAGGCTTATAGAGACAAAAATCCACATATCATTTAAGTCGTATTTACATGTACACTTGCAATGCCAAGGGATACGAGGTTATAGGCCAATTGTTGAAAAATGGGATTAGGAGTAGTTAGGTGGCTGTTTTTGACCAGCCCATATTCAATGAGCTGAGGGGCATTTGTCTGTGCTTTCGACTCCTATGACACAAGGTAAAGCAACTCAGGAATGGGAGATCTTGGAAGCAATTTTTAAGAAGGCACCACACAAAATCTTTAAAAATTGCTGGGATATGTTGCACTGCTACCTTGAATTCAAGCTGGGATTCTCACGTGGAACTGGAAGAGTCAGACAAAATGTTATCACTAATTGAATGTACAATATTTTAACAGACTAAATCTGAAAGAGTGGCTTGGTGCTGGAGAGGAAAAGTAAGTAACTTTGGAATGAGTTTAATATAATTACATAAAAATCATACCTGCAATTGCACTTGAAAACAAGCCTAATGCATGCGTGTCATCCACCCATTTGATATCGAATCCTTTCTTCCTACCAAAAAACAGCAGAATACAATCATTTGTGAAGAGAAATGAGATAAATGTTAGAATCAAAAATTACATCAAAAGTTACAAACATTAATACAGATAAAAAGGGCAGATGTCCAGTGTCTCATTTAGCAGAGGCAGCTTGTTAGCTTAGCCAAATTAATCAAAAACTGCTGATTTATAGGGTCATAGAGTAATACAGCATGGAAACAAGCCCTTCGACTGAAACTGGTCCATGCTGACCATAGTGCCCACTTAGCTAGTTCCAATTGCCCGTATTTAGTTCATATCCCTCCCCATCCATCTACCTATCCAAATTTTTTAAAATGCTGCTTTTGTATATTCCTTAACCACTTTCCCTGGCAGCCAATTTCATTTATGCACTACTCTCTGTGTGAAGAAGTTGCCCCTGAAGTCCTTAAATCTTTCCCCTCTTACCTTAAACTCGTACCTTCTAGTTTTCAATTCCCATATCTGAGAAAAAAAGACTATGTATTCATCATATCTCTGCCCCTCATGATTTTATATGTCACAGTTTGCACAAAACTACTAACCAAATAACTTAGCAGTTTAATTAGTTGTGGTGCTCTGTTAGGAAGACAAGTCAGCCAGGGTTGGGTATGTGCATGCATATACTACTAATTTTGACTGTCTAAACTCAAACAAGGCAAAAACAGTTAGTCAAAGTATAGCAAAGCCAATGGAAGTGTACTAACAAGAAGTGAGGGATGGACAAGAGGAGAGAAGGGTAGAAACATTGGGAGATATAAATAGCAAGCCAAACAGACATTTAGACATAGTTCTCCACAAAGCAAGAACCCCAGAGGTAGAATCATTGGGGATGATTTGAAACTGCTTGGGTATATGGTTACCAAAACTCTGCCAGTTATCTGTCTCAACAACCAATAATGTACTTCACAGGATTAAAAAAAAAGTGAAGGGAAGACGATTTCAACAAAAGAAATCACAACTAATAAGCCTTGGAGATGTGAAAAGAAGTAATTAGCAACAGAGCGATATGATACTTCACATGCATGGCAATACAGCTGGAATTGTCAAATCTGATTATCTTCCTCCTAGCACAAATATAACAAAGTGATACACTGTGACAGCAATGAATCTGATTATTTAAGTAATGGCATAATTACAAGGCATTTAGAAATTAATTTTGCACAACTAAATGCTGAACTTATAACTCCTCACCATAATGGTGTGCAATTCTTTGCAACATACAATGCAGCTTGATTAGAAAGTCAGACTTGCATTTATATAGCACCTTATCGACACGCAAAAGCCCTTCGCAATGAATGGCTTTGCAGTTGGCAACCATTGATGGCAGCAGCTGTCTTGGGTGTGGCAATATTCCAGAAAACAGCAATGAAGTAATGGAATATTTTTGGTTTAGTTGGCTGACAGAAGCATGCTGGCCATGTTATCAAGAGAATTCTCTGCACTCCTTTGAATGCTATCCTG
The DNA here is from genome assembly GCF_004010195.1 of Chiloscyllium plagiosum. Taxonomy (NCBI): domain Eukaryota; kingdom Metazoa; phylum Chordata; class Chondrichthyes; order Orectolobiformes; family Hemiscylliidae; genus Chiloscyllium; species Chiloscyllium plagiosum. Next base: position 49,066,586 of record NC_057731.1, on the reverse strand, counting down.
GGCTTTTCTAACATTGCCCTGGAAAGGAGAACAGGACCTTGGACAGGTCTCTATTAACATGACACTGGAGTGTCAAGCTTATCATCAACCAAGGCCGTGAATGGGCAGCTTATTGCATTTACTGAGGATTCTGCAGACTGGCATCTGAAGACCAAGACAACCTTAAGTTCCACCGCATAACCAGGATTATTGCATGAAGTTGTAAAGTTGTCAACGATCCACATAGGTCACAAAAGGTAAGAACTTATTATTGATAACAGATGCCAACTGACCCAGTTGTATCCTTTCTGCATTTAAATTTGTACTCCCTTCCATCATTTTAGCTAATAAGCTCTTGAGTGCTTTGAAAGCTTTTGCCTCCAGTATTCAACCAGGCATTCCAGGTATTAATCACAATTTGTGCTTGCTGACATTAGTGTTGTTGCCTTTTACCAGATTACCTTCACGTCCCCTTGTAGTACATTTGTGAGTCAACTCAACCACCAATTCAGAGTTAACTGTTAGCATTCCACACACACACACACATATATATCCCTGTAATGTCTCCTAACATCTCCCACTTTTAAGCCTAAAGTTTCTTTTGCTATATTTCCTCTGGTACTGGGAACAGCCCCATTAAGTTCACCCTGTTGAATTCATTTGCACTTTCATATTTATTCAAGTGGGGAAAGAGAACTCAGAGGAGGAGTTAGACAGGATTATTTTGGTTTAGCACTGAAATGCAGATCCTCAGATTCATCACGTATCCCCTGTTGTTTATCAGGCAAACCCAAATGGCTCAGCCTTACGATCCTTAGGTAGTACCTTCCAAGCCACAGCCACTTCCATCTAGAAGGACAAGGGAAGCAGATATATGGGAACACCACCACTTACTAGTTCCCCTCTATGCTACTCACCATCTTGACTTAGAAATATATCGCCATTCCTTCACTGTTGTTGGGTCAAAATTCTGGAATTACCTCCCTAACAGCATTGCAGATCTACCTAGAGATGATGTACTGGAGCAGTTGAAGAAGGCAGCTCCCCACTAGCTTCACAAGGACAAGAAAGGATAGGCAATAAATGCTGGCCAATCAGCAACACCCACGTTTCAAGTGTAAAAGCAATTAGTGATGAATAGTGACCAGTGTTCCAGGCAAAGTACATGACACCTTTAACAATATTTACAGTAATTACAGTAGAAAAATGAGTATGAATTGAAATTGCTGCACCTCAGGAAAAGCAGTGAAAAGGGCAGCAAAGAGACAATTCTCTTTCATGTATAATCTTAAAGAAAACATCATCCACTAAAGTGCCTTCTGGTAACAGCTTAATAAACCAATTTCTATAATTTTATCCCTCTCTTCGTCCTGTCCATAAGGAATGTAAAAGGTCATTCTAAACCAAGGGGAATTCGCTACCATGTAAATATCATGGAACACTTAAATGCTGGCAACAAAACAAACCATAGCTATTGTATCCTTTGGCACTAACTTAAAAGTATGAAGTTCATTTAATTCCAAGTAACTGACTATTTTTAGCCTCGTATACTCAGTAATTTAAAGGCCACTTAAGTATTATGAACATGCAGGAAATATGCTTGAGAAGGACAGATCATGAGGTTTATCTGTTTTAACATGTCTCAAAGAGGGTGCAATAATTTAGTGATTAGAATAATGGATTTGCAACCCAGGCACTGAGGGTTGAATTCAACAAATCTGGTAACTTGTGGACTGATATCAGGAGAATAATCACCACAAAAATAACTAGAACATGGTCAAACTCACATCAGTTTTAGATACCAGTCAAACTCACATCAGTAGAGAGAAGAACACGCAGTCCTTAAATTGGTCCTGGCCATACCCGACTCCAATTGTGATTACATAGCTGACTTAAGTCTAATCTCAACAATAAACTAAATAATACCAATATTGTATAATTGTGTGTACTTCTCAACAAAGTCACTGTTGAGGAGAAACTGCTAATTTATGGTGACTTTATCTTCATGCTGAGAAACAAATTCATTGAGAGCTCACTTCCAGAGTTAAACAGCAGGTGGATCTCCTCCCGAGTCCACCACCACCAGGTGAAAAATCCTGGAACTCCTTCCTGTGTACTGCATTCTGTGTGTACTTTCCATCAAGGACTGCCATGAATCAAGGCACCAGCTCACTATCACCTTCTTCAGGGTAATTAGGAATGGACAGTAAATGTTGTCCTAGCCAGCATTCCCACATTTGCCTGAATGAATAAAAATAATTCTGGCTGAACATTTTGAGTTCCTTAAACAGGTTAAAATCCATAACCTAACACACTAATTCAGTACTCAGATGCCAAACCAAAGCAGCCTTTCTACCTCTATTCGAAACACTGCAGAATTAAACCAAAGACCCCCAAATAGTCACTCGCATGGTTCATAACTACATTTTGAATAATGGACTTCCAGATACTGGCTTTGCATCTTAAAAAAAATTAAATACAAACTAACATTAGCAGGGAGAAAATTAAACAGCACAGTAAGCTAATTAAGGTCTGGGCTTTAAACTCAAAACATTTGTTTTTAGCCCCCTTCACACAAAAGACAGGCAGACAAACAAACAATTAAATAAAGTAACAAAGCTGGCTAAATTACTTTCACGATGTACTGTTCACAGGTGCAAGGTACTATTCAACAGTTGCCAACTGCTTGAATATAGGGTCTCCTCCAGACCCGCTAGAACAAACAGCCAAGTACTGACCTCATTAATTGCCAAATTCTGCTTAAATACAATGCTTTACCCTGGGGGTCAGCATCTGTTATGGACTTCAGGCATGAAATTCTTTGAAGTTTGCATCACAGGTAGATAGGATGATTAAGGAGGCATTTAGCATGCTAATCTTCATCACTCATTCCTTTGAGCATAGGAGTTGGGATGTTATGTTAAAGTCGCATAGGACATTGATGAGTCCTCTTCTGGAGTACTGTATCCAGCTATGGTCACCATTATAGGAAGGATATTATTAGGTTGGAGAGGGCTCAGAAGAGATTTACTGGAACATTGCCAGGAATGGAGGGTTTGAGTTATAAGGAGAGGCTGGATAGGCTAGGACTTTTTCCACTGCAGCATAGGAAGTTGAAGGGTGACCTTACAGAGAGTTTTATAAAATATAATGTAAATGGCAGGTGTCGTTTGCCTGGGGTGGGGGATTTCAAGACTAGGGGGCATAGTTTTAGGGTGAGAGGAAAAAGATTTCAGAAAAGACATAAGGACAATTTTTTTTAATTTTAAACAGAGTGGTTCATGTCTGAAATGAACTTCCAGAGAAAGTGGTGAATGTGGGTTCAGTAACGTTTGAAAGACATTTGGATACTTAAATGAATAAGAAATGCTTGGAGGGTTATGGGCCAAGCACAGGCAGATGGGACTAGTTTTGTTTGGGACTATGGTCAGCATGGACTGGTCGTACTGAAGAGTCTGTTTCTATGCTGTATGACATAGTCAAGGCTCAGCCCGCAATTAACCTACAGGCTTGACCTCACAAACAAACAAAGCTTGCTTGGTTTGTTCTTTTTAACCCAAGCTGTCCCAAATCCATCAGTCATTTCCAGCTCAAAATTCAAAATTAATAAAATAATCAAATAAAAATAACAAAAAAAAGGATTCTAACTGTAATATGGGAAGGCTGATTTGCTGCACTGCTCTCTGAAAAAGGTGTTAAAACCATGGGACTTTCTGTATGATCTGGCTTCCCGGTAACCTTAAAGATCTCAAGACATGATTCAAAGAGGTGCATAGAATGACCACCCAGGCAATATTCTTTTATCTAACACCACCTGAAGCAAAAATAGTTCAAGGATTCCAACAATAGCAACAGTTAAACATTAACCTGTTGTATGTTTCCAAATCACACCATGGGCTTGCCCCCAACTACTCAGATAACATTCTACATATCTGCACTTGTCCAACAGTGGCATTCAGGGTCCAGATTTTAATTGCTGCACCAGTGTCAATCACTCCGTTGGCTGCTGGATCCTATGCTCGGAAAGATCCCCCCTAAAGCCCTCTGCCATTGCATTCATTACTTTCAGACACTCCTTAAAACTTTCCTTTTTGGCCAAGCTTTTGGCTCTCTCTCTCTCTCTCTCACTGCGGCCTTTGTTACATTTTTTTTGTGTGAGGCTTCTTAGGTGGCCTTTTAATACAAAAGGATTAATATAAAATACAAGCTGCAGTCCTTGGAGACACTCACTGAACTGCTGTGCATTTCCATATTATTCTGCCACTGTTGTCATATGTTTGCAAGAGGCTTCTGGCCTAGAATGATTGATGTGTTTACAAGTTGGAACAGTTGCTAGTTTCCAGGAACAATTCACTGTTTGGCATGGTTTGGAAGTTTTTGATTCAATATGTGCAAACATCCAAAAGAAGAATACCCCTATACACAGGTGAAAATCTAAGTTATCTTTTAAACTTGTCGAAGTTGTTGATGCAGACATTTTTCACATGGATGCCCAGAAGTGGCAAATTGCATAAGGGAACCTTCTAAAGACTCAAATAAATCCATATACATCCATATATTCAGTGATCCAACAGTTCAAGTGTCACATGTTTATCGATAAGTTAGCTGAGTTCAAGTGGGAACACTTGCACCCCTGATATCAGAGACTGCTAGCTTTTAATTTCTTCTTAGTCTAATTCGGGCTGCACCCTGCATCCTTATGTGTACAATTACAGCACAGGTTGTTGAAATGTCATCAAGGACAAAGAATAGTACAGCACTGGATCAGACCACTTGCCAATAAGACAGCATGAACACATGATGCCCTTCTGAACAAAAATCTTTTATCTTTATGCAGCAGTCTATATCCTTCTAATCCCTGCCTATTCATTTATATCTGTCTTTAATGTTGCTATTGTATCCATCTGGACCTCCTTCTATGGCAGCACGTTCCAGGCACTTGCCACCCTGTGTGTAAAAAAAACTTACCCCTTATCTCCTTTAGATTTAGCTCCATTCACCGTAAGACCCCCCCCCCCAGCAATTGACATTTACACCCTATGAAAAAGACTTCAACTGTTCATTCTATCCATGCCTCTCATAATTTTATAAACTTCTCATCCTTTGACAGTTAAGTGGAAACAAACTAAGTCAGTCCAATCTCTCATTTTAGCTAACACCCTCTAAACCAGGCAAACTGTACCCTCTCCAAAACGCTTCACATTCTTCTGGTAATGTAGCTACCAAAACTGTATACGATATTCTAAATGTGGCCAAACTAACGTTCTATACAACTGCAACATGACTTGCCAACTCTTATATTCTCTGTCCCAACCAATGAAGGCAAGTCTTGCTTGTTTCAGGGAATTATGGACCTATCCATCCAGATCCTTCAGTATGTTGATGCTACTAAGGGCTCTGTCATTTACTGTATACTCCTCACATTTGTCCGGATTAATCTCCATCTGCCATATCTCCCTCCAGGTTTCCTGCCTATCCTCTGGCAAACCTCACTAGCTGCAGCTCCCCCAGTCTTTGTGTCATCTGCAAACTGACTAATCAGATCACCTACATTTTCATCCAAATAATTTGTGTATATTACAAACAGGGATTTCTGCACTGACCCCTGCAGAACACCACTGGTCACAGATCTCCAGACAGAAAAAAATCCATCGACCACATCTCTGCTTTCTATGACTAAGCCAGTTCTGTACCCTTTTTACCAGCTCACTGCAGACGCCACGTGACTTCACCCTTTGTATGAGCATGACATGAGGACTTGCTGAAGTAGAGTGGGAGACGCCATTCAGGAGAAATGTTAGAAAAAAACCCTTCATGTACAGGAGGCAGAAGTACGAAACTATCACAAAAAAGACAGTAGATAACAGCTTAATAATTTTACCTGAGATTTCTAGCTAAGCCAGCCCTGGCATTAAAGGATTTGGAGCCAAGGTGGGTAGAGAGAATGAGGATCTAGATCAATCATGATCTCACTCAAAGGTAGAACTGACAGACTGCTGTCTGATAATAAAATTAAAATTCCAAAGTATATAAATCTGCTAATCCATCAACTATCTTGCCATATAAACTATATTAATTCCAATGGATGAATGTACCAGATATGTGCACTTAATGAAGAAAGCAAGAAAATTAATTTTCAACTTATCTGCTTGTGATAATGTAAAAGCAAATCAAAATGATTTTTGCATGTGGTGAAAGTGAACACCCAAGGGAATTTCACATAAATGTGAAATAAAACTAAACACTTTGCAATGGTGCATCCTGATGTTTTCTCAGTCTTCTCTCTCTGTTGCCTTCAATTTTACTCTTGTTCTCTGACTAATATTGATTATTTCAACTCTCAATGGAAAATATTTATTTTCCCACTTATTTTTAACTTGCCACTATGATTTTTATTTATTCATTCATAGGATGTGGACATTGCTGACCAGGCCAGCATTTATTGCCGACCCCATTTGACAGAGAGGGTGTCAGTGAGTTGCTTTACTGAAATATTGTAGTCCATGTGGTGTGGTGAGACCATAGTCTGTGAGGGAGGGAGTTGCAGGATGGTGCACCCTCTGCCTCTATGCCCATGGGGGAGGGTGCGAAGGTTGAACATGGTGGTTGTGGTGCCAATCAAGCGGACTGCTTTGTCTGGATGGTGTTAAGCCTGTGCGTTCTTGGAGCTGCACCCATCCAAGCAAGGGGCGAGTGTTCTATCACAGTCTAGAGTTGCACCTTTTAGACGGCAGACAGGCATTGAGGAGACGGAAGATTGTAGAGGTGAAAACCATTTAAAGAAAACAAACTGCATAGGCTGTCTGAAAATGAAGTTCTGAAAACTTGATATTATCAGTGCTGTAGATATGACTGTCAGTCTGTGATGTGCTTTGAAAAGCCAACAGAACAGTTGAACCTGATCTTTTAACAAATCAATTTTATTCTAAGGATAGGAGGTAGGAGAGTTGAATCCAAGCTTCCAATTGCTTCCTTTGTGGTCCTAATTTTTGAACGGTGCTGCTTTTCTGGCCAGGCAAGGGTTAGGGGATTCCAATCTATTGGTCAGAAATATTTGTGTCGTTTTGGATGCAAGTTAATGAGCCTAGAATTTCAGATTTTTCCCTTTACAGCAATAAGCCCAGCCAAACATGGAATAATAAATCATCTTCAGGAGATGAATGGTAGATTTATGAAGAGTCAATATCAGTTTTTTTTGTAACATACACTATACCTGCCAAAAATTAAGTTCAAATATTAAAAACGTCAGAATTTAATATCTGTTGAAATGCAGAATTGCAATGAGAAGGCCTTTCCTCCAGGATCAATTATCTAGACTTTCAAAAGAATCCACCTCCAAATCTAAACTGCATTCATTAAAACAAACTACAACGTAGAGTTTCTAGTGTGTAATGATGAAAGGATTTGCCCTCTAGTCCTGAAGGCTACAGTTCTAAATGCAAATCAGATTCACAAAAAAATAGTTGGTATGAATTACTAACTATACCATTCAATTATTTCAGATCAAATGTCTATGTTACACCTTGAATGCAGCCAATTAGAACAGCGAATGACTGAACAGAATATGAGCAAGAAAATTATATGCACTAACCACAAGTGAAATGCAATGTATTGGTCTTTAAAAACAGTACAGAGAAGGAAGTCAGTATGAATGCCCAGTTTTCAGCAAGACAGATCACAGTTGTGCCACAAAGAGAGAGGTGTTCACTGGCTATTAGGCAGTTCCACAGAAGGTGGGGCAAAATTAAGCAACTCTTAAGTTCACGAAGGCAAGACCTAACAATTCACTCTCAATATCCCAGGTTGGTGTTCAGAAGGGCTCTGCTGGGCGCTCACAAAAAAAGGTTTGAGATGATTTTTGATAGTATTGGGAAAGATTAATAGCATCTAGGGACAGAGAATTGAACAGAAGATGAAATTTTTGCAATCATTAACAGAACAAGAGGAGAAAAACTGTGCATGATTGGAAGAATACAAGATATGGTTGAATATGGGCTGGACAAGGCTGCAGAAACACAGTATGGCAAACCACAGGGGCCTGAAGACGACAATGAGGATCATCTTTTCTTCTAAAGTACAAGAAATGAAATTCTTTCAATTCTATTGAAAAGGACGTTGCACTTTATTGTCCAATTACATTTTTGATGTAGGTAATTATTGTGCAGTCACAGTTCTGACGACATAATAATTCAATGTGTTCACTCTTTTTCAACTCCTTCCCACAACCCCCAACTGCATTTCATTTTGTTCTCCACTTGAGCTGCCAGAGGAAGTGGTGGAGGCTGGTACAATTGCAACATTTAAAAGGCATTTGGATGGGTACATGAATAGGAAGGATTTGGAGGGATATGGGCCGGGTGCTGGCAGGTGGGACTAGATTGGGTTGGGATATCCTGCTGTACATCTCTATGACTCTATGTCAAGTTAAGCAAGAGCATTCACATTACCAGCTCCTACAGTCCTCCATATCTTAGCCATGTAGCCATTGTTCTCATGAAGCTGTGCAGTGGGCATCTCCTCAGAAGGCACCATGACAGAGTCTCATAAAGTGTAAATCACCATGGTCCTGAGGACGGCAGGCTGCTCTACCATTAGAGAGGTAATTGGCGACGAGTTAACCCGAGGGCCAAGTCTCAGGCGAGGATGTAAAAAGGTTGAGGCCTGCACTGTGACCTCAACTGGTACAGGAATGGAACCAGAACTTTTGGCACCACTGGATCACAAAACAGCCCATCAGCCAATTGAGTTGATTCACCCTCCACAGCAGAGCTAATACAGAGCTTATCCAAAGCCCATACAACAATAATCGACTCTGCTAGCTTTTCTCCATTCTTACCCTCTGGACATATAACACACAACATTCCAATTGCTACCCTGGCTGAAGTCAGCCTACTCCATCTAAATCATGAATCAAGTTTGGGATTGTTTCACGTTGATGACTTAGAATTAGAAAGATCAATTCTTTACCCTAAATAAACAACAGGAGGAAGTTTTCCTACCAAAATGCTCAGTGATCTGCATAAGATATGGAGTCTCAATGATAATATCAGAACTAAACAATAGAGGAGTGAGTCAGGTAAGCAACTGAGGGTATTGTATTGGGTTAACCCAGCAGCTAGCCAAGGACTCCAAAACACGCCCACCCTGTAAGCCGTGTGGCTGGATACATACTGATAAATGGAGAAAGCTCGCAGCAAATCCTCAGTCTTAAATCCTGCAGGAAAATCATAGATCTCGACAATGTGTGAAAATTCCGAATCATCAATGTCTGGCTCTGCTGGCTGGTAGTTGTAATAGTTGAAACAAGGATCCTGAATATTCTTCTTGGGCTTGCTATTACCGGTTAGCTGAAAGAGGAAAAGAAAGTATGTTCAAGGAGTAAGATAACAAAACTTGGGGCACATATGTACATTTTGTGGTGGCGTCAAGTGGAGACATGAGTTTATGTCATCATTATTCCACTCTTCCAAAGTCCTAATTGCTAATTCCCAGTTGCTTGCTTCTTTCTGCAGATGGTCTTGATCTGAAGACTTCTCCAAGGACACACCTTACCCTGTTCTGAAAAATATACTGAAGGAAATTTCTTTCAGCTAGCTAGCCAGCCAAATGCCATCACCCAGTTTCTCAATTTTCATAAATTACGTACCTCTCTCCCAAATTACAAAAAAAACCTCCAAAATGCAGAGATATTTGCATTTTGTTTTATTCTTTCCAAATCAGCAAAGAACATATGGGCAGACAGGCATTGGGGAAACAGTTGAATTGCTCGCTGCACAATTCCTAGGAACTGAGTTACTCACTGTGGGATTCTTAGCCTTGGATTTGCTCTTGTAGCCATAGTATGTGTAGAACCAGTTCAGTTCAGTTTTTGGTCATTAGTAACCTCTAAAATGTTGATAGTGGGGGTTTCAGCAATGGTAATGCCACTGGATATCAATGGGCAACTGTTACATTCTTTCTTTTTGGAAATGGTCATTGCCTGGCACTTACGACGTGAATATTACATGCCCCTTATCAGCCCAAGCCTGCATATTGTCTAGGTCTTGCTGCATATGGGCACAGACTGCTTCAATATTCGAGAAGTTATTCGAGAACATTTGTGCAATCATTAGCGAACTCTACCCCGACCTTATAATGGATAGTGAAGAAGCAGCTCAGTCTCAGACACGAGCTTGAGAAACTCCTACAGTGATGTCCCGGGATTGAGGTGATGTAATTTTTGCAGACAATCTTTTTTTGTGCCAGGTCTGACTCCAACCAGCAGATAGATCTCCTCTTGAATCCTAGTGACTGCAGGTTTGCTCATGCTCCTTGATGCCATACTCATTCAAATGCTGTTTTGATATCAAAGGCAATCACTCTTGCCTCACTTTGAGTTCAGTTCTTTGATCCATCTTTCGGAGCCAGGTGGCGCTGAGCTTCAGCGAGCATGTATCCTTTTTTATGTGGCACTCGACTGTAATGTTGAAGACACCTTCCGCCAACTTGATGATTGAGAATAGACTGATAGGGCAATAGTAACAGCATATGCATTTATCCTTTTTTTTGTGTACAGGGCATATCTGGGCAATTTTCCACATTGTCAGGCTGATGCCTATGTTGTCGCTATACTGAAACAGCTTGGCTAAGGGAGCAGCTCGTTCTGGATCACAAGTTGATAGCCCTATGCCTGGAATGTTGTTACAGCCCATAACTTCCGCAGTATTCAGTGTTTTCAGCCATTTTTTTGGCATCATGTGGAGTGAATCAAACTGGCTGAAGGATGACATCTGTGATGCTGGGGCCTCAGGAGATGGCTGAAATAGATCATCCACTCGGTACTTCTGGCTTCAGATGGATGCTAATACTTTACCTTTGTCTTTTACATTGGCATTCTTGGATCCCCTGTTGTACAGGATAGGGATATATGTGGAACCTTTGCCTCCTGTCAGTTTTTCAATTGTCCACCACTATTCGTAACTGGATGCAGCACGGATAGAGTGTTTAGACCTTAACTATTGGTTGTGAAACCATTTAGTTCTATCTGCTGCACACTGCTTCTGCTATTTAGCATATCAGTAGACCCATATTGCAGCTTCACTAGTTGCCACCTTATTGTGAGGTATGCCTGGTACTGCTCCTGTTATACCATCCTACACTCTTCATTGAACCAGGGCTGGTCACCAGTGTAATGGCAGAGTGGGGATATGCTAGGCCATGCGGTTACAGATTGTGATGGAGTACAACTCTGCTGATAATTCACAGTGATCTACAGGTGTCCTGTTTTGAGGCACTGGATCTGTTCAAAGTCTTAGCATGGTGGTAGCACCACACAACATAGAGGGTATTATCAATGTGAAAATGTTGGGACTTTGTCTCCAAAGGTGATCACTCCAACTGAAACGATCATGGACAAACATAATTGCGACAGGAAGTTTGGCAAGGAGGTGAAGAGGATTTTTCCCTCACCATCTGCCACAGACCCAGTCCAGCAGCTTTTCCCTTAATTACTGACCTATCTGGTCAAGTCCTAATGTTATAAAGCCACTCTTGATGATGGGTGTTAAAGTCTCTCACCCAAAGTACTTCCTGCACCCTTGACACCCATAGTGCTTAATCTGATTAGTCAGCAGATGTGGTAATCAAAAGAAATTACCTTGCTTGACTTGACAATAATGAGATGTCATGATTTCACAGTCAGTGTTGAGGACTCCCAGTGCAACTCCTAACTATATATGACAGTGGCACCACCTCTGGTGGATCTTAATGGTGGTGTGTGGAATTTTGTCGGTATGATTCTGAGATTCTGACTATGTCAGGCTGTTGATAAACTAGTCTATGGAACAGTTCTTCTGATTTTTCCACATGTACCTAGATGTGAACAAGCAGGAATTTTGCAGGGTCAATAGCTCTGTGCTTGTCCTTTATAGCTTCTGGTACTTACTTTGATGCCAGTCGGTGTCCGGTTTCATTCTTTTCTTTAGACTTTGCATTGATTTCATACAAGTGAGTGGCCTGAAACACAAGCCTTTGGTAGGATCACTGGAATATTGTAGAGGCCTTTGTAGTATTCAATGCCTCCAGCCATTTCTCGATATCATCAGCAGTGAATCAAACTGGCTGAAAACTGGTATCTGCAATGCTGGGTATCTCAGGAGATAGCTGAGATGGATCATCTGCTTGGTAGATGCCAGGCCATTTCAGGAAAAGGCAAAGATTCCGCATTGCTAGAGTCACATGTAGGCCTAATCAGGTAAGGAAGGACATTACAGAAGCAAATAGCTGAGTGTTTATATGGTTGCCATTGGATGGACTTTATTCCATTCAAATTTCACCACCTTCCATGGATTCAAACCCATATCCCAGAATATTACTTGGGGTTCTGGATTACTAGCCCAGCAACATTTCCACTATGCCACTGCCTCATCCTGACAACTTTGGAGTATTCCATCACACTCCTTTGCTGTGCCTTTTAGATGGTGGACTGATTTTGAAAAGTCAGAAGGTTAGTTACACTCAGCAAAATTCTAAGTCTCTGACTTTCTCTCATAGCGACTGAATTTAGATAGCTGGGCCAATTCAGTTTCTGGTCAATGTTAACACCAAGAATGTTGACAGTGGGGAATTCACCAATGACAATATCATTGAATGAAGGGCTTTGATTAGATTTTCTCCTGTTGGACATTGTCTGGCATATTTGCAGATTGAATGTTCCTTGCCACTTATCAGCCTAAATGTATTGGTCTTCCCTCATTTGGATGGAATGCTTCAGTATGAGGAAATGCAAATGGTGCTGACAAGTCTGCAATTCTCAGTGAACATTCCCACCTCTGACCTCACGACAGAGGGAAGGTCAGGCATCAGCTGAAGATGGTTGAGCTGACAACACTATCCTGAGGAACTTCTGCCCTGAGGTTAGCTTCACTTTACTCAAAAACAAAAGACAACCTTAAAAGATACACCACAACAAAATGATAAATTTTACAGAAAAAACTGCATGTGGCAAGTAAAGCCCAAATCTTTCCAGACCACAGAGCAAAACTTACATAGCGCAGCCTTCCTAGTTAGCCAGCTGTATCTAGACTTTATCAGAACTGTTGCACATGTTAGAACAAAATTATATCGTCAAGAGATTATTCATCTAACTGCAAGCAACTGTATTTGCAAAGAGAGAAACCCCAAATTAAGGTGGGGGACGGGTGGTGGTTGTTTATTTTACTTCATCTCTTCTGAAAAAATAGATCCTAGCATGCTAACATTTGTACTAATTGGTTTTATTTACTGACCATGTCACATCGAGGTGCTGCATTATCCTCCTGTCGGAAACAAATAGTACCGGTGCTCAAAGCAGCACAATAATGCAGAAGAATAGACAGCGAGGAACAGCGTGGTTGGTGATTTAAATTGACACATTTTAAAGCTGTTGTAAATGAGGAGGGAAAAAGTACGAGTGGCTTCTAAGAATGCAAATTGAGCCCTAAAAATAAGTTATGGCTTTTTTCTCACTTTCTATCATCAATTCTAATTATTATTATGGCCTCAATAAAAGAAAACAGCCAAGAGCTAATTTGAGAGTACTTCAGTAATAGACAAGCCACGCATAGATAGAAGAGACATCCTATATCACTACCTAGACAAAGGAAGACCTTCCAAAGGACATTGAACCCATTCTGGGAAAGAAGGCTGACTCTTAGGAATTAGAGAGAATCTTTGTTGAAGGAGTCACAGGGTCAGAGGATGAAGAGAACTCAGCAAGACTGTTTACCAGGAATGGCAAAAAGCTAAATACTTACAAACATTTCAGGGAATAGAATGGAAGCCTGGTGTGAATGCAAAGTTTCCAGACCAATACTGTGAACCTACAGTACCAGCTTGTAGTCACAGGGCATTTCATTACAAAACAAAACACATGTTCTGTCTTTGGAGATGACTTTGATTAGGCCTCAGTGTTAGAATGCTGTACCCAGTTTGTTTCTTCTCACCAATACTGAAGTGGGAAAGATTGAAGCTTTAGTAAGGATCCAGGGGAGAGTCACAAGATTAATGTCTAATTTACAACATCTTAGTAATGCAGATAGGCTGAAAATACTATGCCAGTATAACTTCCTGAAGTCTCAGAATTGGTCTGATCAAGATTATGGAATAGAGTCAGATTATATTTACAAAGGCAAATCATTTCAATTGAATTTGTTAGGAGGGGACCAGGGATCATGGTTGCAATTTACACAAGGATAGAACTAGATTAGACATTAAATGGCCTTTTATGCCAGAGGGTCCTGGGCTGTGAAGTAGGCTGAGGGCTTGTGTCATGAATGGGTACTGAACTGCTTCAACACAGAGGTGACCCAGTTTCTAATGAGGGCAAAAAGCATCTCCAATGAGCAAGATACCTTGTAATACAACTCAGGATCAGCAGGATATCCTGGACTAGCTGCTATCAATGGGAGAAGGTGGAGGCCTCAGAGAACAAAGTACTAGATTACTTTTGTCAATTGACCAGGAATTTTAGGCGTCTTATTGACTCTTCTATGAATTTCATGATTTTGGATACATGGTAAGTGCTTGTATTGTGACACACCATGGATCAAAATTATAATAAACAAGTTAATTGGAACAATGGGTTTTTATTCATGAGCAGGAAAATGAATCAATGCCTAGGCCACATTAGCAGGAAAATGAATCAATGCTTAGGCCAGCAGCTTTTGCCCTCTCAAAGTCCTGAGGCAAAGGTAGTGGTGTGTCTTCCTGGAAAGATGCAATCCATGTGGGATAGATACATCCAGTTGTTAGGAAGCAAGTTCCAGGATTTTGACCCAGCGACACTAAAGGAACTGCAAATGTAGTTTCAAGCCAGGGAACTGTGTGGTCTGGAAAGGAATATGCAGATAGTCATACTCCGATGTATCTGCTGCCCTTTTTCTTATAGATAGATGTAGTCATAGGATTGTAAGAAGATGCAAAGGAGCCTTAGTGAGCTGCTGCAAGTTATCTTGTAGAAGATATATGCTGCTGACACTTTTGTATTTCCTACTGTGGGTGTTGTGGGAGGTGTGACTATGGTGTAAGCTTGGTTATTCAGAATGAGTGGCTAAGCAGGCTTATGGGGTGGAATGATTCTTGCTCATCTTCTGTTTGTGAATTCCTATACCTGAACACTTTCACTGACATTTGCTGGGAAATGCAGTGAAAGGGACAAGAAGAATAATCTCAAGGTTTAATTGCCTACCAAGGTTTTATGTTTAAAAACTGCCACCCTAAGCAGAAGACATGGGTCAGTATCTTTAGGAGGAAGGAACACAGAAGATAACATCATCTTTGGGAAGTATGAGGTAGACAGTGCCCGTGCTGTAACATAGCAACAGGAGGTGGTCATTCAGCTTCTTGAGCTTATTGCACTAACAAAATCATGGCTGCTCCGAGGCCTAATTTCATTCAGTTACCTTTGGCTCATAGCCCTTCATACCTTTGTTTAACAAAAAATTATCAATTTCAGATTTAAAATTAACCGATCGAGCATCAACTACCATTTATGGAAGAACCATCCTTTGTCATAAAAATGCTTTCTAACATCTTTCCTAAATGTTTGGCTCTAATTTTTAGACTGTGTCAACAGAAGGTTACAAAGGCTGACGATAATTGGTAGGGAATAGGATTGGTGTCAGAGGCCCACATTCTGTGAACATATTTAAGAGCTGGTGATTCTCGTTCAAAATAATACGTCCATTCAAATGGCAAAATACACCAATGGCATTTGAGGCCACAGGCTAAGGATGAAACAGATCATTGAAACATCAAAGAAAAATCAAAATAATGTTTTCCTCAAATTTTATATTATAACAGAGTTTACATTTCTCAAGTAGCTCACTGCTGTGCAGTGCCTTCGGACACCGTGTTGTCATAAAAAAATTTGCATTTACACAGAACCTTTCTTTTGAACCATTAGCCTGAGTGAGTGAACAGCACCAAAATTTCTCTTAACTCGCTGAATCAACTGCTCATCAATTATCACTATTCTATGTGCATACATCCAGTTCCCAAAAAATTTATTTGTATCACACTTTTCCTGAGTACTACGTGTCGACACTTTACAGCCAATGAAATACTTTTGAAGTGCAGTCACTGTAGTAACTTTGCACCTAAAAATTGTCAGATTGAAAAAAACTCCTTCAGCTTCACAAAACAACGTACGGCCGTTTCAAAAATTGTCCTTGCCATCATATTTGGTAAATGCACATGAGCAAGTAAGGTTTACTAGATCAATACCAGCAAAGATTCACTGCCTGATGAAGTAATGTTGGTTAGACTAGGCTTGAAGCCACAGGTGTTTAAATTAGTAAGAAGCAATTTGATAAAACACCCTGAAGGATTCTTATCAGGGTGGATATGGAAAGGATGTTTCCAATTATTGGAGAATCTAGGTTGGGCGGGGGAGGAAGGGGTATGGTGGGAGCATTGTTCAATAATAAGGGATTGACAGAGACGAGCATTTTGGTCAGAGTCCGTGAGTATGTTTAAGACAATGATAAAGGCAGATAGGTTTTTGACAACCAAGACAGTGAAAGTTTATTGTTCAGATCTTGTTATATTTGAACAGGTACTGCTTCAGTGCCTGAGAAGTCATGAATGGTGCTGAACATTGTGTAATCCTTGACAAACATCCCCACTTCTGACATTATGATAGAGGAAAGGTCATTGATGAAGCAGTTGAAGGTGGTAGGGCCAAGGACACTACCCTGCAGAGATGGCCTGGAGCCGAGGTGACTGACTTCCAACAACCACAACCATCTCCCCATATGCCAGCCCTCCAATTCCCATTTTTTTGGGCTCTTTAATGCCAGACTCCGTTGAATGCAGCCTTGATTTCAACAGTTGTCATTCTCACCTTTGGATTTCACTTCTTTTGTCCATGTTTGAACCAAGGTTGTAATGAGGTCAGATGGTCAGTGACCCTGGCAGAACCCAAATTGGATGTCAGTGAGCAGGTGCTGCTTGGTTGTACGGTTGATGACATCTCACATCACTTTACTGATGATTGGGAGTAGAGTGGTGGGGTAGTAATTTGCTGGGTTGGTTGCCCTAACTTTTGTGTACAGAGCAATTTTCAAATTGTTGGGTAGATGCCGGTGTTGAGACTGTACTGGAAGAGCTTGATTCGGGGAACAGCAAATTCTAGAGCACAAGTCTTCAGTACTATTCCAGAATACTGTCAGGGTCCATAGCCTTTGCAGTATTCAGTGCCTCCAAACATTTCTTAATGTCACATGGAGTGTATCGAATTGGTTGAAGATTGGTTTCTCTGATGCTAAGGACCAATGGAGGAGGCCAAGGTGGATCATCCCACTTGCCAATTCTGGCTGAAGATTGCTTCAAATGGTTCAGCCTTGTATTCTGCACTGATGTGCTGACTCTTCCGTCATTTGAGGATGGAAATATTTACGGCACCTCCTCCTCCGGTGAGTAGTTTAATAGTCTACCAACATTCATGACGGGATGTGGCAAGGTTGCAGAGCTTAGATCTGATCAACTGAGATTGAGATTTGAGATCGCATTACTTTTGGAGGCTGTTTTAAAATGTTTGACAGAGCAAAGAAGAAAATAGTTTCAGTATTTCACGATCAGAACTTTTATCTTGTGCTTTGACTTTGAATATGTACAATGGAAATAAATTGCAGCCAAAAATAGCTTGAAACGAGCCTCATAAAATATATCTATCATTTTGACACATGGTGAAACTAGTGTAGCATTCCAACCTAGTTACAGCGTGAATGTTGCTGAGCAAGAATGTTGCTAACATCACAACAAAATTTAAGTGGCAAATAAATAAAAATATGACAAATAAAATTTAAAATACAATTCAGTTGCTCCTAGCTTACATCTTCCATTATTGGCAGGATTTCTTTCAACTCATGCCCTTCTCAAATTTCTCAAACTTAACATCTTCCCTGTGAATTTTAAAAATTAACTTGAAGCCTCATTCTTTGACCATGTTTTTGGCCTCTGTCCTTCGCCACAAACCCCCTATTAACATCTAGCCAACCAGACTTTCATGCTCTCCCATAATGTTTCCCATGGCACCACCCTAGGATTGAAAATGTGTTGCTGGAAAAGCGCAGCAGGTCAGGCAGCATCCAGGGAACAGGAGAATCAACGTTTCGGGCATAAGCCCTTCTTTATGCCCGAAACGTCGATTCTCCTGTTCCCTGGATGCTGCCTGACCCTGCTGCGCTTTTCCAGCAACACATTTTCAGCTCTGATCTCCAGCATCTGCAGACCTCACTTTCTCCTCCACCACTCTAGGATTGCCAACTCCAATCAGAACATTCCTGGAAGTTTAATTAGATGATGTCCTACTTTCTACTGGTTTAGCCAAACCTACTCTCCTGCCAATGGCAGGCACTTCTATTGACATGGCACACCAATTTTCCTTTGCCAATTCACAAGTAAACAGACATCTGAACAATTCAATGATTCTTAACTATCAGTCTTCTCTTATCTACAGCTTTATGTTTCTAAGTAATAAAATATTGAATGAAAATAAATATTTTTTAAACCGCTATGATTCTTCTTTAGAAGTGCTCACAGAATCTTTAATTCCTGACACTCCAACACTATCCAGGAGGATAACATTGCTCACCACATGGTAAGTAGCTATACAATAAAATTCACATAATATGGCACCCCAACAACTAGCATCTGAGATTATTAAAAATCCAATTTTGTTTGTTCAAAATTATTGTAAAACTGCTAAACTCAGTTATGAGATAACACTGAGCTTGTTTTCCTTGGCAAAGGAGGCTTGGGTGGAGGGGGATCTGATTGAAGTACACAAAATTATGAAAGACAAAGAGTAGATTGTGAGAATCTTCTCACAATGGCAAGTATCCAAGGCCAGACAGTGTAAGTGTAAGCAGTAAGTGGTGATAGAAATAGGGAAAGTGCTATCCGAGAAGGTGGTGGAGGCATGTACTCTTGCAACTCAAGCATGTGGATGAGTACTTTAAATGCAAGGGCAGAGTAAGCTATATACTAACTACAGGGAAATGGGATTAGTGTAGTTTGGTATTTGTTGATTGGCATAGACATGGTTGGCTGAAGAGCATGTTTCTACACTATGTCTCTATGGCTCCCTCAGTGTTTACAGAGAAGAGGGTCAAAGGTGGAGAGGCTTGAAGCCTCAAGTTGCAGTCTCTGGCAAGAGATATTTAGGTTTGATTCCTGTTGTGACCAATTGCAATGGGTTCACCAACATTTTTGATTAGCAGCAACACCTGATCCCAGTGCATGCTAGATACTTTTACTGTATGTTGTAGCATTTGCATTACACCATTCCCTCTTAAAAAAGAATCAAAAGGTATTGCTTCAATAAAAGATTTTTTGATCTCGTCATTACTATTGGCTTTAAAAAAATCTGGATATTCAAATTAGATGAGACTACAGAAAGAAAGGGCAAGTTATTAAATCATTTGAGCATCAAGAGAAGTAAGGCTCAAAGTGAGCACCTTACAATGTGAAATACTTTAATAGGGTCATGGGGCGGTATGATGGCTCAGTGATTAGTTCAATTCCACCCTCGTGCAACTGTGCAAATTCCACACACTAATTCTTTCCAATTCTGCATAAGTTTCCTCCAGGTGCTCCAATTTTCTCCCACAATCCAAAGATGTGCAAGTTAGGTAGATTGGCCACGCTAAATTGCCCCATAGTGTCCAGGGATGAGCAGGCTAGGTGATTTAGCCATGGGAAATGAAAGGTTACGGGGATAGGGTGGGGCAGGTGGGAGGAGAGTCGGTGTGGACTCAATGGGCAGAATGGCCCGCTTCCAACTGTAAGGATTCTATGATTCTATGAAGGATTATGTCCAAAAATCCTAGTTTTAGAAATGTTGAACAAGCATGAAAAATCTGCTTAGAAGCCAATCTTCCTTACATCAGAATCGGCAATGAGAACTTTCCATATAATCAGTAACTCTCAAAGAAAATATCAAATATGCAGAAGGCATTCTTCAGACATCACTATTCAAGACTGCCCAGCCTCAGCAACAGTAGGATGAAATCCTGTGACCAAAAATAGAAAGAAGAGTAAGCTGTTCAGATCTTCATGTCTGTTCCAACTCCACCTTCCTGCACTAATCCTAGCCCAATTCTGAGATTCCAACATCTTAAATAGGCTGAGTTTTTAACAGTTTCCTGAGGTCGAAAATTCCAAAGCTTCACAACCCATTGAAAGTGACCCATACGCAAATTATCCCTAGTCAAGAGTTGCACTGACAAGGCCTTGGGAAGGTTGATGGGTTCTCTGGGGAATACCTACTGCGGCTAGACAGAACAGTAATGAAAACCATCAGTCTAGGAATCAATTAAATGACAAATAGCAAATTTCCAAAGGACCCATACAAAGGCAGAAAGGCATCAGGCACATCTGAAGGTCACAACACTGAAGAGATTCAACATCATTCAAGACAAAGCAGTTTGTTTCTGCCAGAGAGCTGAATATCCATTCCCTCTGCAGTAAGTATTGCCTGTGAGATGCTGCACATTAACCCACCTAGCTAACTTCAACAGCACCTTCCAGCTTTCACCTCAATCACCAAGAAAGTCAAAATGAAGTGAGATCGTGGGAGCACCATTATCTTTATGTGCCTCTGGGAGTCATACACTATGCTGATTTCACAACGTACTGGTAAATCCTTTATTGTCAATAAGCCAAAATTTTCCTGCCCACCATCATTATGGACGAATGAATTTATGATTTCTGGCAGACCCCATTGCAGCAACTAGGTATGGATGATAAATATGATTATTCCAACCTCACCTACAACTAAGAACAAATATTTTTAAAAATCATGAATATAGAATCACGTGACTTGCTAAAGTGAGGACTTTATGAAGCACATGTGACTATAATCCAAATTTCAAGCACAAAATTCAAAAATACAGTTTGGGTTTTTATTTTACTCGTCACCTAGCAATTATATTTCAGAGAAAAGTTTTTAAAAACAAAAATTCTTTACCTCTTCGAGGAGATGAGGATCCAGGCAATCACCATCATCATTGAAAAGGGCATCCCAAGTGACAGCCTCTGATTCTTCAGGAACTGCTGCTTTAACACACTCAGTTTCATCTGTACCAGTAGGTAGTTGGTCTGAAGCTAGTGAGATTTGGTTGACACTTTGCAAAACAACACCGATTTCAGCATCTCGGTCTGTGCTGACAGGTTTACTGTCTGTTGGGTCGATTGCAGTGTTGTCTTTTTCTATTAAGGATCCAGCCTTTTCAGTTCCTTGTTGCACTTCTTGTATGGTTGAAAGAGCAACAAATTCAAAACTTGGGGGATTTGTGAAGACTACATTTCCAGATGAAGTGGTGGGTAGACTAACAACGTTCTCCTTTAGAAACATATTCTCAGTTCCCTGAGAGAAAGAGTCATTATCTATCCTAGTTTCATGCTCTGTTGCATTGTTCACAGCAAATACCTTGTAAGAACTGTCTCGTTCAGCTGCTTCAGTGCATGAATATTGTCTACTGCTTCTTTCCATCTTCTGTGCCTCATTTACACTTTCTGAGCATTCTAATACAGTATGTTTCACAGCATCTGAGCATTTACAGATGGTTAATTTAGAGGATACCAGTTCATTTGGCTGAAGGAAACTGTCAGAAACACAACTTCTGCTCACACCAGAGGCAGCTTTTAGGTGGAGAGATTTGTTTATATCAGTCTTATGTGCACTTACAACAGAATCTGCATTATTGAGTCTGTCATCATTTCTGTGTTCTGACTGTTCATCACTAGATATATTTGCAGTAATCTGTTGTGCAGGGGTTTGGATTTCTGTGTGATTGGATCTCATTCCTTCTCCATTACTGTCAGCAATTGAGCTGGTAACTTCAAGTAAACTGTTTGCTGCTACATCAATATTACTACATCTTTGTGACATTGCTTCTTTATGCATCAGTTCTTTCTCTCTGCTGTGCAATTTACTACTGTTTGATCCTGCCCTACACTTCTGCTGGATTGCTTTCTTTTCTTTTAAGTGCTTTGATTCCAATCTGTTTCCTTCACCTGACTTCCTTTCTCGAACAGAGTTCACAGTTTGCCTCTTTTTGAAATTTTTGTTGCTGTGCTCTCCTTGACTTTCTTCCTTATGAAGTAAGTTGCTTTGTGTGTGGATCCACTCATGAGGCATTCGCATGTTATTGGAAGGAAATACACTTACAGCTGCAATTACAGTATTTGTGAGCACCTTTTGGGCTTCTCCCTCTAGATTGGGATCACAACTTTGCTGCTGCTCCGTGCTTAAGTGACGCCGAGCTCTGGGAACATACAAAGCTTTGTCTGGTCTCTTTGATCGTGGTTTGCTCTTGTCCTGTTCCTGCTCCATAGAGATTTCCCTTTTCTTATCTGGAAAGACAGTAAATAAGATTCCAATGTTCAATCCACTTCACTGCTATGACCAAATAGCAAGAGCCACCAAAAATGAGAGGTGCCAGTACAACTTAATTATCAGTTGTCAAGAAAAATAAAAGGGGGTGTCATCACACCTCACAAATTGATTAAATATGGTTATATTTGCCTAAATGAAAACAGTTGTATAGTTATTTCCTTCTAATATTTTCATAGAGTCATACAACATGGAAACAGATCCCTCGATCCAACTAGTCCACGTCAAACATGTTTCCAAACCATGTAAAGTCATAGAGACGTACAGCATGGAAATAGACCCTTCGGTCCAACTCGCCCATACCGACCAGATAGCCTAAACAATCTAGTCCCATTTGCCAGCATTTGGCCCATATCTCTCTAAACCTTTCCTATTCATATACCTATCCAGATGCCTTTTAAATGTTGTAATTGTACCTTCCTCCATCACTTCCTCTGGCAGCTCATTCTCTTCATGCACCACCCACTGTGTGAAAAAGTTGCCCCTTAGGTCCCTTTTATATCTTTCCTCTTTCACCTTAAATCTATGCTCTCTAGTTCTGGACTTCCCCATCCCAGAGAAAAGACCTTGTCTATTTACCCTATCCATCACCCCATGATTTTATAAACCTCTAAGGTCACCTCTCAACGCATTATAGTCTCTCCCGATAGCTCAAACCTTGCAATCGAGGCAACATCCTTGAAAATCTTTTCCAAACCCTTTCAAGTTTCACAACATCCTTCAACAGCAGGGAACGCAGAATTGCACACAGTATTCCAACAGTGGCCTAACCAATATCTTGCACAGCCTCAACATAATCTTCCAAGTTCTACATTCAATGCAGTGACCAAGAAAGGCAAGCATACTAAACGTCTTCTTCACTATCCTGTCTACCTGCAACTCTACTTTCAAAGAATTATGAACCTGCACTCCAAGGTCTCTTTCTACAGCAACACTTCCTTACATTTGGTCCATATCCCTCCAAATCTTTCCTATTCATGTCCACATCCAAATATATTTTAAATGGTCTAAGCGGACAGAACTAGCATTGTAGCTTAATATAGCCACTTGTAAATGACAACTGATTAAGAAATATAAACTTCTAATGTCATATTACTACTCAGGGAAGAAATTTATAACTATATTTTCATTTTTAAAACTTACAGCATTGAGTTATTGAAGATTTTGATATATGTGGTACTGCACTTCTATCATTTTTCCCTCCCCAGGCACCACATTTTGGGGCCTCTCCCCATGCACTTTCAACTTCGTCCTTGACTCCTATTTTTTTTTTGACAGTCTTCAATATATTGTTTAGTATACCAGCTAATTTTGCTCAAGTTCAACTCCGATCTATAACATGCCTTAGGCCAATTTGCTATAAGTGCTGCATGATTGGAAGATGACATTGCTGACGTTATTATAAACCCACACAGGGAACACGAGAGCAGTGATCAAGACAACAGTTCCTGTCTCATCTCCTGATCTCCACTGGCTACAACTGCTTCACGGGGATTTAAGACATTTTCTGCACTGCAAAAACGTCCTTCTACTATGTGGAATGCTCTATCTACACTAAAACATGCAACAGCCTTTTTGAAGAAAACACTGTCAGGACTTTTTAGATAATTCAAAGAGTTAAACATTTTTTAAAACCTTATTTATTTTTAGCCATTTTACACTTTGTAGAGAAAGCAGAAGTAGTTCTTAAATTCTTTATAATATGCAATGTTTGAACACTGCTTTCCTAGCCTTGCAAGTTCCTCTTGCCTGATTGGATTCAAAATATCTATTGTCTTTCTCCTTCATAATTTTTCGAATCTCATTCAAATTTGAAATGGAAAGTATTCCCCTGCCATTTATATCCTTTCCTTTTAATCCTGCAGCTATGGTGAAATTAAGCTTTAAAGCAACATTGCACGATGTTATTACCTGCTTGGATTTCAGGAATGAACAACGTTGAGAGGCTGGAGTGAGATGTTTCATAATATGCACTCAAATGCCTTTACTAAAACAAAGAGAAACACAAGGAAAACCAATTTGAAAGTAAGTTCATGGGGGATGCAGACATCCCTGTTATGGTCCATCTTTAACTACCTTTGAGGTGATGGTGATTAGCCACCTCCTTGAACTGTCGCAGGCCATGTGATGTAGGTACATCAACAATGCCATTTTGTGTACGTATACGTGTCTCTCTGGTGGAAATGGGAGGACAGTAATAAAAAGGAAGCAGATTAATTTCCAAGTCAGGATGACGAGAGACCTGGATAAAACTTGCAGTTGATAGTCTTCTCATGCATATGCTGCCTTTATCCTTCTCGATGGCACAGATGGAAGGTGCTGTCAAGGAGCATCTGCTAGCAAGTTGCTGCGGCACAACTTGAAAATAATGCACTCTGATGTAAAGGTGTAACACTGGAAAAAGGAAAGTGTCTGTCAAACAGGTTGTTAGGTGCTAGATGATGTCAAGCTCAAGCTTCAAGTATTTTTGGAGTCAGACTCATTCAGTTAAATGGGGAGCATTGTTGACTTGGACCTTGTAATGGTCAGGTTTAAAGGAGTCAGGCAGTCACTTACTCATAGAAGTTCCATCCTCCAACCCACTTTTATAGCCATAGTACAAACCTGGCTAGTCCAGTTATATTTCTGATCAAGCTACCTCATGAATGTTGATAGTGTGGAATGCAGTGATGGTAATGCCATCGAACGTCAAGAGGATGAACAGATTCTCTCTTGTTGGAGATGGATCATTGTCTAGTATGTGCGATATATATGTTACTTGCTGTTTATTAACTTCAGGTGGGCACAGACTACTTCGCTATTTGAAGAATTGCGTACTTAACCTACAGTACAATCATCTGTAAACAGCCCACCAGTGGAACTCTACATAATAGTAAAACATAATTGTAACTTAGATGGTGACAAAAATAAGGTGGAGAAACTCAGCAGGTCTGGCAATATTTGTGGAGAGAGAAACGGAGTTCATTTTCAGAGTCCAATATGATGCTTTGTTTGAAAATTGTAGACAGGAAGGATAGTGGGAAGAAGCATCATACTGGACTCAAAATTTATTCTGTCTCTCTTCCAATAGATTTTTCCAGACCTGAGGTTCTCCAGCATTTTTTGGTTTTATTTCAAATCTCCAGCATCTGCGGTAATTTATTTTTATTGAATGGCAGTATGATGTAGCCCCGAATAGCCCAGATCATTTAGTTTCTAGCTCAGTATTAGGAAGCAGATCAATGCTTGGGTTATAAGGCAAATCCTTTGGGCCACAGCTTGCACTGCAGTCATGGTTCAAATTAATTTAGATTTGTTTTACTGCTTTCTTTTTCAAAAACATAAATCTCAAACGAATTGCATATGCTTTGTGAAATTCTGTAAGTGAGAATCTCACAAAGTTGGAAAGAGGTTTTGATTGCTCACAAAAAGCAGACTGCATCCTGGATTCAAATACAGATGTGAAATGCTGGTGTGGAAATGCTTTATTCAACTTCAGCATAGGTTTAGGTTATGAAGAGTGTGATGGAGTGATGCAAATTCAATTCCTTAACTGGTTTTCACACATTTGCTTCTTAATTAATTTACCATTTGTCTGAGTCACAGACCTGATGGATCGCCCAATTCAGGTTTTACATGACTTTCTTGACTCAAAGTCAATGAATGTACCACCAGAAATACCTCTCCACTCAGCATTTGTTTCTCATTAATTTTTTCCACTTTTAAAAGGTTTTTGAAGTGTCATATTAGTTTAACTCTCTCATGCTGAATCAGAAGAGAGCAAGTAGATGAAAGCAGACATTTCAGAGTGGGTACTATGTGATTAAAGATTCCACCTTTCCAATGAGATCTTATACTAAGGATCTAAATGCCTCTTGAAGAGTACAGAAAATATTCCATGTTTCAAAGGAATAGGGAATTCTGTAGGGATCATGGACAAAACTCCACTCTTCAATCAACATCACTAAAAACAGACCAAAAGATTCAAATCTCATTAGTTGTTGTTCATGAATTCTTGCTATGTGCAAAATGGTTGCCACGTTTATGCCCAGAAATGGAAATGAAATTTAAAGAAGTAATTAATTAGTTGTAAGTTGCTCTGGGGCATCAAGAGTACATGAAAGAAAGAATTTATATAATTATTTTCATAATCTCAAAATATCCTATCAAATACTTCCAAAGGTTCATCACTGCTGCAATGTCGGAAATATGGCTGACAAAGCACATGTCTGTGAATCCTCTAGTCTACGAACACTTACTGATCATTATTGTCCAGGTGACAGAATCCTCAGTTACTCCCTCTCAGGCCACTTTAGATGGCTTGATAGGCTCTGACAATACAAGAAATGAAACAGGTCTTGTCTTCATCTCTGCTCTTTCCAAGTGTATAATACACAGTAGCACGATCTCCGTGCTTTCCCAAGAAACCTGCTTCAACACAAGGATATGCTTGAAGGCTGCCAAAGACAGAATGCTATTCTATTTGGACAGGATCTTGTAATTTCTTTACATGAGTTTGCATCACTCCTCACTTAGAAATTTCTTTGAAGATAATCCAATTAACCCTTCCAGAATATTCCTCCACTTGGTTTGATTTTAAAGAATCATATGAAATAAGATGCAAGGCTTTCCCAACATATAATTACACTCTCAATTTTATACACCCCATTTAAATCCACTCAACCTCCTATGATCTGAAGAAAACAACCCCAACCTATTCTAAGCTTCATCATAGCAGTACTTCTCCATTCTTCAGTAATACCTTTATCTTCTTTGGTGCTTTTCTAACATATTAAATTTGCATGTTGGGAGTTGCTGGTCATGTCCGTATTCATTGTCCATCCCTAATTGCTCAGAGGGCAGTTAAGGATTAACTGTATTGTTCTGGAGTCATATAAAAATCTGATGAGGTAAGAGTGGCACATTCGTTCCCTAAAAAGACATTAGTGAACCAAATGAATTTTGGATTAGATTCCCTACAGTGTGGAAATAGGCCCTTTGGACCAACAAGTCCATACCGACCCTCCGAAGAGCAACCCACCCAGACCCATTCCCCTACATTCACCCCTGACTAATGCACCTAACACTATGGGCAATTTAGCATGGCCAATTCATCTAACCTGCACATCTTTGGACTGTGGGAGGAAGCCGGAACAACTGGAGAACCCCCCCCCCCCCACACAAACACAGGAAGCATAGGCAAACTCCACACAGACAGCTGCCCGAGGCAGGAATTGAACCTGGGTTCCTGGCGCTGTGAGGCAGCAGTGCTAACCACTGAGCCACCGTGCCGCCGATAACCTTCAGTGGTTACATGGTCACCATTAGGATTTTTTTTAAATTCCAGAATTTTATTGAATTCATATTTCACCAACTGCCATGGTGCAATTTGAACCCATATGTCTAGAACATGAGTCTGGGGTTCTGAATTACTAATCTAATGACATTACTACTATGTCAATGCCTCCACATCCATCACGCCATCATCTCCTTCCTGTAATGTGGCGACTGGAACAGAACTGTACACAGTACTCTAGCTGCAGTCTGACTATTGTGTTACACAGTTAAGGGACAACCAGCCTTTTCTGCACTCTAGGCCTCAACTAATAAAGGAAATTATTTCATCTGCCTTTTTGAACATCTTACCTATCTGTGAACACACACTTGAAGATCTCTTTGTCCCTTTAAACCCCATAAAATGCTATAATTTGTTGCGCATGCACTTGCCTTGTGCATGCTTTTCCCAAATACATTATCTTAAATTTCTCTAGGATGAGTATTTACCATTTTTCCATCCAGATGACAAGACCATAGATGTCTTTCTCCATTGTACAGCATTCTTCATCACCATCAACTACACAGCCAATTTTCATATCATCTGCAAACCTCTTAATCATGCCTCCTACATTTAAATCTAAATCATTGATATATACCAAAACAGCAAAAAACTAATTTTTCTGATTTATTATGGTCACATGCATCTAGTACAGTGAAAAGTTTTGTTTTGCGTGCAGTACAGACAGATCATACTATACAAAGCACATTAGGGTAATGGAACAGAGCAAAGAATACAATGTTACAGCTGCAGAAAAGGTGCACAGAGTGAAATCAACATTAATATCAAAACTCGAGGGGTCCATTAAGAAGGGCATGTACTGCGCTGTAATGTTCTAAGTCTAATAATAGTGGGGAAGAAGCTGCTCTTGAATCTGTTGATGCTTGAACACAAATACTCCACATCCATTTTGCTTCTAGCTAGAGAAAGGTTTGGATCCAACTTGTAACTTTTCCTTGGATTCCCAGAGCTTTTACTTTTCTGACCAGTTGATGCCAAAATCCTTGCTAAACGTTGCACTGATTACACAAAATGCTCTACTCTTATCAATATTCCTTGTTAACTCCTCAAACAAAAATCAGGTTAATCCAACAAAACCTCCCCTGAACAAATCCATACTGACTGGTCTTTATAAATCCATCCCTTGCCAAATTATTTTATCCTGAGAAATGTTTCTAGTAATCTTCTTACCACCAAAGTTTGGCCAACTTGTACTTATGTTATCCAGCACTTTTAAACAAAGGTGCAGCTTCAGTTTTCCTCCAGTGTCTGTAGCCAGATAAGATTGAAAAATGATAGTCAAAGTTTCTGCTATTTCTTCCTTTGCATCCCTGAAAAGCTTGCGCTAGATTTCATCTGGGCCACTTTCAACAATGCTAGCCGGCTTAATATTTTCTCCCTCACTATGTCTACCTTTTACAATATTTAACTTTCCACCCTCTTAACTATTGTGTCTGCCTTGTTGCTTTTTTGAGAGAAAAAGCGCAAATCAATCCCGCTCGCGTCATCAACCTCAAAATAAGAGATATATTTTCATGGCTAATTAGCCCTGCCCTTGCATTACTTATTCGCTTGCTCTTTGGGTATTTATGGAAACCTTCTAAGTTTACTCTCCAATATTTTTCATGCCCCCCTTTCACTTCTCTAATTTTTTCTGTTGAAATTTCAACCTTGCCCTTTACACAATCCTATAGGTTTTTTTTAAACAGAGTTTTTGACTTCTAACATAAGCTTGTTTTTTGCCTCATCTTACATGTCCTTTTTAATGTCTAGATTTGGGAGAATAACACACTCTTTCATTAGCAGCAATGGATCTTTGTGGCCCTGAAGCAGCAGCCAGTGCCTCAATTTTGTGTTTTATTTAAAAGACCTAATTTCTGACACTCCTAATACTGGAATGTGAATACCAGTTGATATTTCGTGCTCAGATCCTTGCCGAAGAAATTGAAGCCAGAATCTTCTGACTTGGATAAGAATGTGCTCAGTGCCTGATAATGTAAAAGGCATGGCATACATCTCTTTCCATTAAATCCAAATGAACTTCTCTTTCTTCTCTGTAAATATTGCACACTGCAAGCAGCACAAAAAAAATCCAATTCCTGCTCAGATTTTCACTGCCCGTCATGTTTGAGGAGGGGGAATGATAGAGGGGTCAAGAACAGTATCTTTGCTTTTTAAAAGAATTTTGTCTCCAAGTCTTTGGAAGTACCTCAGTTATACTTCAAGTGATAGTCCAGACACCTAACAGTAAGCTCAATCAACAAGCAGCAGCACTGTAGCCAGACATGAGCCTGAGCCTGACCCTGACTTCAGCTGAAAGCCACAAACTCATTTTCTTCTTAGCAGTGATGAGGACAGGAACAATGGGTGAAATTCCCCCTCTTAACATACTACAGACAGCAAGTCAAATCTGTGCGCCTGGGTAACATTGTAGATTGTGCAATGAGTGATGGGAATGCCTGAAGCCCACTTCCAATCCACCTACTCCAAACTTATCATAAGCATACTCATGGCTGCAAAGCTGCGTTCTCAGCATTTTTGGAACAGTATCTGGGACTGTTCGGAAACCATACATTTTTAGAACATCGACTAACTGGCTGATTTGTATTTCCAATTTCAGACTTCACATTATGAGGACCAAAGGATCAGAGTACAATTGCCATTGAAGTGTTATGTTTAGCAAACACAACTAGGGTCAAGTCTCCATCTCCCTCAACACCTTTTATGTTGCAAGAACATTTGGCTTTTAATGTTTGCCTGTGCAATTTAGCATTGGCATCACACTAGTTCCTTATGCAGGCAAACATGGCAATACATGATCTTTTGTAAGTAGTTCAACTGCTACTCACTTTCTAATGTGGCCAATTAGACACATTCTTATTATAGGAAAGATGTGGATGCTTTGGAGAGGGTTCAGAGGAGGTTTACCAGGATGCTGCCTGGACTGGAGGGCTTATCTTATGAAGAGAGGTTGACTGAGCTCAGACTTTTTTCATTGGAGAAGAGGAGGAGGAGAGGGGATCTAATTAAGGTATACAAGATAATGAGAGGCATAGATAGAGTCGATAGCCAGAGACTATTTCCCACGGTAGAAATGACTAACACGAAGGGTCATAGTTTTAAGCTGGTTGGAGGAAAGTATAGAGGAGATGTCAGAGGCGGGTTCTTTACACAGAGAGTCGGCACAACATCGTGGGCTGAAGGGCCTGTTCTGTGCTGTACTGTTCTATGTTCGATGTTCTTCCTTCATTACAGGTAGTGCAATTGCTCCTTTTTTTCTGCAATTTACTTCCTTTAAATGCTTTTCTTGTCACCACCAATTCTTTGCCATTTAGTTGGAACAAGTTAAATATCCACATACCTTTACTGTAATTAGTTTAATGGTTGCCATGATTTGGAATTATTAAATCACGTAAGCTTGATTATCAAATCAGATACCACCATTTGATAACGGATTACTTTTGATTCTGTTCACGTTGACACAGTGATTTTATAGAGTTCTCAACATGACTGATACCACAGTTGCACATGCCAAATTCCCAAATAGAATAAATAATTAAAGATAGAAATCCTGACTCCTTTATACTAAACACATTATCTAATGAAGCATTAATACCTTTTACTTACATAACTCCTTTAACAAACCACTCCAGTGAAGGATTAGCAAATAAAGCTCCACAAAAGGAGATATTAGGGGATCTCAGAGATAGGGTCTGAAGGAGTGCCTTAAAGATATGGGAGAAGTGTCGCCCTGTTCCGCCTTCAGTCGAAACAAAACACTTGGAGACATAGTATAGTTTCCTTCTTTTATTTCAGGCCCTGGAGAGAGAGTGAGAACGATTGCCCATGTGCACAGAGACACGAGTTCATGGTCTTCTCTCGAACATCTTCTTAATGAATTATATAGTCATTTTACAGGAGGAGCATCCAGATAAGGCAACATGCATATTCATAAGGTGACCGTTACAATCAAAGAGTATCGAAAGCAGAGGCCAAGCCCTTTACTGTTATACAATAGGTGCTAACTTTGTGAACTGGACCCATACAATGGATGCTTTTCCCCTTGTTAGCTGACCTTGCATGCCAAATGCTTTCAATATTGTTAAATGGCCCTACATAATGATTGCTTTTCTATCTTGTTAACCCATTACCCTTGCCTCCAGCACCCCATTGTTAAATGTAAGTTGTTATCTGATCTGAGTCATGTTCAGCTGAATCTCTTGTTTCACAAAACTCAGAACTTAACTTTTCCCTGTCTGCTTATACCCTAAACACATTCTCATTCCCTCCTTTTATCATTTCATGATAACCAATGGCACTACCAGCTATCATAAGACTCTGAAAGCCAGTATTTTAAGTTATTGATACACAACATACAATGATAAAAAAAAGTACTAGTCCATTATAGTAATCAAAATTTGAAGAATCCTCCCATTTATTAAAAAAGCACAGTAAAGTTCTTAAATCCACAGTCCTTAGTGACCACCCCAGCCCCTCCAAGTCTCCTTCAGTAAAGTCCAAACTAAATTCAGTCTGCCCTTGTGCATCACTCCTTGGAGAAATCTGAATTCTTGGATAAGGGCAGTTAAATGCTTCACAAAACAGACGAGACTTCTGTCCTTGCAGAGATTCTTCACATGGAGGATACCAGCGCACCTGAGTGTGCAGTGCAGCACAGGCTAGGTGAATGCAGCATTCTTTGCCGCTTCTGCTCCCGCTTTGCTGTTAAATGTAACAAAGCCAACTGGATGTTCTGATGTTAGCTTGATCAGTGAACCATCATATCCCTTAAATGATCAAAAGACAAGGTAAAGCTCACATCGTTTAATGTCTGTAGGAAGGCCACTGACAAAAAGTGTACAGATCTTCTCTTCATTTTTCATGCTCATGACTGAGGAGCTGATTGAATCCATTGGATCAGGTTGTGGAGAGGTGGGCAGTGGTCCGAAGACGTGCTTTACCTGTGAATGGGGAAACTCTAGAGACTATGTTAGCTGCTGAAAGTATCTTTGCATTTCTTCTCATTCCTTCCTTGCCAGGGGTGGTATCATTATGAAGACAGTCACAGATTTAACTACATTAAATTGTCTGCCTCATTCAACATTCAATAAATTCTTGAAGTCTGTTACTCTGTTTACTATTTATGACATCATCAAGTTTTATACAATCCATAAACTTCTAAATTGTACTGCCTAAACAATTCAGTCATTTATAAACAGCAATCAATGATTCTAAAATCAAGCCCTCAGGGGACCTCATTCAGGTTAGTCAAAAATTCTTTTCATTTAACAAACTGATGCTTGGCTAATGTGAAAGCTGTCAGGAAAAGTATTTCAAAAGTCTGGAACAGCAAGAAAATAACAAAATGTTTCCTGTGCTTTAGCAACTGAAGAGGCAGTTTCAGTTCAGATTTAAATCTCAAATATTCATAGGAAACAAATGCTGAATATTTTAAAATATGTTCTCCACATGAAACTTCTCAAATAAAATGGTCAAAATTATGGTGAAAATTTTGGTAGAGATCAACGTTCTTTGAATGTGCAATATGAAGGGGGCCAAAGACGTCTTAACAATAATTAACAGAATTTAAATAGCTCAGCCTCAAGCTCTGATATTCTCTAGAAAACCTTAACAAAACATCAAGCTGCTGCATTGCACTCTTCTTTTTGTAAACGCTCTGCACAGCAGCAGCAGCAAAGATCTTTTAATACAATACTCACATCTGGCTACTGCATGACCACTGACCTAACTGTTGTTTTATTTTAAACAGGCATTTCAAACAAATCAGGGGCTCAATTGTTTTAAGATTATAAGTTTGATAATTTTAAGGAGGACATAATGTTATATAATTTCAATGTAAAAACAAAATTTACCCCACTACACAGCCCACAAAACATACTGAATTGAGATCCTGATTCAAACAAGGCAAAACAGTTACTTACAAGGATTTTTTGAACCAGTATTTTAACAAACCTAAATTTTTAAACATCAAACACTCTCAGCATGGCACAGTTTACATTGAAACTTTCCTTTGTCAACCCAAGTATTAGCACCACCTTAATTTCAGTGTTTTCCATTCTTTTTTGCATCCTCTCACTAAAATTACACTTATGAAAAGAGAAGCCCTCGCAGCAGACCACATGGCGCTACAATCCAAGCCACTCTCTTCTCCCAAAACAAAGACTCACTGAGCCTCAAATTTCGCCACGAGGGGACTTTAACCCCTTTTTCACTTTAGTCCTCACGTGGGCTTGAATCCCACTTAAACACAGAGAACCCGAACCTCAATTGAACACAGAAAGCTCGAACCCCAATTAAAGACAGAAAACTCTAATCACAATTAAACACAGAGCTCGAAGCTCACTTAAACATAGAAAGCTTGAACCTCAGCACAGTGCGGAGGACTTGAATCGCAAATCAACCCAGCCAGTAGACTCTAACCCCAGCACCACGCAGTAGACTCGAACATCAACCAAAGCCACCCCAGTGGACGTGAACCCCAGTACTGCGCAGATGACTCGAACCTCAATCACACCCCCCTCCCCCCAATGCAGCACAGAGACTCGAACCTCAATCACACCCCCCAAGGGGACTCAAACACCAGTACCGCGCAGAGGACTTGAATCCTGCCTGCCAATGCACTTGCAAAACTGTCTCTCTCGACGGAACTAATTATTGTTCGAGGAATCCGTAGGATAGAGAGCGATTGAATGAGGAGACTGTCTCTGGCACACAGGAGAATCGAGAGGGACCAAGGTTCAAAATCTTACCTGGACACCGATGCTCTGGCGGCTATTGACACCATACGATCATAACTATCCGTTTAGATCCTGCCAACTATGCCAATAATGTCGTCCCATTCCAACTTCAGTCAAAGCAAAACGCTCAAGGACGCAATGTAGTTTTACCTTCTTTTATTCCAGGCCCTGGAAAGAGAACGATCGCCCATGTCCACAGAGGTATGAGGTCCCGGTCTTCTCTCGAACAACAGCTTCTCAATGAATTATATAGTTATTTTATAGGAGGAGTATCCAGGTAAGGCAACATATACATTAATAAGGTGACCGTTACAATCAACGAGTATCAATAGCAGAGGCCGAGCCCTTTAATGTTATACAAAAGGTGTTCTTAACTTTGTTGGCTGGACTCATACAATGGATACTTTCCTCTTGTTAGCTGACCTTGCATACTGAATGCTTTCAATATTGTTAAATGGCTCTAATAATGACTGCTTTACCACCTTGTTAACCCATTACCCTTGCCTGCTGCACCCCATCATTAACTAAGTTCTCATCTGATCTGAGTCATGCTCACCTGAACTTCTTGTTTCACAAAACTCAGAACTTAACTCTTTCCCTGCCTGCTTATACCCGATGCACATTCTCAGAGGCAGGCGGGTTGAGGGAAGGAATTCCAAAACTCAGGGCTGAGGTAGCTGAAGACATGATGGGCAACACTGTATTTAGATAATTCCTTTAACAAAGCACTGCAGTGAAGGATTAACAAATAAAGCTCCACAAAAGGAGAAATTAGGGCAACTCAGAGATAGGTTCCGAAGGAGCGTCACAAAGATATGGGAGAGGCAGGCAGGATTAGAGAAGGAATTCCAAAGCTTGGGTCCAGGTAGCTGAAGACTTGACAGGCAACACTTGAGTGATGAAAATTTGCAATGTACAAGGAGCCAAAATTAAATCTATAACTAGTTAACAGATCAGCCATTACAACAGATGAATAACAATTGGTCTCATCATCCCTGAACTAAGAAAGGAATTGAAACCAAACTGAACAAATTAAGCAGGGCCGTCACTCCTGATTAGTATCAATGCTATTGGCTTCACATATGAACAGCACATGTTGGCACTTAATGTCCACATTCTAAAAGGTACAGACTGAAGGGCTCTTGCGGCACAATGGCAGTGTCCCTACCTTTGGGCTATGGAGGCCTGGATTAAAATCACACCTCCTCCAAAACTATGTCATAACATGTCTGGGCAGGTTGACTTAAAAACAAAATAGTTACCAGAATGTTGCCAACTCTTGTGGAAACAAATCCCAAGAGGAGTTCCCTCATCCAGGAGACGGATGGCAGACTTGCATCTCGGCCAGAACACTGCTGTGCTCCCGATTCTCTCAAAATGTTTATAAGCTCAACAAGACAGTTTTTCAGAGTGGTGTTCCAATTAAATTTTGGCACTGTATTCTCACACTGCAATGGCCTAATGTATCTTCACTGTTCCCTAAACCAACGTTAAACAGCACACTCGAGATGAGCATTAGTCAAATGTAGGGCTATCAAACCCATGGCCTGCGGATGCAATCCAATCCTCCAATATAACTTTTCAATGTTTAAAGCTTAGGCTTGTTGGTGGCAGTTACATGCAGCAATTGATTCTACTATCGGCTTCCTTGCTGTAACTACTGTAATGAAGGAAATACATTTCTACACTAATTTGGGTGAAGCTTTCACTAATTATTTAGGATCAAATCAATTTAGAAGCTGCAACAAAAAAAACCCAGACATGACAAGAAATTTTCAAGTTTATTAATGAGTTTGATGCAGATAAATAGACTTGGCCCCAACCTGACCAATCTGACACAGATGTAGTTATTTATTCATGCTGCGGTTATTTATTCCTCACAAAGACATTTTGCGTTTCATTCTCCGGTCATGGGCATTACTGGCAAGGCCACCATTTATTGTCATTCTGTAATTTCCTTTGAAGAATGGTGCACCACCTTCTTGAATTGCTGCAAGGTTAGATACAACTGAATGGCTTGCTGGATCATTTAAAAAGGGCAATGCTGTGCCTCTGGAGTCACACAAGCCAGACCAGATCGATGTTCTTCTTAAACGGATATCTGTGAATCTAGTAGTTTCACTGTCACCATTAACGACGTTAGCATTTTATTCCAGACATGTAATCAACTGCCATGCTGGGATTTGAGCTCACTTATCTTTGTCATCAATCCAGTCCCTGGATTACAAGTCCAGTAACAAACCACTGTGCCACCATGCCAATGTAAAACAAAGAGATTAAGGGTTTCCCTTTATCTTCAAGAATTCTAATTCTGTGTGTACCTGTTGACAATCTGCTACTATGCTGCAGCAGTGGGAATGGAAAGTATAATATCACATCTCTACACCTTTATTACATTTTCAATAGCAGTTCCATCACCCTTGTAGTTTAATAGTTAAATCTATGTCTGAAAAGAAACTGTCAAACCTAAGAAAGCAGCATTTGACAGAAAATTTAAGGGAGTTAAAAGCTTCACTGTTAGTTTAAGACTCTAGTAACATCTGACTGAATTACTACAATACAACTCTGATGGCCATCAGTTATCCTCAATTGCCCTATATTTAGTAATGACTGCTTTAAAAGACAAGCTGAATCCTCCTGCTTTTATTCTCTAACCTCCTTTTGAATGACTTTCATAGTTCCATTTCAACAAGTGCACATGCTGGGGGGTCAGAAATGAGGAGTTTTAATCAGCTTTTAAAAAAAAAAATCAACGTTGTCTTTTGGTACTGAACTGACAGGATTTAACTTGTCTTATTTTGAGTGTATAGGTGATGGAGGGATATTTTGACTGAGGTTCTTAAAATGGTGAATGAATTCAATAGGATGAACATGGAGAAGCAATGAGTCCAAAGCAAAGGGGTCAGAGTCTGAAAACTAGATCCAGGCCACTTAGAAAGGTAATCCGGGATAGCATTTTCAAAGCATACTGAAAATCTAGGATCTCTGCCCAAAAGCAATGGGCACTGGGTCATTTGGAGTGTAGTGGAAATTAAATAAGATTTTATATTTAAAAAAGGTGGTACAACAGGATTAAGCTGACACCTTACAAGCCAGTAATAAGGCATATTTTAGCAGGCATGACCTTGAATGAATTAAGGTTCCACGTCAGGAGAAATGGCTGGAGAGGAACCTTGGGTACCTTAAGGCCTGGATTAGCCTTGACAGCAGACTATAAAGTATATGATGATGCTTGTGAACAGGATAGTAGAAAGATCTAGAACAAAAGGTTTCTGTTTATTATACAAGAAGTGAACACAAACAATGTATATATTATATATATATATATATATATATATAAAAAGTGCTGGGGTATAAAGATTCATGAATTTCTTAATGTAAGAGACAAACAGGGGACAGAGATGGAACAGAATTTTAGTTAGCCATTCTAAGACAGAGGTTGTTAAAAAAGTTAACGTACGAATGCTCCTGTGACCTGTATAAATAGAATTAACCACAATCAAAGCTTTCAAGGCTCAGGCCCATCTGGTCAAGATCCCATTGTAATCGGAGGTAAACTTCTTTGCTGTCAACTACACCTCCAATTTTGGTGTCATCTGCAAACTTACTAACTGTACCTCTTATGCTCGCATCCAAATCATTTATGTAAATGACAAAAAGTAGAGGACCCAGCACCGACCCTTGTGGCACTCCACGGGTCACAGGCCTCCAGTCTGAAAAACAACTCTCCACCACCACCCTCTCTCTTCTACCTTTGAGCCAGTTCTGTATCCAAATGGCTAGTTCTCCCTGTATTCCATGAGATCTAACCTTGCTAACCAAGGGGGGAACCTTGTCGAATGCCTTACCGAAGTCCAGATAGATCACATCTACCGCTCTGCCCTCAACAATCCTCTTTGTTACTTCTTCAAAAAATTCAATAAAGTTTGAGAGACATGATTTCCCATGCACAAAGCCATGTTGACTATCCCTAATCAGTCCTTGCCTTTCCAAATACATGTACATCCTGTCCCTCAGGATTCCCTCCAACAACTTGCCCACCACCGATGTCAGGCGCACTGGTCTATAGTTCCCTGGCTTGTCC
This sequence comes from Chiloscyllium plagiosum, assembly GCF_004010195.1. Classification (NCBI taxonomy): domain Eukaryota; kingdom Metazoa; phylum Chordata; class Chondrichthyes; order Orectolobiformes; family Hemiscylliidae; genus Chiloscyllium; species Chiloscyllium plagiosum. Next base: position 49,028,034 of record NC_057731.1, on the reverse strand, counting down.
TTACCACCCTTCTTAAACAGTGGCACCACATTAGCCAACCTCCAGTCTTCTGGCACCTCGATTCCGACTATGAATGATACAAATATCACAGCAAGAGGCCCAGCAATCACATCTCTAGCTTCCCACAGAGTTCTGAGGTACATCTGATCAGGTCCTAGGGATTTATCCACCTTTACGCGTTTCAAGACATTCGCAACTTCCTCCTCTGTAATATGGACATTTTGCAAGGTGCCACCATCTATTTCCCTACAGTATATATTTTCCATAGCCTTTTCCACAGTAAATACTAATGCAAAATACTCGTTTAGTATTGCCCTCAATTTCTGCGGCTCCACACAAAGGCCGCCTTGCTGATCTTTGAGGGGCCCTATTCTCTCCCTAGTTACCCTTTTGTCCTTAATATATTTGTTAAAAACCCTTTGGATTCTCCTTAATTCTATTTGCCAAAGCTATCTCATGTCCCCTTTTTGCCCTCCTAATTTCCCTCTTAAGTATACTCCTACTTCCATTATACTCTTCCAAGGATTCACTCAATCTATCCTGTCTATACCTGACATATGCTTCCTTCTTTTTCTGAACTAAACCCTCAATTTCTTTAGTCAGCCAGCATTCCCTATACCTACCAGCCTTCCCTTTCACCCTGACAGGAATATACTTTCTCTGGATTCTTGTTATCTCATTTCTGAAGGCTTCCCATTTTCTAGTCGTCCAGTTACCTGCGAACATCTGCCCCAATCAGCTTTCGAAAGTTTTTGCCTAATACCGTCAAAATTGGCCTTTCTCCAATTTAGAACTTCAACTTTTAGATCTGGTCTATCCTTTTCCATCACTATTTTAAATCTAATAAAATTATGGTTTCTGACCCCAAAGTGCTCCCCCACTGACACCTCAGTCACCTGCCCTGCCTTATTACCCAAGAGTTTTGCATCTTCTCTAGTAGGTATATCCACATACTGAATACCAAGAGACATAGTATTCAAGAATTGAGACATGGATTAACCATGATCTAATTAAATGGTGGAGTAAGTTTAAGGGGCTGAACACCTACTCCTGCTACTGTGCTTCTAGAATCTGGTATTAAATAGTTATAGCAAATGACACAACATTGAACTAGTAGCTAACTCAAATACACATCTGGTACTTCACACGAGCAAACATCACAATTCTGATGAAAACTCTTGCCCGAAGCATGAATCTTTTTCTTTCAGACACCAATGTGGTTTTCCAATTTCATGCATCCAGCTTTTGAATTTAATTCTATTTGCTCTCATCAATACTTTGTTATGGTGAAGGAATGTAACAGACAAGCAAAGGAGAAGCTGAGCCAAGATTCATAGCAACAAGCATGTGAATTAAGAGGCAAAATGTCTTGAAGAAGCTGTACTTCAAAATTCAAAGAATAGCATGAGTTCCTACAGTAATGGCAGCAATTAATAATACAGGATTTTTCATGGGATGGAGGCATCAGACTGCCCTCATTTTCACAGCACAACAGGAGAATGCATAGTTTTGTAGCTTTTCTAATTTGGGCAAGAAGATATGTTTATCTTGTCACAATAAAATTTGAAATGAATCATAATCCATGCTGGTACTAGATGCTCAATACAGCCAAAAACTGGGCTTCTACACCATCCCCATTTCAGAAGTCCCCAGGAGTACAATTATATTTCAGTTGTGTCAGAAGACAGCATTCAGTACTCAGGGTTAAAAATCTAGCACGTGCAGAAACAGCAACTGAAGCAATTATGGATGATGAACTGAACATCACAAACACATTCACTTTAGCATGCACTGGCTTAAAATTTCTCTATATAGGATATTGATAGCAATGCACTAAACAAATCTGGTGACAGCACTTGTAATGACTTTTGCCCTCTGTCTAAATTAGCAATTCATTTTGCACACCATTAAGCGCTGCATTGAGTTCCCTGTTGCTATTCTGTAGCACCTGTATTTCTCCAATACTTGAACTATAACAATGCACCCTATTTTTGTTCAAGATCCACAGCCATCCAGTTTGGCAACTGAAGAAAACAAATTCTGCTATCCATTTGGCTAAAAGGGCATAGGTGCGGTCATGATAATTCTTTCTCAGTTATGTTGGGATCCTGAGGATCATTAATGAATGTACAGGGTCAGTGAAGGATGCAGGAAGGCCAATTACGGCAGAGTGCCAAGAATACAGCTGACATTTATAAGCTAAACTTCATTATCTTTCTCAAGTGAAGACTGCTCACTTCACTGTCACTGAAACCAAATCCTGGAAGCCCTTTGTAAACTGCACTGAGTGTACTGAGGACCCCTTCTTCCGCCTCCAGCACACCCCATCCACCTGGACACCCCATGCTGGCCTCTTACCCGGCCTCGATCTCTTCATAGAACCAAAATCCACAAACCTGACTACCCCGGCCGACCCATTGTCTCAGCCTGCTCCTGCCCCATCAAACTCATCTCTGCATACCTTGACACGGTCCTGTCCCCCTTAGTCCAAGAACTCCCCACCTACGTTCGGGACACCACCCATGCCCTCCAACTCCTCTGTGATTTTCGCTTCCCCGGCCCCCAACATCTTATCTTCACCATGGACATCCAGTCCCCATACACCTCCATACCCCATCACGAAGGCCTCAAAGCCCTCCGCTTCTTCCTTTCCTGCCGTACCAACCAGTACCCTTCCACTGACACCCTCCTTCGACTGACTGAACTGGTCCTCATTCTGAACAACTTCTCTTTCCAATCCTCCCACTTCCTCCAAACCAAAGGAGTAGCCATGGGTACCCGCATGGGCCCCAGCTATGCCTGCCTCTTCGTCGGATATGTGGAACAGTCCATTTTCCGCAGCTACACTGACACCACACCCCATCTTTTTCTCCACTACATCGTTGACTGTATCGGCGCTACCTCGTGCTCCCACGAGGAGGTTGAACAGTTCATCCACTTTACTAACACCTTCCACCCCGACCTCAAATTTACTTGGACCGTCTCAGACTCCTTCCCCTTCCTAGACCTCTCCATTTCTATCTCGGATGACCGACTCGACACGGACATTTACTATAAACCGACCGACTCCCACAGCTACCTAAATTACACCACCTCCCACCCTGCCCCCTGTAAAAATACTATCCCATATTCCCAATTCCTTCGCTGCATCTGCTCCCAGGAGGACCAATTCCAAAACCGAACAACCCAGATGGCCTCCTTCTTCAAAGACCGCAATTTCCCCTCAGACGTGGTTGACGATGCTCTCCACCGCATCTCCTCCACTTCCCGCTCCTCTGCCCTTGAACTCCGCCCCTCCAATCGCCACCAAGACAGAACCCCACTGGTCCTCACCTACCACTCCACCAGATACATCGTATCATCCTTCATCATTTCCGCCACCTCCAAACAGACCCCACCACCAAGGATATATTTCCCTCCCCTCCCCTATCAG